>NC_140261.1:5501218-5518718 GCF_949987555.1 Borostomias antarcticus
TCTCTCTCCCTCTCTCTCCCTCTCCCTCTCCCTCTCTCTCTCCCTCTCTCCCTCTCTCCCTCTCTCCCTCTCCTTCTCTCTCTCTCTCTCCCTCTCTCCCTCCCCCCCCCCTCTCTCTCTCTAGGTGTTTGTAAACAGCAGTGTAAAAGCACAGTGATGTGTCGCAGCCCTTTGGCTACCTGAAAGCCAGTACCAAGTCTCACCTGTGTCAACCTCTTTGTCATGCCTTACAACTACCCTGTCCTCCTGCCACTCCTCGGTAAGAGATACTGCATGAGTGGGGTCTCGCCTGGTGATGTGTCTCTCTCTCGCGTGTCTCTCTCTCGCGCGTGTCTCTCTCTCAGTCTCCTTTGTCTTGTCTTCACAGATGACCTATTTAAAGTGCACAAACTGAAGCCAAATCCAAAATGGCGGCAGGCGTTCGAGGTCTACCTGAAGACCACGCCTCCTTACTTCCTCTTGGTAATGTGCTGCGCACGGCGTGCCGGGTCCTCTCACGCCTCCTCGTTTATACCCGCCTCTGCTTAGACGCCACCTGAAACTGTTATCTCTCTCTGCCTCTCTCTCTCTCTACCTCTCTCTCTCTCTCTCTCTCTCCCTCTCTCTCTCTCTCTCGCTCTCTCTCTCTCTCTCTCTCTCTCTCTCTCTCTCTGCCTCTCTCTCCCTCTCTCTCTCTCTCTCTCTCTCTCTCTCTCCCTCTCTCTCTCTCTCGTCTCTCTCTCTGCCTCTCTCTCCCTCTCTCTCTCTCTCTCTCTCTCTCTCCCTCTCCTTCTCTCTCTCTCTCTCTCTCCCCCTCTCTCTCTCTCTCTCCCCCCCTCTCTCTCTCTCTCTCTCTCTCTCTCTCCTTCCCCACAGCCCTTAAAGAAGGCCCTGAGGATGATGGGCGCGCCCAACCTCATCTCAGAGAACCTGGACTGTGGCCTGAGCTACAGCGTGATCTCCTACCTGAAGAAGCTCAGCCAGCAGGTGAGTCCTCCGCTCAAACACGCCTCCCCTGGCGGAGCAGACCTCCGCGGCCTCCGTCCCTAAAGCGCACCCGTAGCCAGCGTTAACGCCCCCCCCCCCCCCGTAGGCGAAGATGGAGTCGGACCGCCTGATCGTGTCCGTGGGGAAGAGGCCCCCCCAGGAGACGGGCATCAAAGTGAAGAACCAGTCCAGCGCGCTGTCCCTGGCCCACCGGCGGGACTTCACACAGCTGCTCCAGGGGGTCACCGGGGAGACGCCCCTCCGCCTGGCCGACCTCAACTTCAAGGAGTTCGCCGGCTTCCAGATCGCTCTGCTCAACAAGGTAGGGGTCAGGACGGGTCACTGGGACACGCACGTCCACCAGGGACAGTAGCACTGCTCAACAAGGTAGGGTGAGGACGGGTCTCTGGGACACGCGCGTCCACCAGGGACAGTAGCAGCTGACTCCTGCTTATACAATCCACATGTTTAAACATCTATCTGAGTAGCTACAGTAGGACTGGAATGAGGAACTGATTAGCGGGGCGGCTGTAGCTCAGTTGGTAGAGCGGGTCGTTCAATGATCGAAGGGTCAGCGGTTCGAATCCCAGCTCCGACTGTCCACATGTCGAAGTGTCCTTGAGCAAGACACCTAACCCCAAATTGCTCCCAATGAGCAGGTTAGCACCTTGCATGGCAGCTGCCGCCATTGGTGTGTGAATGTGTGTGTAAATGGGAGAATGAGCGGCTGTTGTAAAGCGCTTTGAGTGCCGCTAAGGTGGAAAAGCGCTATATAAGTGCCGTCCATTTAGTGCTGATAAGATAGTGTAAGGATGAGTGATGATGAATTCCAATGTACCTGTATTTGATACTGTATATATGGTAAATAAACTTTCTATTCTATTCTGTTCTATGAGATGACTGACGTGACGCTCTAAGGTTGTCATAGGAACAGGGAGACGGGGAAGAGGGGTCCTGGGTTCCCCTGGTTGTGATTTCGGTCGTCTGGTCTGTCCCCTCAGGAACTGAAGCCCCAGGCGTACCGGAACGCCTACGACATCCCCCGACGGAACCTTCTAGACCAGCTGACGCGCATGCGCTCCAACCTGCTGAGGACCACGCAGAAGCTGATCAGAGGACAGGACGAAGGTACGCTGCTTCCATCCTACATGCATTTACGACTCGTGAAACTATGCTCTGGAGGATAATAATACACGTGGTATTAAATTTTTTTTTTATTTAACCTTTATTTAACCAGATAAAAAGCCTTGAGATAAAATCTCTTTTACAATACTGACCTGGCCAAGAAGGCAGCAAAGTTTCACATTGAAAGACGCAAGGACATATAAAATACAGAGAACAACACAACTAAATATACAAACGGCGTAGAGCACGTGGGAACAATAAGAAATGAAGGTGTATTACTACATGAGCAGCTGGTGGTAAGGACTTCTGATCATTTCAGTTTAAAGCTGGCTAAAGGAATAAGTGTCATCAGTTTGAGGCTTGACTGAAGTTTAGGCTCTATTATGAAGTTTATCATCTACATCCGTAGACCTCAGACAGGTTTACAATACTTTATCACCATGGGGATAATCTACAATATTATCATAATCAACAGAATCATGGTCATATTGTGAGGATAAACTACAATAGACCTCTGGGCTGAGTTTCCCAGAGGCATCGTAGCGCTACGATGAACGCCATAGCTTAGGATGAACGTAGCGCTGCGATGCCTCTGGGAAACTCACCCCTGACCTGGTCCGTGTGTGTCTGACCTGGTTCATGTGTGTCTGACCTGGTCCATGTGTGTCTGACCTGGTCCGTGTGTGTCTGACCTGGTCCGTGTGTGTCTGACCTGGTTCATGTGTGTCTGACCTGGTCCATGTGTGTCTGACCTGGTCCATGCGTGTCTGACCTGGTTCATGTGTGTCTGACCTGGTCCATGTGTGTCTGACCTGGTCCGTGTGTGTCTGACCTGGTCCGTGTGTGTCTGACCTGGTCCATGTGTGTCAGACTATCTTCACCTCTGACCTGGTCCATGTGTGTCTGACCTGGTCCATGTGTGTCTGACCTGGTCCGTGTGTGTCTGACCTGGTCCGTGTGTGTCTGACCTGGTCCGTGTGTGTCTGACTATCTTCACCTCTGACCTGGTCCATGTGTGTCTGACCTGGTCCATGTGTGTCTGACCTGGTCCATGTGTGTCTGACCTGGTCCATGTGTGTCTGACCTGGTCCGTGTGTGTCAGACTATCTTCACCTCTGACCTGGTCCGTGTGTGTCTGACCTGGTCCGTGTGTGTCTGACCTGGTCCGTGTGTGTCTGACCTGGTCCATGTGTGTCTGACCTGGTCCGTGTGTGTCTGACCTGGTCCGTGTGTGTCTGACCTGGTCCGTGTGTGTCTGACCTGGTCCGTGTGTGTCTGACCTGGTCCGTGTGTGTCTGACCTGGTCCGTGTGTGTCAGACCTGGTCCGTGTGTGTCTGACCTGGTCCGTGTGTGTCTGACCTGGTCCGTGTGTGTCTGACCTGGTCCGTGTGTGTCTGACCTGGTCCGTGTGTGTCAGACTATCTTCACAGCATCCCCGTGTCTCAGATGGGGAACTATCAGGAGTATCTGAAGATGATGACCTCTCCGCTGAGAGAGATCGACCCTGACCAGCCCAAACGCATGCACACCTTCGGGAACCCCTTCAAACAGGACAAGAAGGTACGAGCGTGAAGACATTACTACTGGATATTGTTGTACTGGAGTATTTATTTATTGTTTATTGTTTGTCTGATGTTTATGTGGTCTGGCCGTGATACAATATATATAAATATATATAGATAAATAATATCCCTAGGGGATAATAAAGTACTTAGCTTGACTGGCTTACAGCGGGACATTGAAAATCAAATCATGTTCTCAGGAAATAGCATTTGCGTACTGGCTTCAATGGCACAGTCGGTATGCATAATAGAATTCTAATGTTATTTGCATGTAAAGTTGTGGATTAGAGTGGATTAGATTGCTTGAAATATACAGTACCTACAGTACACATTGACTACAGCAAGAGGGCTATTGTCTTTTAACGAACGAGAGCTAAAACGATTGATCTCATCTGGCTTTTGTCCAACAGGGGATGATGATCGACGAGGCGGATGAATTCATAATGGGCCCCCAGAACAAGAAGAGAGCGGGCGACCCCATCTCGGGCGCCGCCATGAAGAGGAGGCGGAGCATGTCCCCTCTGCTGCGCCGGCCGCAGACGCCGCCCGTCACCCCCAACCACGTGGCGGGGAAGGGACAGGCGGGCAGCCAGGGACAGACGGGACTCATCAAGCCCCTCCCACTGCACAAAGGTAGGAGAGAGGACATGCGAGATGAGGGGGACGGGATCATTTATTTACCTTTATTTAACCAGGAGATCCAGCTGAGATGAAGAATCTCTTCTTCAAGGGAGACCTGGTCAAGACAGGCAGCAGCGTAATTAAAAACACATAGTTACAGACAGACAACACAACATGGAAACGAAATTAAAAGAACTAAAACCACAAATGAGCATCGGGAACTCACACGTCTCATAAGTCTTAAAGGGGAAGTGTACAGGAACAGTGCTACAGGAAGTGACACTTGCATAGGAATGTAAACAGCATGAAGTTATGATACTGTAGGGTTGACATGATCCATACGAGGAAAGGATCTGCTTTGTCCATTGAGGTTGGTCATCACCCTCTACTGCCCCCCACAGGAGCGGAGGGGAACAGCGTGCTGGTCACCGAGAGTAACGGGGAGGGGGGTCCGGGGGAGGAGGCGGGGGACGGCTGGCCCGCAGAGGTGGACGGCGCGGAGGGGGGCGCGGCCTCGCTCGCCCCGGAGGAGCGGGCGGAGATGTGTGACGGGGAGGACGAGGACGGCGTGGAGGAGGACGGCGTGGACCAGGACGGCGCAGTGGAGGACGGCCTGGACGGGCGCGGCCCCGCGGACGGGCGGCAGAACTGCGAGGGCCTGAGCCCGCCGGGCCAGGAGGCGGCGCCGCCGGAGGGGGGCGGGGCGGACCCGGCCGCGCCCGGGATGGTGCTGCTGCTGCCGCCACTAGATGGCAGCAACGCGGAGCTGCGCTCACGGGTCATCAAGGAGGTCCGGAAACCTGGCCGGAGTGAGTATGAGACACACATACACACACACACACACACACACACACACACACACAGACACACACACACACAGACACACAGACATACATACGCACGCACGCACACACACACACGCACGCACGCACACACACACAGACATACATACGCACGTGCACACACACACACACACACACACACACACACACACACACACGCACGCACACACACACGCACACACACACACACACACACGTGTGCACACACACACACACACACAGACATACATACGCATGCACACACACACACAAACCATTAATACACATAATTGTATTTATTTATTTATTTGACCTTTATGTACCCAGGCAAAATCAATAAGAACAAATTCTTATTTGCAGTGATGATAATAGGTCAGAGTATTGGTGTAGCAGTTAGCTATGCTAATCCATGCATGTGTTTGATCATCTGGACCTCCTCTTACCCCTGCATGTGTCTGCTTGCCCCCAGACTACGACGCCATATTCCGGCTCCTGGAGGAGGTGAAAGGCCCGGTGGCCGTGCAGAGGTACTTCATCCATCACGCCATCAAAGAGGCTGCCAGGTAAGACCCTCAGGGAGAGACCGCACACAACAACGCAAACACAACAGGAAGTGACACTGCGTTGACCGACCTTGGGAATTTACAGTTTTTTATAAAGGTCTCTCTTTTTACTAAGTCTCCTCTCCTCTTCCCTTATCTCCCCTCTCATGTTCCCTCCTCTCCTCTTCCCTCCTTTCCTCCTCTCCTCCCCTCCTCTCCTCCCCTCCCCCCTCCTCTCCTCCTCCCCTCCCCCCTCCTCTCCTCCCCTCCCCCCTCCTCTCATCCTCTCTCCCCGCAGGTTTAAGAAGCGGGTGCTCATCCAGCAGCTGGAGACGGCCCTGGAGGAGATGGAGGAGAAGCAGATGGAGGAGAAGCAGGCGCCGTCCGCCCGTCTCAACAACGACCACGGCAGATAGTGAAGAGGAGCGCGCGTCCCTGCAAGACGGGGCAGGACACACAGAGAACCCTCCCACGGCGGACAGGACCGCCACGCCAGAGAACCCCGCCTCCTCACGCAACCCACCGTCTGGGCATGGAGAGGGCGCTAGATTGGAGGGGGAAGGGAGCGAACGTGGGACCTGCTGTCCTCGCGGGCTGATGTCCCTGTCCTCGCGGGCTGATGTCCCTGTCCTCGTGCTGTGACTCTGCACTGGTAGAGCTCACACCCAGAGGGGGAGGGTCAGGGGCTGTGCCCTGGGAGGGGGGCTACAGGCCTGGGGCAGGGGGAAGACCAGCTACCCAGGGGGGCTACTAACCTGGCTTCACCAGACCAAAGCAAAGGGTCTGGAGCTGCTGAGTTTGTTATCGATTTCAAAGGGGCGTTATCAACGGTCACACACCACAACGCCTCTGGACTCTGGATTGACCTGTAACCAATCAGAGCAACCGAACGTGGGTTAGTCGGCGTATCATCGTATCAAATGGGCAGTTGTTGTATCAAACCCGCCCCATATTAGATGAGCGGTTGTGATTGGCCCGGCGAATATCTGCCGGGTGGAACTCGGTCTGAATGGGGGTGTGGCCAGACTGACCTGCGGGGAGAAACGGAAGGTGAGCTCAGGTGATCAGGACAGCGACGCCGGGCGGTGGCGAGGGGCAGGGAACGACCACCAGGAGGTTCAGATGAGAGACTGAATGTAATCCTCTCCATTGACTGATGGCTTTGTTGGCCATATGACAAGATTTGTCCACAAACATGAATGAATTCACATTTCACACACGTACTGTCCAAACTCCTGTTCAACCAGGTATGGCACACAGCGCAGACAGGGCATTAGGGGACAGGGACAGGATTTGTCATGTGAGGCACACATTGGAACTCAGCTTTGCGTGATTTCTGAAAATGACCAGGCCAATCTGCAGACAAGCTGCAGGAAAGCTGACCAGGCCTAAATGACCAGGCCTAAATGACCAGGCCTAAATGACCAGGCCTAAGTGACCAGGCCTAAGTGACCAGGCCTAAATGACCAGGCCTAAATGACCAGGCCTAAATGACCAGGCCTTAGTGACCAGGCCTATCTGCAGACAAGCTGCAGGGAAACTGGGCTCATTGCGGTCCAGAGCAATAAGGAACTCAAGAGTCCATCTGATCAAGCAGTTTAACTGCTAACATAACGTCAGGCTCAAGACATATTTGAGGAAAGAAACATTCAGGCTACTGTGTACTAATCTTGAGTACCCAGAAGCTGTAACTGTGTACTGACTTAACCTGTGGCTCACATGAGAAATCGGATCTACCTCATATTGTTGTTGTTGTGCTGTCCTGCCTGTACGAGTGTTTGTGTTGCATGGAGTGATTTGGGCGGATAACGTCCTGTGTAGATCCACTGTCCCACCACGCAAGATGTCCTGAAAGCAATGATTTTCAACACGACATACTCAGAGCGACAAGGCTTCTTATGTCCGCTGTGCTCCGTGGTGTTCGTGGGCCTCGGTGAATCAGCGAGAGGATGCCAGCTGTTCGGTCTCGAGGGGCTTGAGCCTGCCCCCCCACCCCCACCCGCGGCCCCCCATCCTCGGCTCTCCACAATCTCTCCATTGATTCTTCTTCCTGGAAGCGTTAGGGGGAGACCAGGATCTCTGCCCCCCCGGCAGTCACCTGTTCTTGAACCGGCACAGCTGGTCAACCACCACCTGCTGCATATCCCATCACACGGACAAACACGAGCTAGCAAGTTCTCGTCTGGTCTTTACCGTGGAGTTTGTTTTTTTCCATTCAAGATGTTTACTTCTTTTTAATGTTCATAAAAATATAGAATATTTTCAGATGTTCATACCTGAACATAAAAAATATATTATTTTGGAAGAAATGTATAAAGCCCATTTTGTAGTCAGTTATATATAATGGAAAATTTTGACTTTTTTAAAGAAACAGAAAATGTTAAAAAATTAAAAAGATATTCCGAGGTGTGTGGGGTATATTGTGTACTGCAGCATGACTTGGTGTTTTAGCAGATTGCGCGTAGGAATATATTGCTCAAGCATGTTTCTCAAGAAATGTTCAGGGATTACACATTCTGTGCAATCATACATGTTACAAACTGCATATTGCAGACATTTATAGCCCGTGAAATGAACGATGTCTACAGGAACCATTGGTAAAATCTCTATGATTTTATTAAGTTAAAAACAATTTGTTGAGTCTTAAAAGGTAAAATGGAAAAAACATTGCCCAAACAAATGTACCATTAGTCTCTACATAGTGTTCACAGTATGATTGGACCTGCTGTTAACACTGCCCGTTCTCACACCCCTCAGTCCGGTCCAGCTGGTCTCTGTAACCCCCGACTCTGGATTGCATTCATTCATAGCGAGATTTACAGCTTCCTTAACTCAGATGGCCATGGAGTTCTCTTGAACAGAAGTAGAGGCCTATCGCCTCATAAGACAAATCTTAATTTCTGCAGAAAACATGAAAGATACTCAAGACAGCTGATCCAAGATGGAAACGTGGAGAATGAAATCCAAAACATCTCTCTACCCGTCTTCCAACAAAGAATGACAATTCCCCGATGCAACTAGAAGGGGTAGATGGGTAGGGGTGGGGTAGATGGGTAGGGGTGGGGTAGATGGGTAGGGGTAGATGTCTCACCTCCGTAAGACTAAGCAATCATAATTATATACAAACGAACCTGCCTGAAAATAAACCGAGGGGTTGGCACAGTCAAGAGCTAAATAGTTAACCACTTTTATGGAAAGAGATCCAGCGTATTGTACAGCATATTAATATATGTACAAAGACAGATTAAAGTGGAGGAAGAGGGCTCTTCCCTCCCTCTCACATCTAACCGAAAAGCTTGTGTGCACAGAAAAACAATACGTGGGTAGGAAAGGCCAGTCTCAGTGCAAATGCTCCAGCTTGCGTAGCCGCAGGGGGTTGGAGGCGAGGGCCTGGGCGTTGGGGACGCTGGAGGCTTCTGGGTCGAGGGTGCGGAAGAGCACACGACCCCGGTGATTGAACAGGTAGAAAGACGGGTGGTTCCTCAGTGTGTCAAACGTCCTTGAGAGCAGGGAAGAAAGTAGTAAGGTTTTTAATCATATTCAACCAGGTTAGCATTTATCACATGTAGTGGTAGGCAGGACAGATCTAGGTCGAGCGTGATGATACGTAATTGATACTTACTTGTTTTTCAGTTCTGAGGACGCATCCATGTCTTTGAACTCTCCAGCAATGTGGGCAATACCATAGCAGGTGACAACAAACGCTAACAAAGTCTGCAAGACAATCTGCGAAATCGAGAGTGTATTATGGTAATACATAGTATATTATATTAGTATAGTAATACATAGTATATTATATTAGTATAGTAATACATAGTATATTATATTAGTATAGTAATACATAGTATATTATATTAGTATAGTAATACATAGTATAATCTGGTTAAGAGCACAGCGGTCCAGTGTCTGCGGAGACAAAAGGATGACTACTCACGTCTATTGGTAGAGTTTCATTCTCTTTCTCTGTTAGACGCATGTAGGATCGATCTGGTGAAGACAGAGACAAGCCTATTAAGTTAACAGACCTTATTATCAACCACCTTGATACAGACACTGTTCATTGCTAGCTCGTTAGCTGAGCAGCTAATGTCACAGCCGAAATAAATGTAAGTTGCGGTTTGAATTGTAGCATCTAGTTGCAATGCCAACAGTACGACAACCTGATAACACCGGATAATAATCACATTTGATCAGATCAGAGTTGAGATGAGTTAACTGGAAGCTGCACCGTCGCGTCATTTTTTTTTCCCAACCAACTTCTGCCATAACCTCACCGCTGACTTGGGGTGCGTTCGTTTAGAAGATCGTTTCGTTCGTTTATAACTGGGAGGTGGCAAATTGCGACTTGCTAGGAATGATTAAATAAAACACCTCATGAACTCGCACTTCCTCGTCGCAAATTCGGATATGTTTCTCAGCCCCCAGTTGCTCAAATGCACTAGATATAACTAGGTAACTGTGATATAATGGTATATAGATATAACTAGGTAACTGTGATATAATGGTATATAGATATAACTAGGTAACTGTGATATAATGGTATATAGATATAACTAGGTAACTGTGATATAATGGTATATAGATATAACTAGGTAACTGTGATATAATGATATATAGATATAACTAGGTAACTGTGATATAATGATATATAGATATAACTAGGTAACTGTGATATAATGGTATATAGATATAACTAGGTAACTGTGATATAATGGTATATAGATATAACTAGGTAACTGTGATATAATGGTATATAGATATAACTAGTTAACTGTGATATAATGGTATATAGATATAACTAGTTAACTGTGATATAATGGTATATAGATATAACTAGGTAACTGTGATATAATGGTATATAGATATAACTAGGTAACTGTGATATAATGGCATATAGATATAACTAGGTAACTGTGATATAATGGTATATAGATATAACTAGGTAACTGTGATATAATGGTATATAGATATAACTAGGTAACTGTGATATAATGGTATATAGATATAACTAGGTTACTGTGATATAATGGTATATAGATATAACTAGGTAACTGTGATATAATGGTATATAGATATAACTAGGTAACTGTGATATAATGGTATATAGATATAACTAGGTAACTGTGATATAATGGTATATAGATATATCTAGGTAACTGTGATATAATGGTATATAGATATAACTAGGTAACTGTGATATAATGGTATATAGCTCGAATGCACACAGGTCGGAGGTGGGTATTTTGCGACTTGCCACCTCCGACCACAAACGAACGCACCATTGTACGCAGTCTGGCTGGTGAGACCATGACAGGCCGCAATGTCCCATTCATGCTCAGCCGATATAGAAACCTTGATTGTGGCCCGAGTATAAAACAAATGCAACTGGGTGTTTCTCTTATTTGTCCCCCCCCCATGCCATACTCACGTTGTGCCGCTGAGAAGGCTGCATGGGCCAAAGCGAACAGACCAAAACCCACAACACCTTTCCAAAAAGACGAAGCCATCTTCCAGAGGAGAACCGTGTGTGATTCGAGCCTAGCCTCAAAAAGGAGACTCACTTCCGGTTGCGTGTTTCCTTCTAACTTCAAAATAAATGTCACGAAAGAAATAGTGCCTTTTTTTTAAATTGTAAACACGAGTAAAATATTATTTTTCTTACATTTAAAATACTGTAAAGCTATATAATAAACACCATAACACTGCACAGCCAGCAATGCAGTCATTTGATCACGAGTCACCCCGGAAGTGAAAAAGTCAATTCGAAATAAAAGTCCTCAAAGGATTTCCAAAGGAATCATTCTAAACACTGTATACTTCTAGCATGATTCCGAATATATTTTTCCCTTTCCTTCGTGAACTCTTATTTTGAAGCTTTTCCAATTTTCCTCACTTAGAGGTTGAGTCCTCAAACTGTCCAGCAGGTGGCGCCAGAGAGCAGAGTCCGTCTCCAGAACAACAATCCTCCTTCACCGTGTTCTGCTTGTTGAGGTGTTGTTTTATCAGTTATCACTATTAATTTGTTGTTGTTGTTGGGCTCGCCGAGGTGTTTCAATGAGTTCTCAGGGTAAGAAGACAAAAATGACCTCCAAACTAAAAGGTAAGTTATTTATATTTGGAGGAATGGACTTACGTTCTAACAAGATAGCATACATGCTAGCTAGCTACTAGCTAGAAGGCCTATTACTCCAGCTGGTTAGGCTAGCTATGCTAACTACTATCAGTGTGATTGATGTCCCTGATGATCAAGCTGCTCTGTTCTGATCGTAGTGGGGAAGCTCGGCTCGAAAAACAAAGAGGATGCCCCGCATGAGCTGGAAAGTCAGTTCGTCCTTCGGCTTCCTACGGTAAAGATTTGCGAGTCAGCTACCAACACTATCACCAACACTATCACACTACCAACACTATCACACTATCACACTAGTAACTCAGCTACCAACACTATCACCAACACTATCACCAACACTATCACACTAGTACAACTCAGCTACCAACACTATCACCAACACTATCACCAACACTATCACACTACCAACACTATCACCAACACTATCACACTACCAACACTATCACACTACCAACACTATCACACTACCAACACTATCACACTAGTAACTCAGCTACCAACACTATCACACTAGTACAACTCAGCTACCAACACTATCACACTACCAACACTATCACCAACACTATCACACTACCAACACTATCACACTAGTACAACTCAGCTACCAACACTATCACACTAGTAACTCAGCTACCAACACTATCACACTAGTACAACTCAGCTACCAACACTATCACACTAGTAACTCAGCTACCAACACTATCACACTAGTAACAACTCAGCTACCAACACTATCACACTAGTACAACTCAGCTACCAACACCATCACACTAGTAACTCAGCTACCAACACTATCACACTAGTAACTCAGCTACCAACACTATCACACTAGTACAACTCAGCTACCAACACCATCACACTAGTAACTCAGCTACCAACACTATCACACTAGTAACTCAGCTACCAACACTATCACACTAGTACAACTCAGCTACCAACACTATCACACTAGTAACTCAGCTACCAACACTATCACACTAGTAACTCAGCTACCAACACTATCACACTAGTAACTCAGCTACCAACACTATCACACTAGTAACTCAGCTCCCAACACTATCACACTAGTAACTCAGCTACCAACACTATCACACTAGTAACTCAGCTACCAACACTATCACACTATAGCAACTCAGCTACCAACACTATCACACTAGTAACAACTCAGCTACCAACACTATCACACTAGTAACTCAGCTCCCAACACTATCACACTAGTAACTCAGCTACTAACACTATCACACTAGTAACTCAGCTACCAACACTATCACACTAGTAACTCAGCTACCAACACTATCACACTAGTAACTCAGCTACTAACACTATCACACTAGTAACTCAGCTACCAACACTATCACACTAGTACAACTCAGCTCCCAACACTATCACACTAGTAACAACTCAGCTACCAACACTATCACACTAGTACAACTCAGCTACCAACACCATCACACTAGTAACTCAGCTACCAACACTATCACACTAGTAACTCAGCTACCAACACTATCACACTAGTAACTCAGCTACCAACACTATCACACTAGTACAACTCAGCTACCAACACTATCACACTAGTAACTCAGCTACCAACACCATCACACTAGTAACTCAGCTACCAACACTATCACACTAGTACAACTCAGCTACCAACACTATCACACTAGTACAACTCAGCTACCAACACTATCACACTTGTAACTCAGCTACCAACACTATCACACTAGTAACTCAGCTACCAACACTATCACACTAGTAGCAACTCAGCTACCAACACTATCACACTAGTAACTCAGCTACCAACACTATCACACTAGTACAACTCAGCTACCAACACTATCACACTAGTAACTCAGCTACCAACACTATCACACTAGTAACACAGCTACCAACACTATCACACTAGTACAACTCAGCTACCAACACCATCACACTAGTAACTCAGCTACCAACACTATCACACTAGTAACTCAGCTACCAACACTATCACACTAGTACAACTCAGCTACCAACACTATCACACTAGTACAACTCAGCTACCAACACTATCACACTAGTAACTCAGCTCCCAACACTATCACACTAGTAACTCAGCTCCCAACACTATCACACTAGTAACTCAGCTACCAACACTATCACACTAGTAACTCAGCTTCCAACACTATCACACTAGTAACTCAGCTCCCAACACTATCACACTAGTAACTCAGCTCCCAACACTATCACACTAGTAACTCAGCTACCAACACTATCACACTAGTAACTCAGCTTCCAACACTATCACACTAGTAACTCAGCTACCAACACTATCACACTATAGCAACTCAGCTACCAACACTATCACACTAGTAACAACTCAGCTACCAACACCATCACACTAGTAACTCAGCTACCAACACTATCACACTAGTAACTCAGCTACCAACACTATCACACTAGTAACTCAGCTACCAACACTATCACACTAGTAACTCAGCTACCAACACTATCACACTAGTACAACTCAGCTACCAACACTATCACACTAGTACAACTCAGCTACCAACACTATCACACTAGTAACTCAGCTACCAACACTATCACACTAGTAACTCAGCTACCAACACTATCACACTAGTAACTCAGCTACCAACACTATCACACTAGTAACTCAGCTACCAACACTATCACACTAGTAACAACTCAGCTACCAACACTATCACACTAGTAACTCAGCTACCAACACTATCACACTAGTAACTCAGCTACCAACACTATCACACTAGTAACTCAGCTCCCAACACCATCACACTAGTAACTCAGCTACCAACACTATCACACTAGTAACTCAGCTACCAACACTATCACACTAGTAACTCAGCTACCAACACTATCACACTAGTAACAACTCAGCTACCAACACTATCACACTAGTAACTCAGCTACCAACACTATCACACTATAGCAACTCAGCTACCAACACTATCACACTAGTAACAACTCAGCTACCAACACTATCACACTAGTAACTCAGCTACCAACACTATCACACTAGTAACTCAGCTACCAACACTATCACACTAGTAACTCAGCTACCAACACTATCACACTAGTAACTCAGCTACCAACACTATCACACTAGTAACTCAGCTACCAACACTATCACACTAGTAACTCAGCTACCAACACTATCACACTAGTAACTCAGCTACCAACACTATCACACTAGTACAACTCAGCTACCAACACTATCACACTAGTAACTCAGCTACCAACACTATCACACTAGTACAACTCAGCTACCAACACTATCACACTAGTACAACTCAGCTACCAACACTATCACACTAGTACAACTCAGCTACCAACACTATCACACTAGTAACAACTCAGCTACCAACACTATCACACTAGTACAACTCAGCTACCAACACTATCACACTAGTAACTCAGCTACCAACACTATCACACTAGTACAACTCAGCTACCAACACTATCACACTAGTACAACTCAGCTACCAACACTATCACACTAGTAACAACTCAGCTACCAACACTATCACACTAGTAACTCAGCTACCAACACTATCACACTAGTAACTCAGCTACCAACACTATCACACTAGTAACTCAGCTACCAACACTATCACACTAGTAACTCAGCTACCAACACTATCACACTAGTAACTCAGCTACCAACACTATCACACTAGTAACTCAGCTACCAACACTATCACACTAGTACAACTCAGCTACCAACACTATCACACTAGTAACTCAGCTACCAACACTATCACACTAGTAACTCAGCTACCAACACTATCACACTAGTAACTCAGCTACCAACACTATCACACTAGCAGCAACTCAGCTACCAACACTATCACACTAGTACAACTCAGCTACCAACACTATCACACTAGCAGCAACTCAGCTACCAACACTATCACACTAGTACAACTCAGCTACCAACACTATCACACTAGCAGCAACTCAGCTAGCTAACGTTAGCTACCCCTACCCAACTCCCCTTCCCTCCCCCTACCCAACTCCCCTTCCCTCCCCCTACCCAACTCCCCTTCCCTCCCCCTACCCAACTCCCCTTCCCTCCCCCTACCCAACTCCCCTTCCCTCCCCCTACCCAACTCCCCTTCCCTCCCCCTACCCAACTCCCCTTCCCTCCCCTACCCAACTCCCCTTCCCTCCCCCTACCCAACTCCCCTTCCCTCCGTGTGCAAGGCGGATCACCTTGAATGCAGTTATTTGTGTGAATGCTATGTACATTTGTGTGAACTCCCACTCCACATATTATAGTGATCTCTCTCTCACAGGAATATGCCTCCACGGTGAGAAGGATTGCCCAGTCGGGCAGTATGAACCTGAAAGACAGACTCACCATCGAGTTGCATGGTAGGTTAAGCTGCTGAAATGGAAAACCTTGCTAATGCTGGTCAAATATATGTAAAGAAGAGCAACTCTAATGTTCTCCTCCTGACCCTAATGTACTCCTCCTGACCCTAATGTACTCCTTCTGACCCTAATGTACTCCTTCTGACCCTAATGTACTCCTTCTGACCCTAATGTACTCCTTCTGACCCTAATGTACTCCTTCTGACCCTAATGTACTCCTTCTGACCCTAATGTACTTCTTCTGACCCTAATGTACTCCTTCTGACCCTATTGTACTCCTCCTGACCCTAATGTACTCCTTCTGACCCTAATGTACTCCTTCTGACCCTAATGTACTCCTTCTGACCCATTTGTCCTATCGAGTTACTCAGAAAGCATCCTAGCATATTTACTTCCTGTATTGATGGCATGTAGTGTGCTTGGCTCATGCATGATGACATCATATCCTATCGTGCCCCATCGGCAGCTGATGGTCGTCATGGTATCGTGAGGGTGGACCGTGTCCCACTGGCTAGTAAACTCGTGGACCTGCCCTGTATCCTGGAGTCCCTGAAGACAGTTGACAAGAAGACCTTCTATAAGACTGCCGACGTCTGTCAGGTAAGGCGGTGGGATTTACTCAAACACAATATTTTGCTACTCTTGCATGTTGGTTTGAGCACTAGATTATGCTCTTAAGTCACTTGTGTGGAAAGGAGATGCACTTCTGGCGAGTAGTAGTACACTGACTTCCTACATGAAATGCAATTATTCAATTAATCAATCAAAGCTTTATTTGTAAGGCGCATTTCATACCCAGAGGCAGCACAATGCGCTTTACACCTCTCAACAAGGCGATCGAGCAAGCGCCTGGAGTATGTTTGTCTACCGGCTAAGAACATTTATAAAGCAATACATTACATTAAATTACATTTCAGAGTAAGAGAGGCTAAAAAGCATCATAGGAGAGAGGACATTCTACGGACATGCTACGACATCCACAGCAGACACGGGGGTATCTATCGGACTCCGGGAGGTCTGCTGGAGACAGTGGGGCATCCACTGGACCTGGTTAGAAGATAGGAGGGAGAGAGAGAGGCACTAGGGAGAGGGAAGGCATTATTGTAAGTCACTTTTGATAAAAGCATCTGCTTAATGACTAATGTAAATGTAAAGTAACACTCCAATGCATTGTAATAAGGAAGCAAATGCACTCTTGGGGACAACAATTAAAAACCTACAAGAACCGCAGGGTCTACTTAAAGTATATCCACATCCAGAGTTATCTACAGTTGTTCATTTCTCTGTGGCTCTTCATGGTGTTTTGTGTGTGTGGGGTTCTGTGTTGTGTGTGTGGGGTTCTGTGTTTT
>NC_140261.1:5523718-5531013 GCF_949987555.1 Borostomias antarcticus
TCCCTTCCTCCCTCTCTCTCTCTCTCCCTCTTTCTCTCCCTCTCCCTCCCTCTCTCTCTGTCTCTCTCTCTCTCTCTCTCTCTCTCCCCCTCTCTCTCTCCCTCTCTCTCTCTCTCTCTCTGTCTCCCTCTCTCCCTCCCTCTCTCTCTCTCTCTCTCTCTCTGTCTCTCTTCCTCTCTCTCTCTCTCTCTCTCTCTCCCTCCCTCTCTCTCTCCCTCTCTCTCTCCCCCTCTCCCTTCCTCCCTCTCTCTCTCTCTCCCTCTCTCTCTCTCTCTCTCTCTCTCTCTGTCTCCCTCCCTCTCTCTCTCTCTCTCCCTCTCTCTCTCTCTCTCTCTCTCTCTCTCTCTCCTTCCCGCCCTCCCTCTCATATCAGTCCTGTCTCCCCCCCAGACTGTCAGACAGGTGCGGCGCCCGTGCCGGTCCCCCTGACAGCTTTGCTGCGCCCCCTCTGGTGAACGCGCACCCGTCAATCACCCATCCAGCCCGGCTAGCGGGCCGCGCTCCGGGTCTTTTTAATTGGGCTTTAGTCCGTCCATGCAGATGCCTGGGGTGGCCAGGAGCTTCTAACGAGGAGGAGCGGTCAGACTCTGCCAGGAGGGGGCGGGGTCTGAATCCATCCATACCCTCACAGCTGGGCCCTGCATGTTTGATTGGTATTGGGTTGCGTGTGTGTGTGTGCGTGTGCATAACAGAACGGTGTATATGTAGCTGAGCCTGTCTCTCTGTCCTCCAGTGATGGAGTACCAGGTGCAGATCAACGGCGTGAAGGCCAAGCTCCAAGAGACGCGCGCCCGCAAGAAGCAGCAGGAGGACCTGATCATGAAGGTGGAGAACCAGGCCCTTAAGGTGAGCGCGCACACACACACACACACACACACACACACACACACACACACACACACACGCGCACACACAGAGAGGCAGAGCTCGTCATGAGGAATGACCTCACCAAACCGAAAACCTAACTGAACTCTGACCGCAGGCATCTATTAGTTTTTCCTTCTGAGGGATAAATATATCATTTGGGCCGGCAGCCATCTTGTGTCTCTATCCGTTCACTGGCCCCTCGCTCGGCCAGATGGTCTTTGGGGCAAATCTACGGCGGGTGACCACGAGCGGATGTACCGTCCTCCGTGGTGCGTGTCTGGGTCTGCGGGCAGCTCGGTCTGGAGGGGTGGGGGGTCGGCGGGCTGGAGGGGTCGGGGGGGTCGGGGGGCGGGAGGGGTCGGGGGGCTGGAGGGGGCGGGAGGGGTCGGGGGGCGGGAGGGGGCGGGAGGGGTCGGGGGGCGGGAGGGGTCGGGGGGTCGGGGGGGCGGGAGGGGTCGGGGGGCTGGAGGGGGCGGGAGGGGTCGGGGGGCTGGAGGGGGCGGGAGGGGTCGGGGGGGCGGGAGGGGTCGGGGGGCTGGAGGGGGCGGGAGGGGTCGGGGGGCCGGAGGGGTCGGGAGGGGTCGGGGGGTCGGGGGGCGGGAGGGGTCGGGGGGGGCGGGGGGCGGGAGGGGTCGGGGGGGCGGGAGGGGTCGGGGGGCTGGAGGGGTCGGGGGGTCGGGGGGCGGGAGGGGTCTCATCTGCAGACATTATCATCCCAGGCAGCGGAGGAAAGGTCACCCGCCTCTTGACTGACGTCCCGAATGGCCTTTGTCAGACTTAACGAGGACGCCCCCCCCCCCCCCCCCCCCCCCCTCTTTAACGAGCTCGTCTCTTTTTCCTCCTCCTTCTCTAACTCTCCCGCAGAACCGTTTCCAAGCGCTGCTGAACGAGATCGTCCACCAGGAGGAGCGGGAGATGGAGCAGGTAAACGCCCCGTCTGTCATCGCCCACCGACGGGCCTCAGATCCGCCCCGCCGCTGTCCCCGTGCGCCCCGGAGGCCGGTCAGATCACGAGAACGAGTAACGGTGGCTCTCGCTCTTCAACGTCCAGTTTCATTCTCGAAACTGACTGAACTCTAATCGAAAGAGCTCTTATTGCCAACCCCCCCCCCCCCCTCCCCCCCCGTGTTAGCATGTTTTGCTTGTTGTATTGACAAGCGAAGGGAAAGGGTATAGTGGTGGCAGACGTGTTAATCATTAACTTGGCCTCAAATTACCCCCCGGGGCAATCAGGCATCAATCAAGCCTCTCTGGTGTTGTGTGCTCCCAACAGCTGGCGTCGCTTCAGGAGCAGCTGGACTCGCTGATCGAGAAGTGACCACCAGGGGGCAGGCGAGCGCCAGGAGGCGGCGCCAGGAGAGGAGAGGCGTCCGTCACCTCCTCTGAACGGTTCCTGTCAGTCTGACATGCTGGGAATTCATCTGCTCCTGTGGGACTCCACACATCATGGATGCACAGAAGTACACAATTATGTTGTTGTTGTCGTTTTTTTTTACTCATATTTCATTTCCGATGTCTTTTAGTAGGTATTAAGTGTCATGGTGAACGTGAAATACGATTGGTTTACAGTTTTCTTGAAGCGTTCATGTTTTGCTATTTTTACCAAGACATTTACTGTCAGGGAAAAGGTCAGAGTTCGTAGTGGCTTGTTTGAGCTCAGCTGACGTATGTATGTACACATCATGATCTCAGGCAGTAAAGAAACACTACTAACTCTGTCATGTCCTCGGTATCAATAAAGCTTTGTTTTGCAACATTGAATCATGTTTCCTGCCTGTCTTTGTTTGCCAGGTAACTGGTGACATGTCCAACTGCCATTCCAGCACTAATCTCTACTGACGCCGCGTCCGTCCTCATTACCATCCTACAATCATGTCCTCCAGCCCTGTTGCCAAGACAATAGCCTTCGTCTCTGTCTCTCATCCCTCAGATTATCTTCCCACCTCCGAGGATGATTTTCTCTTCCAGAGTGATCTCGCTCCCCCGGTCACGCCCACCGCCCCGCCTCTAGCCAGGGGATTAGGTTAGGATTGGGGGGGGGGGGGGGGGATTAGCACACAGATTAAAGTGGCCATCTCCAAACCCTGGCTAATCCAACCATCTGTCAAGAGAGCACAGCGGGCCGCCCCGGTTGGCGGGGTGCCGGTAGACTCCGCCCTGCGCGCCGGGCTAATTAGGAGAGAGGGAGAGACGCAGGGCTTCAGCGCCACATCACATCCCCACCCCCCCACACACAACACTCGCCCCACCCCCTGCTGAGAAGCCCCCCCTCCCCCTCCCCAAGGTTCCAGCCAAACTTTACGCTTTCAACGCTTTGAAAGGCTTTTAGAAAGGTGCGGTGGTCATAAAATGGAGGAGACGTATCTGTGGAAGCACCCCGGAGTCAGGAAGAAGATTCTGGCCGGAGGCGCCGGACCCCTGCCCCACTTTCCACCTGGAACCAAGGTAAGAGAACTGAACGGACTTTGAATGTCCCCACCAGCAGCACGCCTGTGGAGTGTGTAAAGGGACAGGCGCTCAATACCTTCAGGGAAGCGCATATTAAGTACAATAGCAACCGGCTCTAGAATCAGATAGTATAATCCCAGTGAAACGTGGGAGAGAAATCCGGATGCATTGTCATCATAAATGGTACAGTGTAGTAATGAATAGCGCATAAAGCAGTCTGCGTTCTGTCTTTTTAGATGGGCATCGCAATACACGACTATCTCAATTAGAGCTGTTGAATAATTCATAAAAATGGTGGGGGAGTGGGTGGGGGGGGGGTAACACACAGTGCAAACATTTGGACAACGCAATAGTGTCATGGACATTTTAGAGACAACTGGCCTCAACCCTTTCAGATTTCAGCCTTCACAGTCCCCTACCTTCTGCCATTCCAAACCCCCCTGTCTTCCACCCCCGTCTTCCACCCCCGTCTTCCACCCCTGTCTTCCACCCCTGTCTCCCACCCCCGTCTCCCACCCCTGTCTTCCCCCCCTGTCTTCCACCCCTGCCTTCCACCCCTGCCTTTCACCCCTGCCTTCCACCCCTGTCTTCCACCCCCGTCTTCCACCCCCGTCTTCCACCCCCATCTTCCACCCCCGCCTTCCACCCCCGTCTTCCACCCCCGCCTTCCACCCCCGTCTTCCACCCCTGCCTTCCACCCCCGTCTTCCACCCCTGTCTTCCACCCCCGTCTTCCACCCCTGCCTTCCACCCCCGTCTTCCACCCCCGTCTTCCACCCCTGCCTTCCACCCCTGCCTTCCACCCCCGTCTTCCACCCCTGCCTTCCACCCCCGTCTTCCACCCCTGTCTTCCACCCCCGTCTTCCACCCCCGTCTTCCACCCCCGTCTTCCACCCCTGCCTTCCACCCCTGCCTTCCACCCCCGCCTTCCACCCCCGTCTTCCACCCCCGTCTTCCACCCCTGCCTTCCACCCCTGCCTTCCACCCCCGCCTTCCACCCCCGTCTTCCACCCCCGTCTTCCACCCCTGCCTTCCACCCCCGTCTTCCACCCCTGTCTTCCACCCCCCGTCTTCCACCCCCGTCTTCCACCCCTGCCTTCCACCCCTGTCTTCCACCCCCGTCTTCCACCCCTGCCGTGGTTTTATCATTACAACAGGAAGGCATCTCCAGGGGGAGACACACCTCAGACTTCCTGCTTGGCCTAGGGTGACCTGTTCATTGATCCATTGTCCCCACCTGAAACCTATTCAAAGTGTACCGCGCTTTCTAATATCACGTGTCTGAACTCTTGACCACTGTTGATGATGTCCGCCACTTTATCATGACGTGTACAGATGGGTTAGCCAATCAAATCTCTGGAAGCGTCACATCCATGTATTGCTTGAATATAAGACGGCGCAACACCAGACTGACTCACTTCTGATTGGTTGAACCACTCTGTGATTCATCCTGAGGTCCTTTTGCGATCGTATTGTTTTCTTAATGAATCAGACTGAACCTTTTGAGCGAACCTTGGCAAATCCTTTTTACTCTTGATCAGATTAATTTCCACTACAATAGCTACTGCACACCGTGTGTGGTGGGCATGCGTTGGGGCCGGCCCAGTGGGCTGGTGGGCTGGCAGGGGCTCCAGGCTTGACCGGAGGCTGATGACGGAGGTTGGGGCTCCGGGCTCGACCGGAGGCTGATGACGGAGGTTGGCCTTCGGAGCAACGTCCAGCCAGCTGGCCCCAGACCTGGAGGCCAAATATTTTTCCATGACCGTGTCGACCTGACGTGCATCTCCCCCTGCTCACCTGTGTGTGTGTGTGTGTGTGTGTGTGCGCGTGTGCTCCCATTCTGTCAAATTGCCTCCCAACCCACCCCCCCCACACACACACACATAGTTCATATCAATAAACACTCACAAACACACATACAAAATAGTGAATGCTGTTTTGGAGCCAGAACGATATTATACCGAGAGTTGAGAGGTCAGGCAGACACACACACGCCTCCCACAAGCGCACACACACACACACACGCCTCCCACAAGCACACACACACACACACACACACACACACACGCCTCCCACAAGCACACACTGATGAGCCCTGGAACAACTCTGGAACACAGAACCACAGTGCTTCTGCATCACCTTAATACACACTCTATCCCTCTCTCTCTCTCCTCTCTCTCTCTCTCCTTCCTTCTCTATCTTTCCTTCCCTCTCTCTCTCTCCTTCCCTCTCTCTCTCTTCTTCCCTCTCTCTCTCTCCTTCCCTCTCTCTCTCTCCTTCCCTCTCTCTCTCCTTCCCTCTCTCTCTCCTTCCTTCTCTCTATCCCTCCCTCTCTCTCTCCTTCCCTCTCTCTCCTTCCCTCTCTCTCTCCTTCCCTCTCTCTCTCCTTTCCTCTCTCTATCCCTCCCTCTCTCCTTCCCTCCCTCTCTCTCTTCCTTCTCTCTCTCTCTCCTTCCCTCTCTCTCTCTACTCTCCTTCCCTCTGTCTCTCTCCTTTCCTCTCTCTCTCCCTCCCTCTCTCTCCTTCCCTCTCTCTCTCCTTCCTTCTCTCTATCCCTCTCTCCCCCCCACCCCCCCCCTCTCTCAATTCAATATGCTTTATTGGCATAAAGGTCAATATTGCCAAAGCGTCAAGGATAATATGATTCACTAATGAGAAAATAAACTCTTCCTCTCTCTCTTGTTTGTTCGTTCTCACTCCCTCCTCCCATCCCTCTCTCCATCCAAGTTGGTGTTCCACTTCCAGACCCTGAAGGACGACTTTGAGCGCACGGTGATCGATGACAGCCGTCTGGCCAAGAGGCCGGCTGAGATCTTCGTGGGGAAGATGTTCAAGATGGAGGTGTGGGAGGTGCTGCTCACATCCATGCGGGTAGGAGAGGTGGCCGAGTTCTGGTGCGATGCCATGGTGAGTTTGTTGGCTGTTCAATAGAACACACACACACACACACACACACACACACACACACAGAGAGAGAGAGAGAGAGAGAGAGAGAGACTAAACTGAAAAGAGGAGAGGAGAGAGGAAGGATTCTGGAGCTTCAAATTAGGCCTCAATTAGTTTTCAGAGTGGAAGAGAGGAGGCTTTGGCTCCTCATTCATATGCATGTGAACGAACCTCGAGTGGCCTCCTACACAGACTGCTAAAAAGCCCACTAACCCAAACTGAGACCATTTCTGGAGAATGTTGTATTCTCCTTCTGGAGGAACAATAAGACGAGTGTAGAAATCATTTGCAAGTCAAATGAGACTATTGATTAAGCCTGTTATTTCAGAGCTGGTTGGCGTTGGTTGATACCAGCAGGGCTGGGAATTGCTTTTGGCTACATTTAAGTGAGCGTGTGTGTGTGTGTGTGTTTGCGTGTGTGTGTGTGCGTGAGGAAAAAAGATGTTCTGCCGCGGTTCCACACAAACCTCTCGTCCCCGGCCTCACGCTCATCATGCGCGTTGGTTCCCCCCCCCCCCCCCCCCCCAGCACACCGGGCTGTACCCCATCGTGTCCAAGGGGATGCGTCTGGTGGCGCAGGGGAAGGACCCGCTGGAGGGCCAGAAGCACATGTGCGGCATGGGGAACATGTTCAACTACAGCTCCACCGGCTGGCCGGAGCTGGACGAGCTGATGAGGGAACCCCAGCCCCTCGTCTTCATCATGGAGCTCATTCAGGTGATCGCTGGGTGGGGGGGGGGGGGGATACACACGCTTACACGCGGTCCTAGGATTATTCTAATACAGTTTTTTCTGAATGCTTAAACACTAACAGTGATTCTTGAAGCACGATTCTGAAACCATTAACACTTGTTAGCCAATGCATTTACCAAGTGTGCCAAACTGAATGCATGTTCTCTGCTTTACACTCAGTTTATAATTTATAACACACTTTTTGCAAAACTGTAAACACAAACCACTGCTTTACACTCAGTTTGGAATTCATTAACACACTTCTAGCAAAACTGTAAACATTGGTCTCTACATTGCTACACT
>NC_140261.1:5531213-5546213 GCF_949987555.1 Borostomias antarcticus
AAGTCCAGCCAAGATCGGCACGCACGAGTTCCCCCTTAAAAAGAACCCATTTTGAAATGATCAAATCAAAACACACACAAACACACTAGAGTTACTGGCATTCGGACAGAACGACAACCGAGGGGAAACCCTCCACCCTTTTTGCTTTGCGAAAGTCTTTTCCGTGGAAGGGTCCTCGTTGTGCTGTGTACTGATATAAAGCTTCACACCTCGGACGACTACACAGACGTTGGTTAGCACAGTGTCTTGGCTGGACGCTAACGCTAGCTAGTAGCTCGTTAGCTGACAAGGTCTCTGCCTGGCTGGGCGCGCTAACGTTAGCCTCCTCTAGCTGGTCAACACAGTGTCTTGTGGCTGTGCTGCTGGAGTTAGCCTTGGCTGGTTAGCTAGCACAGTGCGGCTGGCTGGACGTTAGCGTTAGCCTTTAGCCTAGCCCGGCACGGGCTGTTAGTGCACACGGAGGTCCAGGAGAGGGGTTAGCTCTGAGGGGTGAGGGGCCTGGGGCACTCTGAATCCAGGCCACTGGGCAGCCCAGCAGGCGTCACGCTGCTCTGCACGCCCGTCCCTGGGTCAGATGAGTGACGTGGTGCCTGGAAGGACGAGAGAGAGAGAGAGAGAGAGAGAGAGAGAGAGAGAGAGGACAAAGGATCAGAACTCTAATTAGGGCTGAGAGAGACAAAAAAAACACAAAAAACTAAAATGTACCAACAGACAGCTAGGTCCATATATATTTGGACACAATTTTCATCATTTAGGCTCTGTACATCACAATGGATTGGAAGTGAAACATTCAATATGCACTTTAAATGCAGACTTTCAGCTTTAATTTGAGGGTATTTACATCCAAATCAGGTGAACGGTGTAGGAATTATAACAAATTATATATGAGCCCCCCCCCCCTTTTTAAGGGACCAAAAGTAACTGGACAAAGTAACATAATCATAAACCAAATAGTCATTTTTAATATTTGGTTGCAAATCATTTGCAGTCAATGACAGCCTGAAGTCTGGAACGCATAGACATCACCAGACGCTGGGTTTAATCCCTGGTAATGCTCTGCCAGGCCTCTACTGCAACTGGCTTCACTTCCTGCTGGTTCTTTGGGCGGTTTCCCTTCAGTTTTGTCTTCAGAAAGTGAAATGCATGCTGAGTTGGATTCAGGTCAGGTGATTGACTTGGCTATTGCAGAACATTCCTCTTCTTTGCCTTGAAAAACCCTTTGGTTGCTTTTGCAGTCTGCTTCAGGTGCTTCACAGTGCAGTCCATCAGTGAAGCACTGCCCAATGGGTTCTGAAGCGTTTGGCTGAATATGAGCAGATAATATTGCCTGAAACACTTCAGAATTCATCCTGCTACTTTTGTCAGCATTCACATCATCAATAAATGCAAAAGAACCAGTGTGCCCACGGCATAACACTACCACCATCATGCTTCACTGATGAGGTGGTGTGCTTTGGATCATGAGCAATTCATACTCTTCTCTTCTCATCATTCTGGTACAAGTTGATCTTTGTCTCATCTGTCCATAGGATGTTGTTCCAGAACTGTATAGGCTTTAAAAAAAAATGTTTTAGATGTGTTTTAGCAAACTCTAATCTGGTCTTCCTGTTTTTGAGGCTCACCAATGGTTTCCATCTTGTGGTGAAGCCTCTGTATTTCCTCTAGTGAAGTCTGCTCTTGATTGTTGATTTTGACACAGATACTCCTTCCTCCTGGGGAGTGTTCTTGATCTGGCCAGCTGTAGTGAAAAGGTCTTTCTTCACCAGGGAAATCATTCTTCTGTCAACCACCACAGCTGTTTTCTGTGATCTTCCGGGTCTTTTGGTGTTGCTGAGCTCACAAGTACCAAACAGTTGATTTGGCCACACCTGATGTTTTTGCTATCTCTCTGGTGAGTTTGTATTCATTGTCTGGTCTAATGATGTCTTGCTTCACTGGTAGTGACGGCTCTTTGGATTTCATATTGAGAGTTGACAGCAACAGATTCCAAATGCAAGTATCACACTTGAAACGAACTCTAGACCTTTTATCTGCTCCTTGTAAATGAAATAACGAGAGAATAACACACATGGCCATGGAACAGCTGAGCAGCCAATTCAATCAATCAATCAAAGCTTTATTTGTATCGCGCCTTTCATACCCAGAGGCAACACAATGCGCTTTACAGAGAACAAGGGAGGTGGGCAGACGTCCCACCCCTACATATTCCAATTGTCCAATTAGTTTTGATTCCTTAAGAAGGGTATAAACGTATACAATTCCTACACCGTTCAATTGATTTGGATTTAAACGCCCTCACACAGCACACAGTATACTGTATATGAGTATGAGATATAATAACCCTATCACAGACTGTTTCTGCTCTCTCTTGATGGAAGCCGGTCTCCAGGCTCGGAGAGGGTGGGTCCAACTCACCTGGTTCAGACGGGAAGACGTTCCGCAGCTGCTCAATCACTTCCTGGAGCTGCAGCACTGTGTCATGCTCATGCTCCATGTCGTCTCCTGTCACACGCACACGCACACACACACACACACACACACACACACACACAAACACACGCACACACACACACACCACATTAGGCCACATCAACGGTTAAAGCACACAAGTCCAGACTGGCTCTGTATGCGCTATAGCCGACTGTGCTATGTTGGTCATACCAGTGGATCAGAGCTGGCCCGGTCAGAACACACGGTCAGAACACACAGAGTGGACTAAGAGCCGGGCTAAAGAGAGACCCTTTCAATAGACCCAATGGAACTTTCGGTAACTAGTACAACGGCTTCTTGGTCCAAGTAAACTGAACTGTAAACTGTGATATTATTGTTTTGAATATGAACATTCCATGAAATGGTCAGTATTTCATAAGATGGCTCATGGCTCATGGCTCATAGCTCATAACTCATGGCTTATAGCTCATAACTCATGGCTCATAGCTCATGGCTCATAGCTCATGGCTCATGGCTCATGGCTCATGGCTCATGGCTCATGGCTCATAGCTCATGGATCATAGTTCATGGCTCATGGCTCATGGCTCATAGCTCATAGCTCATGGCTCATAGCTCATGGCTCTGGGCATTTACATGTGTACTCAATAGATCAGCTCACTGTCTGATGATCTAGATGTACTAATGCTGGAGGAAGAGTTGGTGATCCTCAGTCTTGTGTTACTGGGGGAGGAAGGAGTGAAAGGAGGTGGAATTTGAGTCCGATCAGCGACAGGAGAGAAATTGATCCAGAGCAGCATTTGAAGTATTCCTGAATGTCTGCGAAATGTTTTTATCAAAGCCTCCTCGTCCCCCCCCCCCCCGCCAGCTCTATCCTCCAACCTGGCTCACCTGCCGTCTCCGTGTCTGTGGTCTCCCTGCTCGCCGCCTCCCCCTGGTGGCCGCCCCCGGACACGGGCGAGGACAGGGTCGAGGGTTCCGACCCGTTGGCCTCAGAGTCGTCTTTGGGCTGGTGTGGGGGGGGGGGAGGAAGAAGAGACCGGATCAGGTTCTACTCATGTTTCCCATTCCTACCGCTACCACAGAATACCCACAAGGTGCTCTAGGGCAGCGTTGTCTTGTTTGTTTTTCCAAACAAATCTGTAAACAATCCCGTCTTGAAGACGTTCAGCTGGGGATTCAGACAAAGGCAGATCAACAACCAGACCTTCAGAACTTCACACTGTGAATGAAGACTGGAGGATCTTCTGTGCGTTCATGTTTCTTAAGCAGTTTGACAACGGCACTGCAGGTCTGGGACGCCATGTTATTAAAGAAGCCTCCAAATGTTTGCTGTTCTGCGCCTTCATTGTCCTGATTTCAAATACATTAGCATCCTAATTCATCCGTCCTCTCTTCCAAGTCTTCACGTCTTTAAAGCAGAGGAGATATATTGTCTCTCTCCGTCTCCCCTGCTGCCTTTTACTCTGCCCCCCCCCCCCCTCTTACTGACCTGAAGCAGTACACTCTCTCTCCCTCCTCCTCTCTATTCCCCATTTACACATTATTCTGTAACAGCAATCGATCAAAAGCTCTACTCTCTCTCTCTGTCTCTCTCTCTCTCTCTGTCTCTCTCTCTGTCTCTCTCTCTCTCTCTCTCTGTCTCTCTCTCTCTCTCTCTCTGTCTCTCTCTCTCTCTCTGTCTCTCTCTCTGTCTCTCTCTCTGTCTCTCTCTCTCTTTCTGCTTGTAGCCTCGGCGCAAACATTCCCTCTCTTAATCCCTCTCGACGAGCCTCTCTAAACTGTCTGTACCTGTAAGAGTACCTCTCTGTCTCCTCCCCCCCCCCCCTCCCTTCAGAGTACCTCTCTGTCCCCCCCCCCCCTCCCTTCAGAGTACCTCTCTGTCCCCCCCCCTCCCTTCAGAGTACCTCTCTGTCCCCCCCCCCTCCCTTCAGAGTCCCTCTCTGTCTCCTCCCCCTCCCTTCAGAGTACCTCTCTGCCCCCCCCCCCCTCCCTTCAGAGTACCTCTCTGTCCCCCCCCCTCCCCCCCTCCCTTCAGAGTACCTCTCTGCCCCCCCCCCTCCCTTCAGAGTACCTCTCTGTCCCCCCCCCTCCCCCCCTCCCTTCAGAGTACCTCTCTGCCCCCCCCCCCTCCCTTCAGAGTACCTCTCTGCCCCCCCCCCTCCCCCCCTCCCTTCAGAGTACCTCTCTGTCTCCTCCCCCCCCCTCCCTTCAGAGTACCTCTCTGTCTCCTCCCCCCCCCCTCCCTTCAGAGTACCTCTCTGCCCCCCCCCCTCCCCCCCTCCCTTCAGAGTACCTCTCTGCCCCCCCCTCCCTTCAGAGTACCTCTCTGCCCCCCCCTCCCTTCAGAGTACCTCTCTGCCCCCCCCCCTCCCTTCAGAGTACCTCTCTGCCCCCCCCCCTCCCTTCAGAGTACCTCTCTGTCTCCTCCCCCCTCCCTTCAGAGTCCCTCTCTGTCTCCTCCCCCCCTCTCTTCCCAGTCTGTCCATGTTAGTCTAGTCTAGTCCCCCCCCTCCATAGTGAGCTGTGTCTGGGGCAGATGGAAGCTCTTCCAGGCCACAGGCTCCTCCCACCCAGGTGCAACCAGGTGAGTTCAGACCAGCAGCCTTCACACTCTATAACAGCTGAGCGTTCTGTGTGTTATAGAGGTGTGTATGTATGTATGTATGTATGTATGTATGTATGTATGTATGTATGTATGTATGTATGTATGTATGTATGTATGTATGTATGTATGTATGTATGTATGTATTTGTGTGTGTGTGTGTGTGTGTGTATGTATGTATGTATGTATGTATGTGTGTGTTATAGAGGTGTGTATGTATGTATGTATGTATGTGTGTATGTATGTATGTATGTATGTATGTATGTATGTATGTATGTATGTATGTATGTATGTATGTATAGATGTATACTCCTTGACTGATATACTTGTATAGTTATATATTTATACAGACAATGTATGCAGATACGTATATATCTTATTCCATTCTGTACTGCACAGTTACTGTACATATGGATGTGTATAGTCCTTGATGTCCCTTTTTTATGCTGTAAATACCTGCCCCCCCCCCCCCCCACCCCGTTTTTTGTTGTTGTTATTCTGTATCTAGTGTTTCTCTTCTTTCCAGCCTTTCTGTCATTTTCAATGCTGAACCGTCAAATGGGATCAATAAAGTCTCATCTCCTCTTCTCTCAAGCCCCGCCCCCATCACACCCAGCCCCGCCCCCACCACACCCACCTGCAGCAGCAGTTCGCGCAGCCTCCTCAGCTGGGACTCCAGCTGCTTGTTGTGGTCCTCTAGGATCTGCATGCGGGTCTCCAGGCGCGTCTTGTGCTGGCGCAGGACCCTCGCCTCGGCCAGCAGCTCCTCGTCCTGCGCGTCGCTCCCCCCCGAGGGCGAGCCCGGCCCCCCGCCCCCCCGCTCCCCGTCCTCCGTCAGCTGGGGCGCCGCCGCCGCCGCCTCCTCGTGCCTCCACTTCAGCCGGCGGTACTCGCCCTGCAGCACCCTGGGAGCGCGGCGGACGGACAGACGCGTTAGAGGACGACCGGGAGAGCGCTTCTCCTCATATGACACGGACACGTGGTTGTTGTTGTTGTTGATGTTGTTGTTGTTGTTGTTGTTGTTGTTGTTGTTGCTGTTGTTGTTGTGAGAGTGTGAGCCGGTCTGTTTATGTTAGAACATAGGCTAATACTGACAATACAAACAAAAGGCTCACAGCACACATAGATAATATAATTTATATATACAGTATATATTATGCAGTAACAGACTGCTCACTAACATTAGTATCTCTTTCTATATCGTCTCACGTGCGCCATCACAAAACACTAACTAGTGATCACAGCTGGCGGTTTGCACTGGCGAGCGCCAGTTCTGACGCACGGAAACCGCAGGCAGATAAAGATTTAGATGATGATGATGATGATGATGAAGAGAGTGGATTTCTACAGCAGCGTACCCACACTGCACAGCAGGTGAACTTTATTCTGCCAAGTGAACATTCCCCCCCAAAATTAAACTGTGACCAGGGGTTCCAATTAATTTCACAGCTACAGCGCTGCCATGTTAAGTTTGAAATAGAGTAATTATACTGAAGTCCTAAAAGTCTGGTTCTGTTACCCAGGGCGACCCCAGTACATAACTCCTGGTTCTGGCCTCATTATGTTAAACTAGGCCAAGTGCTGGTGCTAAATGAGGACAGGATAGACGACGGCTCTGCAAACACTACAGATGGACGAGAGAAATGGGGGAAGGTTCCGGAACCCTCTGGGTGCTGTGTGCGCACACACGGCTAGCTGGCTCTATAAAGCTATTATTCAGGAAAAACAAACTATGAGCAAATGTGTGTGTGTGTGTGTGTGTGTGTGTGTGTGTGTGTGTGTGTGTGTGTGTGTGTGTCACGGCGTAAAGGTCAGGGGCATGCTGGAGACTAAGGTCATATGATCATACCCAGGAAGGTCACCTCTTAAGTTGGTACAAAGAATCATTTCCCTCATTTTCTTTTAACGTTTTTTTCTTCAGTAAAGCTCAAGATCGAATTTGAGCTCCAAATCTTGTTTGACGTGTTTGAACAACATTTCACTCTCGCAGAAGTCATGCATTATGGATGAGTCGTTCAACGGATTTACTGGGAGGAAACAGGCAGCTGGCAGCAGGGTTCAGACAACAAGTTAAACGGGCCGAGCCGCATCGATACGGAACACAATTGGATCTTAATGTAAAAGAAAGGTAACAACTTGACTCGACGCCTGCCAATCAAACGACTCCGTAACACAGTGCTGCCCAGGCTTAGCGCCGTGGTTGATCAGAACCAGGGTTATAATAGTTTTTATTTTTATATCGTTTTAACTTTTTGTGTTCAATTTCAGTTTATTAGTTTTTAAAGCAGATTTGCTAGTTTAGTTTATTTTTATTTTTTTGATAATGCTTAGTTTTAGTTTAGTTTTTATTAGTTTCAGTATTAGTTTTAGTTTTTTTTCTGCGCTAGCCTCGTGAGACCATCCTGATCTTGTGAGCTCATGTTGTTTCACTCTGTGCAAAACAAACCATCTGGCGAACATCAGATTACCTTTGCGCAGGAGCACAGCTAAAGAACATGGAGGATAGATTTAATATCCACCCAAAATACTATGGAATGAAAAAGACTTAAACTAAGGACATTTTCTCTACAATTTTAGTTTATTTTAGTTAGTTTTGTAAACACACAATACAGTTATAGTTAGTTATCGTTTTTTTGTAAAGCCTAGTTTTTATTTTTATTTCAGTTAACTAAAATGTTTTTTCCCACCTAGTTTTCGTTTTTTAGTTAGTTTTCGTTAACTATAATAACCTTGATCAGAACTGGTCTGAGGTGGCGGTTCTCTCACCGGTTCTCGTTCTCCAGACGGGCCAGTGTCCGCTGCAGCTCGTCCTGGTCCTGGCCCTCCAGGTGGGCCAGCAGCGGGTGCTGTCCGCACGGCGAGTCCTGCTCCGTGACGGGGCTGGAGTGACGCAGGAGGTACTGATCTTCATCCCTGAGTCCCCCCACACAGGAGACAGCACAGCACACACTGAGCCATAGCAGGACGCCAGCCGCACAGCTCAGCACAGAGCCACCGACAGAGGGGTCACAGCTCAGCACAGAGCCACCGACAGAGGGGTCACAGCTCAGCACAGAGACACCGACAGAGGGGTCACGGCACAGAGCCACCGACAGAGGGGTCACAGCACAGCTCAGCACAGAGCCACCGACAGAGGGGTCACAGCACAGCACAGAGCCACCGACAGAGGGGTCACACCTCAGCACAGAGCCACCGACAGAGGGGTCACAGCACAACACAGCACGGCACGGCACGGCTCCGGGTAGCAAGTCAATCTGGGTCATATATAGGCCAGATGTGGCACTTATGGCTTAGTTCTGGCCCATATATGGCCTAAAAATGGGCCAGATTGGCTTGATATCTGGGCACCGCACAGCTCAGCAGGAGTATCAGACTAAACGGCCCAGCATGGCACAGGACACAGAGCCCCAGAGCAGGGCCAGAGCAGGGCCAGGGGAGGGCCAGAGCAGGGTCAGAGGAGGGCCAGGGGAGGGCCAGGGCAGGGCCAGGGCAGGGCCAGAGCAGGGCCAGATGAGGGCCAGAGGAGGGCCAGAGCAGGGCCAGAGCAGGGCCAGAGCAGGGCCAGAGCAGGGTCAGAGGAGGGCCAGAGCAGGGCCAGAGGAGGGCCAGAGGAGGGCCAGAGCAGGGCCAGAGGAGGGCCAGGGGAAGCACATGGAAACAGCGCAGAGCAACCGCGCAGATGAGCACCACCACAAGAGGGCAGCAGGACTGGGGGGGGGGGGGGGGGGGGGGTACGACGACACAGAGGGTGTAGGCGGCGGGGACGCTTCAAACCAGACCCACGATGCAGCAGCGTGACGGCGGGCGCGGGCGCCAGGGCGGACGGCCTGGAACGCCACAGACTCTTGGGACGCTGGGGCCAAAACGTTCGGGTTCATTCATGCATGGATAGAAACTTCACAGCAGGGGTGCGATCGGTTCACTGCCCGGAGATAGCTCTGACCCCGCCCCCTGCCCCGCCCCCCTGCCCCGCCCCCCTTGTTCATTGACAAACAAAATCACATCTGGACACATCTGGGGCGCCAGTTCAAATGCACTCCCAACATCCTCATGAAAAGGTCAGGTCATATAAGATAAGGTTAATTGCAGCAAACCATAAATATGGTCTCGAAGATAAGACCAACTCCCCAAATCCCGCCACGACCGACAGACAGACAGTGGCTGGATGGAGGGATGGATGTGACTGGCACACAAAGAACGGCGGCGCTAGACGTGTCACAAAGCTGCAAGTCACACAGTAGACCAGCACAGCCAATCAGCAGCAGCAGATGCAAGTACAAAGCAACGTGAACAGACAAAGGGCCTCGCGGGCAGGTGCAGAGTGTAAAGGCTCTAAACGTGTACGCATCAAACCAGTAGCCTGCACACAACCAGAGTCCCTCTGATCACACAACCAGAGTCCCTCTGATCAGGACCACAAGCGCTGCAGCTACACTGGTGGTCGTGTTAGTAATGGATCTGCCTCAAAGGAATCCGTAAGGAGGATCTCATTGATGAAAACACACACACACACATCCAAAGGCAATAACACATCCAAAGAAACATTCATACGCACACACATGCCCGCACACACGCGCACACACACACACACACACACACACACACACACACACACACACACACACACACACACACACAGACCCTTTGATCAATGCTTCCAGAGTCCTTTCACAACACCTTTCATGGCGGCCCTAGCGAGGGCTCATCCTATCGACTCAACAGTTCGCATCAGAACTACCCCCCCCCCCCCCCTCCCCTCATGCCAGCCAGCCTCCAGCCCTTAACATTATCTGAGGTTATTTCAATTAGAGGTCGACCGATTCATTTGTTTTGCCGATTCATTTGACCGACTAATCGGTTTTGCCGATTAATCGGCACCGATAGGACGTTTTTAAAACTATCCTTATCGGTTAAACTAGGCACAGATAGTGCTCATTGTAAATAGACCAGATAGTGCCCATTGTAAATAGACCATGTTCAAATGGTGTAGGCCTCATCCACCAAATCACACTTAAGGATGTTCCGTTACATTTTTAAAACTATTCAGCTCTATTGAATTCATTGACATGGATCTGGACCACAGATCAGGACCCATCAACTCACGAAACACCAGTAGGCTACTTCATTTGAACTTGATTGAAGACAGAAAATAAAGAAAAGGGGGGATTTTAACAAAATGTCCTGGATATAGCCTTCTACTCTTGGGTGAGAGGAAGATATTCTTAGAGATTCTCCTTAAAGAAACACAATCATTCATAGAGGAAATGAATAGTGAAGGAAATATGTTCTGCGCTGTTGGACATGTGCAGGTGACAGAGGCCAGGTGTGTGCAGGTAGAGAAACATGACAGGTACAGTAGGCCTGATACCTCAGAGCTTTCATTACTCTTTGATTTTCAGCCTGCTTTGAGTTTAATGATCCATATTTATTTATTTAGGTATTTAACTTATTTGACAGTGACCTTTTTTTTGGTGCTATCGGCCGATTAATCGGCTATCGGCTCTTTCCTGCTCCACACTATAGTTATTATATCGGCCTTTAAAAATCAAATTTCCATAGGTGCTCCGATGCCTGTGCCAGTCCACTCTGCTTATTCAGAATGTGAACTGGTTTAATGGCACCATTACTCCCGCAGGGCCGGTCCTTCACTGAGGCTTTTATGTGATGGGGGGTGTGAGCACTGTCATGGGTCATTTTCATTATCTGCCTGATATTTTATGTGATCGCCCAGCCATCCTCCAACGTGCATGAATACACACACACACACACACACACACACACACACACACAAACACACACACGCACGTACACACAGGCACACACACACACACACACGTACACACAGGCACACACACACACACACACACACACACACAAACACACACACGCACGTGCACGCACACACACACACATGCATGCACCCTCACACACACAAACACACACACACACACACAAACACACACGCACGTACACACACACACATACACGCACACACACACACACACACACACACGCCCACACTTGTAGAAAGGAATTTGCGCGCAGGGCCTTGTCTGTGATGAAAGGGTTCAGGGGTGTGGGTGGAGGGGTTCAGGGGTGTGGGTGGAGGGGTTCGGGGGTGTGGGTGGAGGGGTTCAGGGGTGTGGGTGGAGGGTTCAGGGGTGTGGGTGGAGGGGTTCAGGGGTGTGGGTGGAGGGGTTCAGGGGTGTGGGTGGAGGGGTTCAGGGGTGTGGGTGGAGGGGTACTCACAGACTCTCATCAGGTGACAGGCTGTCTGTGAAGAAGGAACAATTCTGGCTCTCCATCTCTGCCAATCTAGTCACAGCAAAACACAAGACACATGTGCACACACACACACACACACACACACACACACGAGAGTCATGTGAAATTGAGAAGTCGGAGTAAGTCTAAAAGCAAACAATAAATGAAGGTTATAAGTTTCAAACAGGAGACATATTGTGTACAATTCAGTTCAAGTATGTTCAGCACCATGGACAGGGATTGTTGTTTTTGTGTTTAGCTGAATCCTCAACAGTAATGAGCTCTCAAAACAAACGCTGCTGTTTCAGCACCACGGACAGCAACCCTGTCCTCTCCTTCCACTAGCCCTGTACCTCGTGAGACCGTCCTGATCTCGCCAGTTCACTTTCAGTCCTTCGCCGCAGATCAGTCTGGACTTCCGCCTATCTAGAACGGTTTCTCTCTGATTACGTTCTTACCGGGCCAATAAGGGGCTGTTGTTCTGTCTGCTGTTCTGCCCTCCCAGTACAACGCAGCCCCTGATTGGTTCCCGTGGCAAAAGAGTCTCCCGAAGCAACGAGCAGTAATGTTAACGTTAGTAGAATAAACAGCCATAAGGGCAGTTATTACAGAAATAGACTGACAACAGTTAAACTAGTGCACTAGTGGAGTTCCATCCATCCATCCATCCCTCCCTCCCTCCCTCCCTCCCTCCCTCCCTCCCTCCCTCCCTCCCTCCATCCATCCATTCACTATGCACTATCCAGTATGCTCTAGTGGAGTTCCATCTATCCATCCATCCATCCCTCCCTCCCTCCCTCCCTCCCTCCCTCCCTCCCTCCCTCCCTCCCTCCCTCCATCCATCCATTCACTATGCACTATCTAGTATGCACTAGTGGAGTTTCTCAGAGGAAAAGACACCTTCACCGTTATTCATAAAGTTTGGAAACACTTTATAATAACGATGTGTTATAACACATTTATAAGCTAATAGTAGATAGTAAACTTATCATGAATTAAGCATTTGTATATCTTGGTAAATGATTAATAAATAGTTTGTAACTTAAGTTATAAATCATTACCAAAAGTTTTGTTACGCTGAGTGGCTGAAGGAGTCACAGTAGTCTGTCAAGGCAAGTTCTCCCGCTGACTGAACTCATTGGAGATGGTGGAAGGTGGATGGTGGAAGGTGGAAGGTGGAAGGTGGAAGGTGGAAGGTGGAGATGGTGGAAGGTGGAAGGTGGAAGGTGGAAGGTGGAAGGTGGAAGGTGGATGGTGGAAGGTGGAAGGTGGATGGTGGAAGGTGGAGATGGTGGAAGGTGGAAGGTGGATGGTGGAAGGTGGAGATGGTGGAAGGTGGAAGGTGGAAGGTGGAAGGTGGAAGGTGGATGGTGGAAGGTGGAGATGGTGGAAGGTGGAAGGTGGATGGTGGAAGGTGGAAGGTGGAAGGTGGAAGGTGGAAGGTGGAAGGTGGAAGGTGGAAGGTGGAAGGTGGAAGGTGGAAGGTGGAAGGTGGAAAGTGGAAGGTGGAAGGTGGAAGGCCAGACTGATTTGCGGAGAGATACTGAAAGTGATGGTTTCTATTATAAAAACAATGCTTTTAGTGCAGGACTGGAAATGGCCTTCAGGGGTCCTTCTGAGAGGACCTAGAGAGGTATGTGGCGGCAGACTCACACTGATGACAATGTGCCTCCCCACACATATAGACAGGCAGACAAACACGCAAACAAACACACGCACGCACACGCACGCACACGCACAGCAAACGCTATCAACACCAACATGTCCAATCTCATGTGCTGATGGAGGGTGGCGGCGTGGAGGTGTTATGGATTGATGTAGGGCTTGTCAGGAGATCTATATTACATCCTGCTTGGCTCCCAGTCCGCTCCCAGTCTGGCCTAGTGTGTGTGTGTGTGTGTGTGTTATGTGTGTGTGTGCGTAAATGAAATGAAGCGAGCGAGCAACAGCATGTGGGCGAGAGAGAGAGTGAGAGAGAGAGAAAGAGGAAATTCACAGAAATATCTCTTGTCATCTTCATGCAAGACAGCCTTGTAAGAGAGGAGCTCTACGTGGACCCCCCCCCCCCCCCCCCCCTCAGATGTGGAGGCTGTGTGATGATGAAAGGAATGTTCTCAGCGGTGCGTCTGTGACGCCAGCAAATCTGCCCCTTTAGAGCAAACATCAAATAGCTCCGTCGGCCTGTAAGACAGCAACAGTATTATTACCCTAGATTTACACATACTTTCACTCAACACATGCAAACACAACACGCATGCGCGCACACACACACACACACACACACACACACACACACACACACACACACACAACTGGTTCCCAACTGATTTTACCTAGTAAAATAAAGTTTAAAAAAACAACAACAAAAACACACACACACACACGCACACACACACACACACACACACAAACACACACCGCTCCCTCACCATGATGGATATGTTATCCACAGGCTGTGTTTAATATACAGTAGCTGCATGGCATGTCTGACGCTCGAGCTTTTCCCAATCAGTGTTCAAAGAGGGAAAATGATGGGATGAACAAAAGATGTGTGTGTGTGAGAGAGAGAGAGAGAGAGAGGGAGAGAGAGAGAGAGAGAGAGAGAGGGAGAGAGAGAGAGGGAGAGGGAGAGAGAGGGAGAGAGAGAAAGGAAAAAAAGTACAGATTGATCCAAAGAGATTTCCCCCATAGTCATTATAGCGTACAGTCTATTCTCATTAAGGGAACGCTCAGATCAGGAAGGAAGGAAACTTGAAAGCCACAGGAAACTTGGCTTGAAATTGGATTAAAAAATGCATATAAGATATCAATATTTAGTGTCTAATTAAGCAAGTGTCTAATTAAGCATGTACAAAAATCAGAGAGAAAATAAAATCCAATAGTTTACAATAGCTCCCAGGCTCTCATCCCTGGACTTCAGGGCTAATCGTATCACAAGCCCTCATCCCTGGACTTCAGGGTTAATTGTATCACAAGCCCTCATCCCTGGACTTCAGGGCTAATTGTATCACAAGCCCTCATCCCTGGACTTCAGGGCTAATTGTATCACAGGCCCTCATCCCTGGACTTCAGGGCTAATTGTATCACATTACATTACATTACATTACAGTCATTTAGCAGACGCTTTTATCCAAAGCGACTAACAATAATTGCATTTAACGTAGGAAGAGCCAATGTACTACTACTTGCCAGAACTCACAAGTGCATCTTCTTTCTAAAACAAGTGACTAAGACCATCACAAGCCCTCATCCCTGGACTTCGGGGCTAATTGTATCACAGGCCCTCATCCCTGGTCTTCGGGGCTAAGTGTAGCCTCTAGTGGGTCAGTGTTTGGAACTAAAGGGGAGTTTAGAGTTTAAAGTCGGCACTTTCATAATGTGGAATTAGAGAAAAATGATCTTGCCCTGCTTGGGGACCAAAGTGTCAGTTACTGTCACATATAATTAGCTAACCAAGCAGCAAGCCCAGCAGTGTTAGGGTGGGACGATTGCTATTGATTTTTTTTTTAATGATTGGTTCGCAGAATTAAATGTGTAATAAAGTCTAAACGAGAATATCCCAAATTTGGATTGAAACTAATTTCTCAGACTTTTAGATGCGTACTATTATAGAACACGAGACCCTAAACTGCACAGTTAGAAGGATCTTACAGGCGGGTGTCCCCCTGCAGAAGACAGGCGGG
>NC_140261.1:5551213-5553816 GCF_949987555.1 Borostomias antarcticus
AGATAGCAACCAGACGGTCAACGGGCGCCGCGTAACCAGGCCGACGCAGCACAGAGGGGCGGGGGGGGCGGGGGCGGGGTCAATATGAGGAAACAAGGCCCACCTGAAGCCCTTGATGGGGCACTGCCTGCAGATGTAGCACTTGGCCTGGTGCTTGGCGGCCTCGGCCAGCGCCACGCGCTGCAGGACCGGCAGCCACACCACCGACTGGGGCTCCAGGCCCATCCACTCCAGGAAGTGGGACACCTCGATGGCGGGCTTCCCCGGGGCCTGGGGGAAACGAGAGCGCGGTGACGACGGGGGCGGAGTCATCGGCTTCCACATTCTAAACATACAGTAGGGCGAGGAGGCCGAGCTGAACGCCGCGCTAAACGTTGGAAGCTCCCAAGTCTCACTTACAGTTTTTCACGATTGTTAACACACAAAAAGCGAAAATTCGGCACAATTTGCACAACCTTCCCTTCATGTACTGTACCAATCGCTCGACCCAATTTGGCACTACTTCACACTCCCTTATCTGCATTAGACTCTAACTTTCCTTCTTAACACTCTGATGTCAATTACACATCACCTTGTTGTCAAAACACTACACACAATGTTCAGTTGTTCACACACTTCTCAAGTAAAATCTCAAAACATCAACCTACAACACAAATATTCAAATCTCTAAACATTCAGGTCTGTTGACCAATTCAGAATCAGGACTGAAGCATAAAAGGACCTTGAGCCTCTGTTCTGTTTGGTGAACAATGGAGCACTTTGAAGAGAGAGACTATCAGAGAAGGAGAGGGGGAAGAGTGAGAGGAGGAGGAGGAGGAGGAAGAAGAGGAGGAAGAGGGGGAAGAGGAGGAGGAGGAGTAGGAGGTAGAGGAGTAGGAGGACAGAGAGAAGGAAGAGGAGGAGGAGGACAAGGAGGAAGAGGAGGACAAGGAGGAGGAAGAGGAGGACAAGAAGGAGGAGGGAGAGGAAGAGGAGGAGGAGGAGGAGGAGGAGGAGAAGAAGAAGGAGAACGGTCATCTCTAATGAGATTCGGGCCACTGTGGTAGACCATGTGCTCAACCATGGTCTGAGCATGAGGGAGGCTGGCCAGAGGGCCCAACCATGAGGGAGGCTGACCAGAGGGTCCATGAGGGAGGCTGGCCAGAGGGCCCATGAGAGAGGCTGACCAGAGGGTCCATGAGGGAGGCTGACCAGAGGGCCCATGAGGGAGGCTGACCAGAGGGTCCAACCATGAGGGAGGCTGACCAGAGGGTCCAACCAAATCTCAGCCGCTTCACAGTTGCTGGCATCATTAGAACCTTCTGGAAGGAGAACAGGTACGACATCTATCTGCCTTGTGTACCGTAATACTGCATATCAATAGAATACAGTAGAATACAGTGTGCTCACAGTATTTGCATTTTGCAGGACTGAAAGAGAACCACACCGTGGAGGAAGAACACACACTTTCACAGACGAACAGGAGACTGAAATTGTAAATATGGTTCGTGAGAACAACGCTATCACACACAACTAGGATCCTGTCTGACCATGCTACATTCAGGATCGTCCAGACCGTCAGCCTCTCTACAGTGGACCGTATTCTTCTCAGGAATGCCATGCGGATGAAACAGGTGTACAGGGACCCATTCGACCGGAACACAGACCGCATCAAGGAGTTACAGTGAGAGTTTGTGCTTGTAAGTCCCATACATTCAGCACTGACACATGAATGTACTGTACCTGTAATCCAATATTGTTCCTTTTCTACAGTGTCTCACTGTAGCCCACTGTGTTGACCTCTCTGTGTCCATACTGTAACTTGCATTCTCATGCTGTCTGTTTCAGCGGATCCAGGAGCATGACACAGCTAATCAATCAATCAATCAAAGCTTTATTTGTATAGCGCATTTCATACCCAGAGGCAACACAATGCGCTTTACAGAGAACAAGGGAGGTGGGCATACGACCCACTCTCTACATATTCCAGAGGGAAGCAAAAAAACAGTAATCACCCGGGGGCCAGATAAGTGAGCTGTAAATATTCTACCCTGACCCCTCTCAACAAGGCGATGGAGCAAGCTGATAATGAGTTATATGAGTACATCTTCATTGATGAGGTTGGATTCAACCTGGCGAAGAGAAGGCGCCGGGGAAGAAATGTCATTGGCCAGCGGGCCATTGTTGAGGTCCCCGGCCAGCGTGGTGGGAACATCGCTGAACCACCATGGGATCCTGCACCGTCATGCCCACCTAGGGGCCTATAACTCTGCCCGTCTCCTCACCTTCCTGGACGGCCTGCATGACCTGCTGGTACCACCTGGCCAGATAGATGACCCACAGCGGATCGATCACCTCGTCATCTGGGACAATGTGAGCTTCCACCGGGCTGTTCAAGTGCGTGAGTGGTTCCAGGACCACCCACGTTTTTCCGTTCTATACCTTCCACCTTATTCTCCTTTCCTGAATCCCATTGAGGAGCTTTTTTCAGGTTGGAGGTGGAAGGTATATGAACGGAACCCACAGGGCCGGGTCCCACTGCTCCAGGCCATGGAGGAACCCACAGGGCCGGGTCCCACTGCTCCAGGCCATGGAGGAACCCACAGGGCCGGGTCCCACTGCTC
>NC_140261.1:5554016-5571516 GCF_949987555.1 Borostomias antarcticus
AATGGGAAGACAAGGGGTTGGGGTCCCAGAGAGGTTTGGAGGATGTGTGTGTTTAGAAAGGGGGTTAATTGCCTTGGACAGCAACCATGTGATCTGTGTCCTGAGAACTTGAGCACCTGGGACTGGGAGGGTCCATCAACAGGGTTATGGAGGGGAAAGGGGGAGTTGCAGAGCTGGTTAAAAGCAGAGACACAGATCACATTGGGGCGCTCTCTCAACTGACCAGCCGTGATGCAGGTTGCTTGACAAGAAGCCACTCGAGTGTTTGTAACAATCCTTAGATGAATAAACTCTGGTAACTCTGTTTTGCTTCTTAACCCATATTGAACGAGAAATTCTACAACAACGCCAAGGTTGAACTCTTTGACTGTATACACGTTGACTGTAACCACAGTTCAGTTTGACTGTAACCGCCATTTCTCACATTGCAGAGTGCTGTGTGCATGAAGCAACTGAGATCTGACGGACTGGGTTATTGGGGATGTTTGTACAGTATGTTATTGTGCTGTTTGTATGTATTGTATGTGGCTATTGTGCTGCTTGCGTGCTTGTGTGAACTTAGAACGTTGGCATGCAACTCTCTCATGGACAATACTTTGTCAAAGAAATATCCACGACAATAAATATTTTATTGATCCCCGGGGGGAATATTCACCAGCACTATATACACACACTCACCAAACATCATTACCGCTGCACACACATACCAAATAATACACACTGTAAATCAAAAGATAAAACACACACACACACACACACACACACACACACACACACACACACACTTTGTACATTCATGGCTGCACAGACTCCCACATGTTAGCATCAGCACTAGTTGTGATGGTGACATGTCATTAGCACAAGCCAAGGATTAAATCTACATTATTAATGCATTGGACGGGCCACGTGATGGCTGAAACACTCGTACCGTTCTCCAGAGGGACAGATGCAGAACAAGGTTCTGTGAGCTACTGTATCAGGTGTGTGGCTCAGAGAACTCTCCTCGTTACCATGGCAGTATCCTCACCTCAACTGAACACAAACTGTCTGAGAGAAAAAAATAATGTGACGTCCTTTAGAGCTGTACCACCAAATCAAAACATTTTACAGCAAAATGTGACATTTATTTGTCCTCATCCGACCAGTGCCAACCACCAAAATAGCCTCGGGGGAAAAATATATTTTCCACGAAATTCACAGCATGTCATCGATGCATCATCAAAGACCAGACACAGAGCTTTGGAGAATGTTTGTCAGAAACAGTTTAGCTGAGAAGATAAACCGCTCGAGGATCAAAGCAGCGATAGCCTACAAATAACTGGAGTCTAGGCCACCCGCGCACCTTGATATGAATCTAGAGGTATCAACACTTCACTTCTCAGGGAGACGCAGTGAGAAGATGAAGCTGCGTTTTACTTTACATTCCCTATGGGAGCTGTGCACACACTGGTATATTTACAGCGCTTACCTTAATATCAGAGTCCGAACACACTAGAATGCCCACTCCGCCCTCCGTCACACACAGACACTCGTCCTCGTCGTCTCAAGGATGGCTATCCTCACTGTGACATTGCCCTGTCTGCAGCCTGTCTGTGTGTGGAGAGTGCTGGGGGGGGTGTCTTGCGCAAAGGGAGTGTGGCACACACACACACACACACACACACACACACGCACACACACATAGAGGCTCTCTCTGTCAAAGAGCTCGTTGTCTGTCACATTCCCGCTCACACCTACCTGGTCTCGGCCCACTAGTGCTGGGAAAGGCCATTCTGTCCCCGTGTCCTGCAGTCACACCCTTCACACTGTCACAAACAACCGCTCGCCAGCGTACAGCAACGCGGCAGTAATGCGCCCGAGGGACCAGGACTGGCCGAATGTTGAGCGATGCGTTTAATTCAACGCGTTTAAGCGGCTTTCTATGTGTAGCCTCCCACGCTGAACAACGGAAAATAAAATAGCAGCTTAATAAACGCCAGACTGACTTATACAGAGCATCCAGTATGTGTGTGTGTGTATGTGTGTGTGTGTGTGTGTGTGTGTGTGTGTGCGTGTGTTATAGGCTTTATCCCTCCATAGAGAGCAGTTGAGGACCACCTCCTGTTGCAGTTGTTGGCCGCCTGCCTGACGGGGGACGGGGGGGGGTAGGGGGACCAGAAGCCCCGCCCCCCCGGTCCGAGCCGCGCCAGCCTCGCCGGGAGAGACGGATCGACCCCCCGGCTCCCAGAACCCACTGCCACTCGAGTCGAGCCGAGCCGGAGTGTGTAGAGGGGGGCTGCCTCAGACGGGCTGACCCCCCCTCCCCCTCACACACACACACACACACACACACACACACACACACTGGCCACAGGCTTTTAAAACGTAGCTATTCCCCCTGAAACACTGCTGCTGCAGCTCGCCAGGCCTGGCCGCCTCTTGTCTTGGAAGCGAGCGTCGGACACGATTTGTGACGCGAGCCACCGGGGGCCACAGCGGGGGAGCGTTTCAATCCACCGCCGGCGCCTCCCCCAATCTCGCCGCCAGCGCTCCGCTTAACGGCACGCCCTCCAGACGCACGTTATTACCTTTTCGCCTTTTCGTTGAATATCATTATCCTCCCGCTGACAAACAACCCCCCACCCCAGAACTAGCATACAGGACTGTCCACAGCACATGTGCAGGTTCTTACCCCGGCTTTCCTTCTGAAGGGCCTTGATTGAAACAGACAGTGAGAGTGTTATCATCAGTATTATTACCCCCTGATAGGGGGGAGACCTGATCCCAGCAGAGAGAGACGTCAGCGCTTCGCTGGTATCCTCTTCTCTCTCGGTGCAACGGCGTCCTCATGTTTTATTCATGTTCGGGGCGCCGGGCATGGATGAGGTGTTGCAGGGCAGCAGTCAAGCTTTTGTTGATGATGCATTTACTGTATGTGCCACGGCGTGTGTGTGTGTGGGTGGGTGGGTGGAGTGTGTGCGTATGTGTGTGTGTGTGTGTGTGTGCATGCGTGTGTGTGTGTGAGTGTGTGGGTGGGTGGAGTGTGTGCGTTCATACATTTGTGCATGTGTTTGCGTGTGTGTGTGTGTCTGTGTGTGCGCATGTGTGTGTGTTTGCGTGTGTGTCTGTGCATATGTGTGTGTGTGTTTGCGTGTGTGTGTGTGTGTGTGTGTGTGTGCGTGTGTGTGTGTTTGTGTACTGTATCTGCCATCTGCCCAGCCCCTGTCCCCCTCCGCAGGTGTTAGTTGGGGTCAGGAGGGGCTGGAGGGCCCTTCAGTCTCTCAGAGCTCCAGCAGGGCCCCGGTTTGGGGACACGGCAGCTTCTCTCTCCACTGAAGAGCCCCTCTGGTCCCTCCACCACACAAACAAACATTTGTCATATAATGAGACATAAAGTACATGGTGTAGGGAGGTGGCTACGCCGAAACACACACACACACACACACACACACACAAGAGGCAGGAGCATCCACCAATGAAATTCTTCTCCTGCTCCAAGGGCAGCCGGGAGCAGACAGTAAGCCCTTATATAGCACTTTTTATCCAAAGCGCTTTACAAAGGCCTCTCATTCACCCACCAATGGCGGTCCCTGCCATGCAAGGTGTTAGCCTGCTCATTGGGAGAAATCTGGGGTTCAGTGTCTTGCCCAGGGACACTTCGACATGTGGACAGGGAGGAGCCTGGATTCGAACCGTCGACCCTGCGGTTATTGGACGACCCGCTCTACCACCTGAGCCACTGCCGCCCCACAGGGAGAGCCGTGCCGCCCATGAGCAATTTGGGGTACAGTGTCTCGTTCAAGGACACTTCAGCACACTGGCAGGAGCTGGGATCGAACCAGGGAACACGAACCACTCTACCTCCCGAGCTATGTGCCACCCCCTCCACTATAAACTATGTGCCACCCCCTCCACTATAAACTATGTGCCACCCCCTCCACTATAAACTATGTGCCACCCTCTCCACTATAAACTATGTGCCACCCCCTCCACTATAAACTATGTGCCACCCTCTCCACTATAAACTATGTGCCACCCCCTCCACTATAAACTATGTGCCACCCTCTCCACTATAAACTATGTGCCACCCTCTCCACTATAAACTATGTGCCACCCTCTCCACTATAAACTATGTGCCACCCCCTCCACTATAAACTATGTGCCACCCTCTCCACTATAAACTATGTGCCACCCTCTCCACTATAAACTATGTGCCACCCTCTCCACTATAAACTATGTGCCACCCCCTCCACTATAAACTATGTGCCACCCCCTCCACTATAAACTATGTGCCACCCTCTCCACTATAAACTATGTGCCACCCCCTCCACTATAAACTATGTGCCACCCTCTCCACTATAAACTATGTGCCACCCTCTCCACTATAAACTATGTGCCACCCCCTCCACTATAAAGCCACCACACATAGCCTGCTGCAGTCAGTTGAGCCAGACCTGCAAACACAGGCTGACTTCCAATGAACTGAAATAAGACATTCAATATTGAGACCCATTCGCAGATAGGTCTCTCTTGTTAGAATTCTATAATTTATATATCCATTTCGACTTTATCCAGCTTGCAACTGAACAAGCACTATGATGCATGATGGCAATCACTCCCATTCAGTATCTATCCATATGACACTTTACAAACCCACCCATACGACACAGCGAAGAGCTCCTGCATAATACACACTTCCTACTGACCTGGGCTGAGTTTCCCAGAGGCATCGTAGCGCTATGATGAACGCCATAGCTTACGATGAACGTAGCGCTACGATGCCTCTGGGAAACTCAGCCCTGGTTATTAGGGGCCGGGCAGCTCGGGTGCTGGTCCCTCTTGTTATTGTCTCTCCTTCCTAGGAAACCTGACTTCCCATGCATGAAAAACCACCAAACCTTGAACATTATGCTTAATGTCCCCAACTGGCATTGTGGACCAATAGTACTGATGGTGGTGGACTGAAAATTAATTTTAAAAATCTGCTGTACAGTACGTGCTATCACTTTGCAACCACCACCAAAATGTACTGTAGGCCCAAGTGAGCAGAAAGGTTCATACTGTATGCTTCAAGCTGGCAGTAATGATGAAGTCCATCACTTTGTTTTTCTCAAAAACTGTAAAACTAATCACACCGATCTCCTCTCACGTTGTTTGGCAATTTGCTACACTTGACTATCCTCCACAAATGATCCATCCAGATTTATGAAATATCATAAATTGATCCCACAGTGTATCAAAATGTTTGCAGCTACTGCAAATTCTCTCTCAATAAATCTCCAATGTTCATGAAAAAATGTCATTTTCATGACATGGCAGAATTTTATCTCAAAAATTGAATTTTGGACAGTATTCTAAATTATATCCTCATGTAAGCTATTGCTATCGATGGAGAAGAAATACACTACCCACAATCCTATAGTGCAACAGCAACACCATGGTAACAGCAAGCTCCACCAATCAGAGACGTCGCTTTTAGCAGCCCCGCCCTAAATGGCCAACCCTAGGACTACAACCAGCAAAATGGACGCATTGTCTGTGATTGAGCACACCTGCACTCAGATAGATAGATAGATAGATAGATAGATAGATAGATAGATAGATAGATAGATAGATAGATAGATAGATAGATAGATATTGTTTGTGCCGATTATCCAGTCCATTGTTCCATGCCCGGGAGAGATGTTAGGAGCTTGGCTTAAATGACGCACCTCTCTCGCCCTGTAGTCGTTGCAAAGAAAATTAATTTATTGTTCCAAATCCATCGTTTTCGATATTCGTCCAAAAATAAACTTACAAAAACCAATGCTCTAATACAGATACGGAGAGTATGGTCAAATGAAGGTGTTGAACCACACTCCTCTCTTTCACCTTGGCCTACCCAATTCAACTTCCCCTTGTCCTATCTAGACACACCCCTTGACCTCTCTATCCTGTCCTCAGGAATCCAACTCAAAAGGACATTAGGCTCATGAAACAAAACAAACAACAATAACACAAAACCATCACTCATCCAAAGCCATACCTCAAAACATAAACCATAAATATTCAATGAAAATGGCTGTAACAGATAGATAGATAGATAGATAGATAGATAGATAGATAGATAGATAGATAGATAGATAGATAGATAGATAGATAGATAGATAGATAGATAGAGGCCCGGGGAGAGAGTCAGATCGGAGCCATGTTTATAAAGCTGGGGGGGTGGAACGCCCTCGAACCATAAGAACCGTGCTCGAGCTCAGATGCTTTGATTTGGGCCAGACAGCATACAGACAGGCCAGCTGAACACTAGACTATACGCCATCGTCTTTTGTATGTTAAACCTTCTGTAATAAAACAGCTTTTGATTGACGCTCAAATCCCGTGTTGGAGAAATTCATTTGGAATACACCTGGAAAAAGGGACACTGGACTGTGTGGTATTGTGTGAGATTGGGGGCCGTCTTTTATTGAAATCAAAACACAACGCAGAGCTGAATAAGGACAATAATGAAAGACAATGAAAGTCAACACAGGAGATGTCAGACTAGGCAGGAAAATACCCCAAATTCTGACATGCTACAGTAGACTTTTCGTCGGGCTGACTAGTAATTCCTGAGGTTCATAATCAGGCCCGACGCTGGGCACTTTGTCGGCGACAAAAAATCGGCCCAAAATCAGCCTGAACACAGACGTGAGTTTGTAGGTTCAAGCTCTGGGTGAGGTAGAATAAACATTTATTTTTCTTTATAGCGTTTAATTAGTCTCAAAACACGTGAGCGGAAAAAAAACAGCATTGTGAGAGAACATTTCTGCTCCGCATGTATAAATACCGTCCGCGAGCACGAGGCTGTGACGACACTCGCTCGCTGGTAGCGCTTCCTTGCTGCATAAATTTGCTCCCAAAAGTTACACGGTGTCAAAGATTACGCGATGCAACGGCTGAATTTTGACACTTTGGAGGCGGGATGGAAATGTTCACTCACGATGCTGTTCTTTTCACTCACTGATTGCATGTGTACACAGAGCAGACATGTTCACTCACAATGCTGTTGTGAGACTAATTAAGCACATTGTACTGTGGACTACATGATTTTAAAGATATTTTTACCCTCACGTAGTTGTCATTTGTCTCCTCTCCTCATTCTTCTGCAGAATGCCTGACCCGACTGCACTGCTGTACAGAAGCTATCATTATTGATTTGAAATGCTCTGTGTGCGTGTCAGAGAGTGAGTGTGTGAGTCAATGCTCAATACTCTGGCAGAGAGGGTGATATTTTATACACATACAGTATATATATATATATATATATATATATATATTTAGAGCATATATATATATTTAGAGCATTTCTGCTTTTACTAGGATATACAGTTCAAGGACAGACAGAGAGAGAGAGAGGAAGACATGCAGCAAAGGGCGTGGGCGGGATTCGAACCCAGACCACTGCGGTAAGGACTAGCCTTTATATGGTAAACGCTCCAACCCATTGAGCCACTGAAAGGGTGATTTAACAGTGATGTCATTCAGTAGTCTCTGGTAACGTTGTATACAGTATAAGAGGCTGCTTAAGCAACTGACAGAATCCCTGTCTGTCCAGACGTTCATGCAGTTTGCAACTCTATTGCATCTACATTTGACTAATGAACAACTGTTTTCAATCTACTCACCGTCAGTCCTACCAGATCTAAAGGTGCAGAGATAAGACTGAGGAGCAGCGCTACACCAGGATTATGACATTTTATCTGTTCATTAGATGCTGGCTTTTTGTTCTTCTAGAGTGTCTGCCTTGACACTGGGTGGTTGGGGGTTCGATCCCCGGCCGAGTCATAACAAAGACTATAAAAAATGGTACCCAATGCCTCCCTGCTTGGCACTCAGCATCAAGGGTTGGATTGGGGGTAAGTCCCTGTGACATACTAGCGTCATGTCCAGGGGGTGTACTTGTACATCAAGCTGCCCCACGCCAAGGAATCAAGAGATAGGCTCCTGCCCTATGGGCCACTCGGCTCGAGTACCATTGGTTCTTAAGGCTTAACAGTACGTGCAAGAGGTTTATAAGATTAGTCTCAGAGAGGAATAAGACAATGTGATTTTACATTTTCATATAATAACCCAAGAGAAACAAGGAAGTTGAAAATCCTGTCAGGAAAAATAATACCAAAACAAATTGTATTTGTTAGTTTGGGATATGGAAATATGTTATTCAACCACAAGTACACTAGAATAGTAATTAAACTAGTGAATTAAGCCTTTTAAGAAACAGACTGGTTCCTTAGTGAATGACAAACAGCACACCTTCTGCTCGGTAATATGAAAACACAATGAAACGCAGTGGAACACAGTAGCAACTGAATATAATGTAGCACATCCCTCTGTGAGTTCAATGTGTCAATATTCTCTGTATCCGCTACCACTAAACAGTATGTGCCCTGACAAAATCATTTTGTAGTGAAACATCAGTGAAAAGGGGAGCATCTTCGTTTAAAATTTTATTAGGTTGCACATGATATTCTCTGCCTGCAAATATATATGTAAATGAAAGCCTGCAGATAGAGAGAACAGAGTGAGAGCAATATTCTAGCAGAGTGGCACCAAGAGGATTGGAAAGCGTTTGAACCCATCTCTTAAAGAGATAGTTTGGGACTCCGTCTGGCCTTTTAACACAACTAAAAGGCTTTTAGGTTATTAGCTCAAGAAATGATGCTATTCATCTGATTTGTGTTGATATTGGGAGCCTGAGCTCAATATTGTCAGACAAACAACACGCCGATCTCTTTTAAACAAATGTGACACAAAAGGCAGCTTTGAATGTATTGCTTTATAAATGTTCTTAGCCGGTAGACAAACATACTCCTGGAGCTTGCTCGATCGCCTTGTTGAGAGGGGTCAGGGAAGAATTTTTACAGCTCACTTATCTGGCTCCCGGGTGATTACTGTTTTTTTGCTTCCCTCTGGAATATGTAGAGAGTGGGTCGTATGCCCACCTCCCTTGTTCTCTGTAAAGCGCATTGTGTTGCCTCTGGGTATGAAATGCGCTATACAAATAAAGCTTTGATTGATTGATTGATTGATTGATTGAAGCAGAGGCGAGGCTGATTGATTGATTGATTGATTGAAGCAGAGGCGAGGCTGATTGATTGATTGAAGCAGAGGCGAGGCTGATTGATTGATTGATTGAAGCAGTGGCGAGGCCACTGGGCGGCCTGGGTGGGCCAGTGCCGCCCAGATTGACAGCTGGCCCACCCAATCAAAAGTGCTGTAGCCAAACATTTGAATGAGGGAAGTAGAAACAACATGAAAATAAGTTTAAATGTAGCTATTCAATAAATTGTAATACAATTAAAGACTGCACGCTTTGTTTGATTTTTAATGTTAATAATCATCATTCATAATATGATCGGTGCTGCTACTGTAGGCTCCATCAACGTGAGCTGTCTGCATCAGTCCTCACTGGTTGAAGGTAACGTTAGGCTGTTAAGGCCTGTTGGCCGAGCTGCTAGCTAGCTACAATGTCATTCTCGAAACAAACGTTGTTGTCAAACTACTTTAAAATACCACGCAGAGAGGAAAGGGAAGATATACCCACACCACCTGATAATGGTTATGTCGTTATTCCAAAATGTCTTTATTCCGAAGGTTCGCTATTCCGAAAAAGCTCAGAAAGGTCGCTATTCCAAAAAGCTGATTTTGAAACCCTAATCTACTACTACAGCTTTTGACTGAGTTGTTGCTTTAATGAAAATAAAACATCTATCTTGGTTGTGTGTTCAAACCAGCAGTCATGACGCGCATAACGACATGCAATAAGAGAGAATAGAATAGGGTTACAATTATTATTTCCTATTGCAAGCAGTCTTGTTGTGAATCTTTGGACTGAACTGGGCTTAGAATAGCAGGCTACCTATTATTCTTCAATTATAGGCCTAAAGTCTAATTTACATAGCATATAACAACAATGAAATGTAGGCTATTAGGCTGCTGTAGTTGTATAATAATATTTTGTTTCTGTAGGCTATGTGCACTTTACCATCAAATCTAGGCACATACTTTAGGGCCTATACTTTAATAATATATGAATTAGTTCCTGCCATCACAAATGCTCTTTGTTTGATGGCCATGGGGGAGGAGCTAGGGCATACATGTAGGTAGGTCTATGTTCATGACTGAGGATTGCCGTATTGCATATTGTTATAGTATAATACCAGCCACATATTATATTGTAAGTTAAATTATAGTGGCCCACCTTGATTTACAGAAGTCCACCCTTTGAAAAATGTCTGGCCTCGCGGCTGCTTTGAAGTGAGCACCATGCTCTCTGAAGCCCTAGCAGTCTCACACACTCAATTTATGTCATCTGTCATCTGAAATTACCACTTGTACATGTGTGTACAAGTGTACATTCATGTTTAGAATTAAGTAAAGCAAATGAATACACGGAAAAACATGCACTACCTGACACTGACTGTATGTTAGCAACTGTGATTAAACAGCCTATCCTGCCCCTGCTTTGTAACTCCCAGTGATGTGTGCAGGGGGAACACACGCTTTGGAGAAAAGCGGCCGAATTCCAATTTAGATCCGTGCTAATTAGGATGAACTTCTGTCAATAATGTCTGTGATGTCAAATGAGGGTATAGAAAAACCCAATCTCTGTATATAACAAGGTTGTGTTTCCTCAACCCAAACAACTCTGACCTGACAGACTTGATGTGTTTACTAAGGTCTCTCTGGAGGGTTTGGTACCAGCCTGAGTACAGTCATTACTGCATATTCACACGTACATGCTACTCTCTTAAGAGGCCCCAGCTCACACCACCCCAGCTCATTTGAGAGCCGGGAATCTCATTAAAAGGGAGGGAAAAGGCTTCAGTTGGGGTCTGGTGTGACATGTTCCTCTGCAGTGACTGCGGCCACACTGTCACACCTGTCAACCATGTCACTTCCTATAAGCTGAAGGAGCCAGCAAGGCGGAGGGACAGGCGGTTGGGTGACAGCTTCTTGCTGTTTAAGAGAAAACTGCCTATGAATTCTGAAATCCGCAGGAATATCTGCACAGTGCACAGTCCCCTAACAGACTATGGTCCACCTCATGCAGGACTGTACCGGATAGATGATATTATGAGGCATAGTGTTTGAATGGAAGCAAACACGAGAGACGACGATTCCATAGCTGTCATTAAAAGAGCAAATCTTGTTTTTACTGGTAACATGACAAAACATAGATGCTGTATAGACTCAATTATACAGTATTTGCTTGTTTGAGTGACGTGTGAACACTGAGTAGACCGTTTGTGTAAACAGGACTTGTTTTCTTCGCATTAACAAAACCAGCGTGGCACAGCAGACAGTTATTAACATAAGTCAAGAAAGAACAGAGTAAAATGAACAACAACAACAAATATTGGCTGAAACAAAACAGGTGTTTATGATGTTTTGTGAAATTTGAATAGTGAATAGGATTATCTGGGTTAGGATTGTTATGATTCATGCCCTTGAAATGTACATTGACTGTTTTAATTATAGCATTTGTATTATTTTATTATTAGAAAAGCCTATTAGCTTATGGTACAAACCTTATATGCAATACATCTCTGCCATGTTATTTATAATGTGTCCTACTGTTCTCTGCATTGTCCCTGATCAATAAACCTATAAATAAATACAAAATAAATAAACTGTTCTTAGAGAAGTATAAAAGTTCCACTGACTTTCCCAGCAGCAGCTGGGAGCAGCTTGTTCAAAATTGCATGATTTGTGTTGTGACAAAGTTGGCAATTTATGCTAAGTACTGCTAACCAATTCGCTAAAATGCGAAGGGTCTGGAAATCCTAGGTTTATTTCCCATATTAACGATCCGTTCAAAATGCCTCTGGAGGCAATTGGATAGACCTACAACCAATCAGAGCAAGGAAACATGGGTTAGTCATCGTATATCATATCAAGTGAGTACAGTCATTATATCAAACCCGCCCCATATTACAGTAGATAAACGTTGTGATTGGCCCAACCAATATCGCGTCTGGGGAGAATCACACGAACATGGATATTTCTAAAAACGCATTTCCTCCCCCTCTGGTTAAATTTTTTTTGTGTCTACACCAACAGATATTTGAAAAATATCACCGTCCACACGACAGGACGCCTGTTCGTCAGTCACCCCTTATCTATCAGTCTACCCCCCCTGTCTGTCAGTCTGTCTGTCAGTCTACCCCCCTGTCTGTTAGTAGACCCCTGTCTGTCAGTCTGTCTGTCCCCCTGTCTGTCAGTCTACCCCCCTGTCTGTTAGTAGACCCCTGTCTGTCAGTCTGTCTGTCCCTTTGTCTGTCAGTCAACCCCGCTGTCTGTCATCTGCCCCCTGTCTGCAAGTCTAGTCCTGTCTGTCAGTCTGTGGCTGGATGGTATATAAAACGAGACCAGTGTTACCCTGAGTTCAAGCTGCTCATTTGGACTCTTTCTGGCTTTTTTTGGTAATTCTTCCCAAGTCCTCATGTCGTCGTGAGTTGTCGTGGGTCGTGGAGGAGTGCTGTGTAGGCCCTGTGGACACATTCTCAGAAGCCCTGCCCTTTTGGAACAGGGAGAGTAGGACGAGAGATGGACGGAGTGGATTCATATGACATTTAAGAGAGGCATTTCAGTATAGCCTCCAAACTAGACTCCAAAAATGGTATTCATTGATTCTCTTCTCCCCTAAGAAAGGTTTTGAAGGCACGGTTCTCTACAGAACAGAGAGTTCCATTAAGACTATTTTCCGATAAAGAGGTCATGAAGGATATGTGAGACGTTGTTAAATTCGTACAGGAATAGAGACGAGGAACAGTGTCACAGTGTCAGGGATGAACTGCATGGTGGGTAGACCTGGGTCAAAGTACTATTTGACATCCTTTCCATTAAGTGCCTGAGTTCCCGCCTCCAACACTGGCCCCGTACTGTATGTGTATACATACATACATACATATAGCGCATTTCATGCTCACAGGCAACCCAATGCGCTTTACAGAGAGCAATGGGGGGGGGGGGGGGCATAGGTCTCACCCATACATATTCCAGAGGGAAGCATAAAAACAGTTTCACCCGGGGGCCAGAAAAGTGAGCTGTATTAATTATTCCCTGACCTCTCTCAACGAGACGATGGGGCAAGCTCCTGGAAAATGTTTGTCTATTGGCTAAGAACATATACAGAGCAGTAAACAGGGGCTAAATACTTCATAAGAGAGACATGACTAACAGTAGAGTGCACAATATGTATGTATGTGTGTATGTATGTATGTATGTATGTAATACATATTTATATAGATTTTTTATGTATACTGTATATTGTAACATATATTTTATTCAGACTGCATGTATATTTTTTTAATATTCTATGTAATGTAATGTAGATCCTTTACCCTGATGTATGGGTCAAAGACGTGACGCTTGTTTTTTTGTGTCCCTTTGGTTAAGTTTACATTTTTTAGGTTAAAAATTGAAAATAAGATTACTTGCATACATTCTTTTCTGACAACCTGCCCTAAAAAGTTGTGGTTTTAATTCATTGAGAGAATTATTGAGTAAAAATGGCAAAAGTGGTGTAAACACAAAAAAAAAACACACATAAACTAGTTTGGCATAATCTTACATAATAACTATTTTAAAGTTAATAAAATAAGTGGAACTATATTGTTCTGGATATTATAAGTAATCCTGGGAATCATGTCAGTCAGGTCAACTTACATAAGTGTCTAGATGGTGCAACCATATAAGGAGTTTTTTTTCTTTATAAGAAGACAATTTTGGTGGGAAATGTATCACAGAGAAGGACCCCTCTCTGCTCTTCATGGTCAAGGTTAGCAACTCTCTTAGAAATATTGAGATAATTTGACAGTTTAGGGTATGGTCAGGTATGATTAGGTTTACATGTCAAATGGTGTAGCCAGTGCAAAATGTTGTAACCAGTGAAACACATTGATTATTGATCTTTATCATTAAAACAAGTATCTACTTTAAAAGGTATGTTTGAAAGTAGCTAGGTCAACTAGCTAGCTTTCATGGGTGTCCATTTAAATGCCTGACAAATTTGATTTTTAAAGTAAATGTCAAATGGTGTAACCAGTTACACCATTTGACTCAAATATGATTCATATTATAAGTCTTTCTGTTTGATGCTATTTTAGGCAAGGACCAATATTTTATGATGCAGCACAAGGACAACTAGCCATCTTAAGAAGAAATGTTTAGTTTATTAGTCAGTTTTATTTACCAAGTATTCTTTCGAGAAAGGGGGAATTGTCATTTACATCATAGCCTACATGTTATTTGGCCAGACATTCTATGTTGTGTTGAGACTCAGAGATGGCCTGCCTAATAAGTCAGATACTTATTGCCATTTCATCATTAATGCAATATAATACATGTGGTAAATGTGGATGGTTACACCAATTGACACTGGGTTATGTCAAATGGTGTAACCAGTGTTTGTTCATGAAAATATGAAATTATACAGGAATATTAATTATATTCCTATTCCTATCTAAGCATTATATTCTACTGTAGTGTAACAACATGTTTTAAGCCATTTTGTCATACATTTCCATAGATTATAACAAAAACCAAGGTGTTTTCAGCATACTATATGACCCGCTCGATGTTGCAAAACTGGTGAAATATTAACATCATGAGATCACCCTGACAAAATCTATTCTTAGGTAACATGTTGCAATTGATTATTATTATGAGTACACCTACATACACTCTAGGTTGATAAAATATTGAATATTTACCACTTTTCTCTGGTTGCACTACTTGACATTTTCAGGCGCATTTGGTCTTACTTTTTGAAAAAAAATGTACAAATGTAATATTTCAAATGACATAAAACCAACATAAATACAAAATCCGCATGTTAACACACCTGATGCATGCTTTTACATTGTTTTTACATAAACAGTATTTCCCCCCAATTTTTTTTGCCTCTTTCCCACCCTTATTTGTCAATGACCCGTATACATACTGTATATTTATACAGATGGTATATATTCTAGATTTCATACATACTGTATATATTTTTGGTACTCTTCTATATACTTTACTATGATGCATATTCTGTACTCTGATCTATTCTGTACATTCTCACTACTGTAACGCCCAAATCCCAGAGAGCTGGCAAAGTAGGCCAATAATGGAAGCAGATTTTAAGCTCTTTTATGATTTTTTTAAATAGTAAAATCAGCCGATTACAACACATGAAATATAGTTATTCATTCTATAACTTTGGTGAACAAAAGAGGAGAGTCTGCTACCCTATCTCTGGCAAGGAAAGCCCAGAAACATGATTGGCATATCCTGCACAATACTACAACTAAAGCAGTGCCCCAAACATGGCGGCTCAAGAGATGCCCGCTACATCCCTGAGGACCACTCAACTAACGCCTGCCTGGCAGTATCTTGGAAGCAGAAGTGGGCGTCGGCCGGGCGCACACGTACCCACCACTACATCTGGGACCCGGGAGAAGGCGTTGAAGGAGTAGACCTACTCATCACTAACGGACCCAGCTGAACCGCCTACGTACGGGGGCGGTGCTTCAGACCATCCATGAAGAAGTGGGGCCTGGCAGACAGCAGCATGTGAATGTGGGGAGCCCGAGCACACTGCCGACCACATACTGTAATTACTACCTGTTCCCTGTACAGACCACCTTCGGAGGCCAGCCTCTTACAGGCCACCTTCGGAGGCCAGCCTCTTACAGACCACCTTCGGAGGCCAGCCTCTTACAGACCACCTTCGGAGGCCAGCCTCTTACAGACCACCTTCGGAGGCCAGCCTCTAACAGACCACCTTCGGAGGCCAGCCTCTTACAGACCACCTTCGGAGGCCAGCCTCTTACAGGCCACCTTCGGAGGCCAGCCTCTTACAGACCACCTTCGGAGGCCAGCCTCTTACAGGCCACCTTCGGAGGCCAGCCTCTTACAGGCCACCTTCGGAGGCCAGCCTCTTTCAAGTGGGACCAGAGACGAGGGCGTGGCTACACAGCACGGAGCTGGACATCTGAACTGAGCGATACACGAGAGAAGAAGTGAACTAAATCATTTTGCCTCTAACCCTCCAGCCGACTAGTCACCACACTGACAGTTATTAAGGAGCCTACAGTAATAAGAAATAATCCGCTCACAGGCAATTTTTTTGAAGACCTTTGAGTAATGAATTTAAGTCAATTTAAGAATTATTAAGGCCTTCAATTTACATAGCCTGAGTTAAATTCATATTTTTTAAGACTTAAGGACCCGTGAATACCCATGATGCACTAGGCGTGGGCTCAGAAGAGGACAGCCTGAGCCCACACTCTTGCAACAATGGTAGCCTACACACTGATTAACTATTCTTTTTTTTCCCGACAGAGAGCCTATATAACGAACAAATGTAAAGCGAAAAAAAGTGAGAAGAAAATGTGACATAACTCGTAAGAAGAAGTATAATAATTTTCAACTCATCTACTGTCATTGTCCAACTTTTGTGTCGGGTCTATCTGGAACTCACACAGCTTAGCTGGGCATCGTTCCAGCACACCGTACTCTGTTTCAGATCATTAGTAGTCGCTCATCAGCAACATTCAGTTCCTCCTAGTCTCTGGCTCACCAGCATCACGAAGCCTTTTGATCCGCTGTCTAACAATAGAAATAGACTGTAGCTGAGTGTCAAGATGTCTGTATGCATTTGCTGGATCCCTGTGAGTAGAATACTTTATGTCAACTCGACAGGAAGATGGAACACACACTGAGGCTAACGTCAACGGAGAGATCATGGAATAATTATGGCCTACGTTCAGCCGTTCCCACAGAGAAATCTCTCGACATGCACAGAAGTGGTTCAATATTTATGTAGTCTAAAGCCAGTTATGTAATAGTGTAACACGACGGTAGAATGAGGCCCCAGTGAGGAAGGTTAGCTCGGTCGGTGCCTCGTGTCGTTATCCCTGCCGATGAAGGCTGGGCCGGAAATATCTGACAAAGCTCGGTGTGCTGAATGGATGAGCAGCCCGAGCCAGCTGAAGTTGCCCCTGCTTCTTGAGCTCTGGGCCAGTAGGGTCTTGGTGGTGGGGGGAAGGCGGTGGGGGTGGGGGGGGGGGTGATGACTTTGATTAATCGGTCTGTGGGTGCAGACTGCCACTGGCACTGCCCTCTTGCAAAAATCTTTCATTTCTGAACCGGCCTCCTGCAAAACAAAAAAAGACGCCTGGAAAAACAGCAGACGATCCCGAAGCGAACGCCGTCGAACCCTCTGACGAATAAGAACACAGTCCAACTATAGTCTGCCTCAATTCTCTCACGATACCGTGTGCCTGGATGTCCGTCTGTTCGAAGGATTCATCTTGAGATACTGTCTGACCTTTAGTTGCAATCTCCCCTTGACGTGTATGAGTGATTGAGGACACACCCCCGGCCTGGTGTGTATGGATGATTGAGGACACACCCCCGGCCTGGTGTGTATGAGTGATTGAGGACACACCCCCGGCCTGGTGTGTATGGGTGATTGAGGACACACCCCCGGCCTGGTATG
>NC_140261.1:5576516-5586516 GCF_949987555.1 Borostomias antarcticus
CCATCTTTGCCTCGCTGAGCTTCAACCTCCTTTTCCAGAGGTGACTTTTCTGGCCCCCGGGTGAAACTTTTTTTTTGCTTCCCTCTGGATTAGGTAGGGGTGGGACATATGCCCCCCCGTCATTGCTCTCTGTAAATGTGTTGCCTCTATGTATGAAGTGTGCTATACAAATAAAGTTTGATTTAATTTGATAAACTAATCACAAATTCTTAGAAAACATGCTCATACAGTAGATGGAGAGTGAAACGTAAATTATAGGGGCAAAAGTCATGAGTAGCCAAGCAAGAGATTGTGAGGGAGAGACCTGATGTTCTTAAGCAGTGAGGACTGCTTACACGACTTCCGGTTGTGTAATGTAAGGAGAGGACACACGATTGAGGCTCCCAGTCTACTTTTAGCTATATTACTTTTATACTAAGCTCTTTCCTTCGAATTTCGACGAAAACACTCCGTTATATATTGCTTTTGAGTTTTATTTGCAAAATGAGCTGTTCTTAGCGTGCTAAACAACAAACGAGTGGTGCTCAAACCTCGGCTACACGTGCTAGCACGAGCGCAGCATTAAAGCTAGCAGAGTTTGCAGCTAGCGACCAAGCTAACGACTCTCCAACAACGATGGAAACACACGGAGATGCTGTGCCCATTTCTATGGATCAACTGTCTGCAGAGTGCCGCAAAACAGAGGAAGTCACTTAGGGATGATGTTTCCTCCCTGATCCAAGAATCCACTAAACCACTGAACATTCCTGAAGGCAGTGAGGACGGTAAAGACCCGGTTAAATTCATGGCGGAATTGCTGATGCAGGTGATGGGTCCTGATGTTTTTCCCGCACCGCCTGAACTGGAGAGAGCCAACTGAGCCCCAGTCTTCAGACCCAGCAGAGGAACATCCACCGGCGCGTTCCTGGTTTGTATCTCCAGATTCCAGCAGAAGGAAGCTGCATTGCGCTGGGCCAGGTACCACAAACTGAAGTACAAAGGAGACGTTTAGTATCTACCAGGACCCCAGCGCAGCACTCGCTAAGAAGCGGGACGCATTCAATAAGGATCCTGGAGCTTGCTCGATCGCCTTGTTGAGAGGGGTCAGGGAAGAATTTTTACAGCTCACTTATCTGGCCCCCGGGTGATTACTGTTTTTTTGCTTCCCTCTGGAATATGTAGAGAGTGGGTCGTATGCCCACCTCCCTTGTTCTCTGTGAAGCGCATTGTGTTGCCTCTGGGTATGAAATGCGCTATACAAATAAAGCTTTGATTGATTGATTGATTGAATAACACTCGGCCCACATTCGACTCACCCGACGAAGCTCAGACGTTTTATGATCAGAAGATCGGTAAAGAGTAGTCTAGGAGGATGGCTGTTTTGTTTTTACCTTGGACTGTACAGATTGGAAATGGTAGGCCTAGTCAACCTGACATGAACAAAATGTTTAGCTGATACTGTTTGAATCAATCGAACAGCCCTAGAATTTAAGGTATGGTCACACATTGATATTGTTGCGGGGATAATCTACCGGTGGCTTAGGTCTCTTATACAGGCCCATATGCTCTCGCTTGTAGCCTATGCAATATTGTTTGATTATCTGTTGTGCAGTTGTATATGACCATTTCCCTTTTATTTTTCATTTCTCATTATTATTTTCTACATTGAGTATAATAAGCTCTTGGGGAAAAATGTGCCAGTGGAAGCTGAAATGTCTGCAGTTGCTAAAAAGAGCCAGCTGACCATCATCTAATAGAGATCCCTCAGAGATGACCATCATCTAATAGAGATCCCTCAGAGATGACCATCATCCAATAGAGATCCCTCAGAGATGGCAATCATGCAGTCTGAACGAGACTTCCCCTCTGACACTAACAGCTGCCTCACACCAGGGCAGAGGGCCTGGACATCTCACTGGTCTAATATCTCCAACCCTCTCTCCCTCCCTCCTACTATCTAATGAGCCTCTGACACTAACAGTGTGAGTGTGTGTGTGTGAGAGAGAGTGTGAGAGAGAGAGAGTGTGTGTGTGTGTGTGTGTGTGTGTGAGAGAGAGAGAGAGAGAGAGAGAGAGAGAGAGAGAGAGAGAGAGAGAGTGTGTGTGAGTGTGTGTGTGAGAGAGAGAATAATGAGTGAGGGAGCTACCTGCCCTGCTGCCATCTGAGAGTCAGAGTCAGTCCCTCTCTCTCTCTGTCCCTCTGAGAGACTGCAGGCTGCTGGTTGAGGCTGCTGGCTGGAGAAGCCGTCTCTCTTGTTGTAAATAAACATTTCACTGTTAGTCAATCCACTTTATTTTTTGACAAAAGCTTATGAATAATAATTATTCATAGGCAATATGTTTGGCTATTGACTTGGCATCTATTGCTACATTATCCTAGCTAGCAAGCCAACATTACCGCAGTTTTTTTGTAACGTTACCTCAGGCTCCGCAGCAGTTTCTTCAACTGCTTCTACTCTCACTTTCTCCTTGAATAATGTATATATATATATAATGTATATATTGGTCTGGTACTCATGACCTGAACATCAAGAGTACAAACATATTAGCTGAGCTTAAGACAGTCCCTTTTTTCAATGACATTGGCCTGACTAACGTTACATGCAAACCTATCTAGCTTACGTTAGCTAGTGCTAGCCTAACTTTAGCTAGGTAACGATGCTGGTAGATAATTAACAGTCTAGCTTGCTAACCTGAAAAATTCGCATTACATAGACTGGAAAATGAATGTTACAGCATAGCCCAAATTATGTTTGGACAAGTAGACAACTATAGTGGATATTCAATATAGATTGTGTTGTATATATTCTAAGTAGCTAACGTTAACTTAGCTCAAACAACCGTGTCTCAACTCCGTGTGGAATTCCAGCGTGAATCAATGCTGCTGTGTGCAATTCACACTTCACACTTCCAACAAGCGTGACCTCTTTCAATCCACGCGATTTGCGGGGGGGGGGGGAGTAGTCCAGAAGAGTAGCACCATGAGTACAGTACAGCGCAAAACACAACGGCGTTCAAGTTTTTTAAATGTATTTATGAGAAGTCAAAACTTTTGATAACCTACATTTTGCAGCTATGGCAGGACAAATGCCATACATGTCTAAAAACATTTGGGTATGGTTCTTATTTTACTTCATGGGTTAAACTTTTATACACCTCTCCCAAAGCGTCTGTAGTTACAAATGGTAAGCAGTCTCAGTATTTCCAGCTAATGTATCAAGGGGGACCCGCCAGGGTTGTCCAATCAGTCCACTATTATTTGCTTTAGCTATAGAGCCCTTATCTCTTACACTTAAATCACTGCCTTCAATAAGTGGGATTCTTAGATGAGGAGTGAAGCATAGATTATCTTTATACGTGGATGATTTATTATTATATGTATCGGACCCCATTTCAAATACACCTCATATTATTCACGCCTTAGAGAGATTTGGTAGATTTTCTGGGTATAAATTGAATTTTAGTAAAAGTGAATGCTACCCTGTTAATAACTTGGCTCTTGAAATCCAGGATAATATCTTACCGTTCCAAATGTCTAGAAATGGCTTTAAATACTTGGGCATTAACGTCACAAGAGAAGTAAAGAACCTTTAACAGAAAAACATTTGTCCCCTATTGGAAAAAGTCAAATTGGATAAAATGGAAAACACTTCACTTGTCCTTAGCAGGTAGAGTGAATTGTATTAAAATGAATGCGCTCCCGAAATTCCTTTATCTGTTTCAATGTCTTCCATTTTATCTTCCCAAATCTTTCTTTAAAACTATTGATAAAGCCTTCACTTCCTTTATATGGAATGATAAGAGTCCTAGAGTACGCACAGAACTATTACACAGACCTAAACTACAGGCTGGTTTAGCTCTTCCAAATCTTTGCTACTATTATTGGGCCGCAAACATTCAAAAAATCCTATATTGGCTGCATACCCCAGACACAGACTGGTGTCACCTTGAAGCTACATCTTGCCTCTCAACTTCTCTTACATCCCTGGTCACTTCTAGTCTTACACTTTCTATTTCACACTTTACTGGCAACCTAATTGTCATCAATACTCTAAAGATATGGTTTCAATTTAGAAAGAACTTTGGGTTCAAACACTTTCTTCACATAAGTCCTATATGCAAGAATCACCTTTTCCCCCCAGCTAGATATGACTCTGCATTTTCTTTTTGGAAAAGACAAGGAATCTCTACATTTAAGTATATGTACATAAATGGTATATTCGCAAGCTTTGACGAGTTGTCACACAAATGTGTCTTTCTGCATTCGAGCTTGTTTCGGTATTTCCAGGTCCACCACTTCCTTCAGTGTCAAGACCCCAATTTTCCAAATATATCTCCAGTTTAAATTGTAGACAATATATTAGAGATTCCAAGTAATTCAAAAGTGTTAATCTCAAGAATACATGAGTATATACTTTCCCTTAAAAACATAACTTGTGAAGATTAGGACGACCTGGGCAAATGAGCTAGATGAGGGCATGGAAGACGATATCTGGGACTGTGCGCTACAGCGTGTAAATGGTACAACTCTTGTGCAAGACTTAGTATAATACAGTTCAAGGTTCTACACCGAGCTCATTTTTCCAAAGAAAGACTAGCTAGGATACTGTATATCCCAATGCAGATGCAAGTTGTGACAGGTGTCATTATGCTTCTGCCAACCCATATGTTTTGGTCATGCCCTGCTCTGGTGACTTATTGGTCTATGATCTTTAAAACGCTATCAGAGGCACTCAATATTGATTTCCAACCCAATGCAGCAGCAGCCATAGTTGGGTTCACAAATAGAGAGCAGTCTATGATGAGGAAAGCTCATAAGGACATCACTGCTTGTGCGCAGAAGGATCTTGTTACATTGGAAATCAAAATATCCACCTAAAGTATCTATGTGGCTGAGTGACCTAATGCGATTTATACAATGAGAGAAGATCAAATTACAAGTACGATGCCTGATGCCTCTTAGTAGTGCACTGCTTGGATTTTATGTATTTCTTCTCTTTATTTTTATTTATTTGCTTATTTATTTTGTGAGAGGGTATCTGCACAGATGAATGCACAATTGTATTTTGTTATTTCCATTTATGTACACTTAGGTGGGTGTTCGAGTGGGTGGGTGGGTGGGTGGGTTGTTTGCTTAAAAAACTCAATTGAGGAAATGTACCTCTGTATGTCTCTAGAGTATCTTGTACTTGCCAATATTTCCAAATAAAAATTACGTATATAAAAACAAAAAACTCACTGCTTACACAAGGGAGGCAGAGCTATTTTGGATTCCCCATGAATCTTTCACAATGAGTCGGCAGGCTGTCAGCCTAACTGCTAGGGAGCTACGGGAGGACGGCCAGCTTTTCTGCATGTTTAGCGTCTTCATCTCGCCTTCGCTGGCGCCTCTTACCCACAAACCTAATTGTTCATCGTTCAATATGCATCGACATTTTGGAGATGTTTGCTAGAAGCGTTGGGGACTGTAGGAATGGATTTATCTAAGCGCGCCGCCAGCTTACGTACGTGCCTTCGCACACAAAACAGGCCTCACCTTCCTCAGAGCTGAAAACAATTGTCCCATGTTACAGTGTTACAGCTGAGCAGGCAACACTATCAGAGGTGAGCCCGTTGGAGCACGGAGCCAAGAACATCTCTATCCCCCCCCCCCGCCCCCCCCGTATACACACAGCTGTCCGGCCGTCGAAGACGCTCACCATCCCGGAGTTCGAGTCACGCTACGCTGTCTGGCGCCATTATGCAGGCCATCACTTAGACGCGGTGGCGAAGCCGGCATTATTCATGACCCTGGAGGGAAAATGGTCTGTTGGGAGCTGTGCCTGTCGGGGCTGTGACAGCTCTCCGTCACCAGCAAACGCCCCGCCCCCCCCGCCCACACGTTCATCTGCCCTCACCAGCATGGCAGGGCATGCCCCGGCCTGCAAGCGTGGCGAGAGTCGGACCCGGGGCCGGCGTGGGCGGACAGCCTGTCCCGGGGGTGAGTCACCCCAGACGTAAACACGCCGGTGAATATCTTCATTTGGGAAGCAGTGCGTTTTCTGATGGGAGCCCGCGGGGACCGCGGCGCTCCGACACACGCGCACGCACACACGCATGCACAAATAACAACCAGCGCCACACATATCAGCCGGCGCCTGTCAACGTCAGCACACTCCCCGGTAAAAGATGGCCAGGGGATTGTATTAACTTGTTTGTTCAATTTCACAGAGCCACATAACTCCTGCTCCATCAGCCCCCTCCACCCCCCACCCCCCCCTCACACACACACACACACACACACACACACACACACACCCGAACACGTCTCCCCCAGATGGAAGTCATTACTTCCTCCCAGCCTCCTCTGGTCCAGGTGGGCCCGGGGAGGTAATTTATACACGGCCATTCAGGTGCGTCATGCCATTCCTCACGCCCCGCTGTAAATTCCGCCGCCACTTCTTTCCCCCCGCTGACAGAGTGCGGAGGGATACGCGGGCGCTATTTACCTAATATCACTGCACTTGATACATCTGCATGTGATTTTTCTCGCCTGTCCCAGCGGCCCGGCGTCTCAGCTCAATCACAGACATTAGAGCGAGTCAAGGTGACCTGTCATCGGAGCGTCTGTGTAATTTACATCCGTCTCCCAGGCGATGATGCGCATATACAGTCCGCCCCGTTACAACAATGTATTGCGCTCCGTTTCCGCTCGCGTCCATTTTTCATTCTCCCTTAGAATGCTAGATTGATGTCTGCTTAGAAAGTACCGCGGCCTGGAGCTCCGCCATCCTGCATTCATTCATTTCTTTTCGGATCCAGTAAACACCTGAGTCCGTTGAAGTTCTTTGGATAAATCAGACTTGCTTGTGTAGCTTTGGCAAGAGAATGCAGGGCCCTCCTGAGCTGTAGTCCTCACTCGTAGTTGCCGTAGCCGTAGCCGTAGCCGTAGCCGTAGCCGTAGCCGTAGCCGTAGCCGTAGCCGTAGCCGTAGCCGTAGCCGTAGCCGTAGCCGTAGCCGTAGCCGTAGCCGTAGCCGTAGCCGTAGCCGTAGCCAGCGCACTGTTCTTTGCTGTCGCCTGCTGGGGAGGCAGCATCAAGTGTCATAGAAATTATAGTTTCATCACCTCCTTTTGTAATTCACCACCTCCCTCCACCTTTCACATAGCTGTGCTAACCTAATTCATGACAGGATGACCTCCAGGAGGCCAACACACCTAGACCCAGAATAACCATCCTTTGTCCCTTTGTCCATTTGTCTCTTCAAGAAATTACCGCCTTGTCTCATGTCACGTGTCTGTATTCTCGACCACTGTTGATGACGCCTGCCATTTAATATGACGTGTTCAATGGGTTAGCCAATCACATCCTGGAAGCGCCATACCTGTGTTTTGCTTGAATATAAGGCAGCGCAAGACCAGGAGGCGGCACTTCTTTGGGATACCACTCACGTGCGTTGTCCGGAAGTCCTTGTGCTCGTATGTTTTCTCAATAAACCAGACTTAACCTTTTTGAGCGAATCTTGGTAAATCCTTTTTGACTTGATCAGTTAAAATCCATTACACAAGTCGGGGGAGTCAAACAAGCTGGTGAGGAGGGCTGGCTCTGTCATGAGGCTGGCCAGCCTGGAGTCTGGGGCGGAGAGGAGGATGAGGGACAAACTCAGATCTATCCTAGACAAGCCCTCCCATTCCCTCTCTGGCGGACTGTGGGAGATCAAGAGCACTTTCAGCCACAGGCTCGTCCTATCAGAGAGCAATATGGAGCGGTTCAGACGTTCCACTGTGCCAGCAGCCATCTGACCTCAGAGCCTGAGCGTTCTGTGTGTTATAGAGGTGTATGATATACCCAGACAGCCTGTATGTATGTATGTATGTATGTATGTATGTATGTATGTATGTATGTATGTATGTATGTATGTATGTTTGTATGTATGTATGTATGTATGTGTGTATGTATGTATGTATGTATGTATGTATGTATGTGTGTATGTATGTATGTATGTATGTATGTATGTATATATGTATGTATGTTTGTATGTATGTATGTTTGTATGTATGTATGTATGTATACTCCTTGACTCATATCCTTGTATAGTTATATATATTTATACAGACTGACTGTATACAGGTACATACAGTATATATATTGTACATAATATCATGTACTCCTAGACTTATACACTTGTATAGTTATATATATTTATACAGACTGAATGTATGCTGGTACATTAATATCTTATTCTGTTCTATACTGCACAGTTACTGTACATGTGGATGTATACAGCCCCTGATGTCCCTTTTTATACTGCTACCCCCCCCCCCCCACCCCCCCCCCCCCACACACACACACACACACACACACACACACACACCTTATCTAGTGTCTCTTTCTTTTGTGTTACTCTGTATCTAGTGTTTCTTTCCTTTCCAGCTTTTCTGTAATTTTCAGCTGCTGAAACGTCAAATTTCAGGATCAATAAAGTCTTATCCTATCTTAATTGAAAAGGAGGGGAAATGCAGAGGTGTAAAATCTGGCTTCTGAAAGTTAAAATCGTAACCATGTAATTGCTCCACCCCACGCCCTAAAACAGCTGATTTCACTACTTTGCCAACTTGGCTGAAGAGTTGCGCTAATTACCCAGCAAGCCAGATTACGTCATGATGACACTGTGACGACGTATTTCAGGGATGTTCAGGGACTACGCCAAGTCCAAGCCAATATGGGGATTTTTTTTAACATAATTTCCAGGATGTCATCTCATACATTACATTACATTACAATCATTTAGCAGACGCTTTCATCCAAAGTGACTTACAATAGTTGCATTTAACATACAAGTCAGTGTACTACTACTCACCAGAACTCACAAGTGCACCACCTTTCTAAACAAGTGAGAGCATGCAACTAAGAGCATAATCTAGTGCTGAAGCCAAAGTGCAAGAGTAGCAAACTAAAAATATAATAGGTGCTTAAGAGAGAGGATCCTGGTAGAACTTCGTGAAGAGGTGAGTTTTGAGCCTGCGGCAAAAGATGGGCAGCGATTCTGCTGTCCTGATGTCAGTGGGCAGTTCAGTCCACCACCACGGGGCCAGAATAGAACAGAGCCGTGACCGCGCCGATCGACCACAGGGGCCTTGGAGAGACGAGGCAGCCATTCCCCCCGAGGTACAGTAGACGAGCGTAGCGGTCGGGAGGGGGTGTAGGGCTTGACCATGGCCTGGAGGTAGGAGGGAGCTGTTCTTTTCATTGCCCTGTAGGCTAGTACCAGAGTTTTAAACTGGAGGCGAGCTGCTACAGGGAGCCAGTGTAGAGAACGGAGAAGGGAAGTTGTGTGGGAGAACTTGGGGGGGTTAAACACCCAGTGAGCGGAAGCTTTCTAGACAAGCTCCAAAGGTTGAATGGCTGATGCCGGGGCCCCAGCAAGGAGGGAGCTGATTTGTTCAGGCAGGAAACTTTGCCCCTGAAATCCATTGAAATCTCCACAATGTTTCCATGACGTCTCCTAAACATTTTAGTTGACCTAGGTTGTACACCAGTATTTGTTAATAAGTTGTATTATACAGCAAAACACATTAGGAATACAGAGAAGAGTTATATAAGAGTTTTTTTGTTTTTTTTAAAGAAGAAAATAAGCTATTCCAGCCAGGACTCAAAATCATGATCTTGCCCTCTGACCCAGTAACAGAGCAGGGCAAGAGGTCATGATCCTGACCTCTGACCCAGTAACAGAGCAGGGCAAGAGGTCATGTTTTTGGTGCCATGTGTTCGTCCGTTCATCAATTGTCATGAAACTCGATGGAGGGGTGAAGCATGGGCCAACGTAGAACCCGTTACATTTTGGAATGTATCTGAATCACAGGGCGGGTCCATGGGCTGTCCAAACATGGCCAGACATTCACCTCCATTCACTTCAGGAGCAAACAAAAATAAATCATTCTCAATGGGGGGAAATTGACACAGCCATATCTCTACATGGGACGGTCACCGAGACACAGGGTTTTGACTGGCATAAAGCTCTCGACCTAAGGAATGCAGCAATA
>NC_140261.1:5591516-5596516 GCF_949987555.1 Borostomias antarcticus
GGTCTGGAATATTATCTGGGCCTTAACAGTCGGTTGAATCTGCTTGGTCACACGCAGGTGACAGAGGGGCTTATTTCTGATACCTGATATGTGAACATATTAAACAGGTGGCCTATGGTACTCACTGTCGGTCACACCAATGTTTTAGCAACAAACCTAAGGTGAACTTTGAGCCTAAATGTACTGTCCTCAATCATGGTTACCGGCAATAAGTGTTACTGTAGGCTACTGTTGTTGCTTGATGTTATTGACATTTACTGTGGCTGTCTTGAATTGAATTGAAACCTTTATTGCCCCAGAGGGGAATTTGTTTAGCACACATCAAGCATACAGAAAACATTAAAATGTACGCCCATCACCAACACCACAATGTCACCAACCACCATTATCGTCATCACCATCCTCACCAACATCATCGCATCAACATCATCATCACTGCAACAGGCATCAACAGCTGTTCAACAATTTAATGCTTCTCGGCACAAAAGAAATGCTGGCTCGTTTTGGCCAGGGCTCCTTCGAAAAAGATGTGGTCATCTCAACAGGACTTCCCTGGTTAAATAAGGGTCAGATAAATGAATGAATAGTAAATCAGGTGCAGATAAGGACGGTAGAGAGAGACCAGGACAGAGTCTCTCTCTCAGAGCCACTCCCCCTTCGGAAGGCCAGCAGAGCGATCTCTCCTCAAACGTCTCGCGCCGACATGAGATTTTTAAAGGCTGCAGCTCCAAAGGAGGATGCGTTATCGCAGCGGCGGAGTCCGAGCGGGCGAGAGAGAGAGAGGGCGCGTCGGCCCGCCGGGCCCCCAAACCCCGGGTGGGCTCAGGGGAGCGTGCCCCCCCCCCACCACCACCACCCCCGCCCGCCTCATTGTCCATCTACTGTTCCAACACTCCCAGCCGAGCCGAGCGGCGTGCGGCGGGAGCTGGACTTGCCGATTTGGAGGCGGAGCAGAGATAAGGGCAGGCTGAGGATGTTATCGCGTCACCGGCGGGCGCAGACGCTGAATGAAACGGCGTCGGCAGGTCAAATACGCCCGAAGCACGTCGCGCTCCGCACACCCAGCGGCTGCTTATCTGAGGAGAGAAGTCCTGGGTGTCGGGGCTGCAGAGACCGCCGCGGGGGCGGGGGAGAGACGCTGGTGGAAGGGAGGGTGGGGGGAGGGTGGAGGGGCGGAGGGGGGACTGGGGGGCCTCGCGCTCACGTCTCCGGCTGGTCATGTGACGCTGGGAGCCCATACATGCGTGGGTGAGGAGAGTCAACAAATCAACGGGGACATCATCCTCAGCCAGGAGGACACGAGATGGAAGGAGGAGGCGGGGAGAGTTAGAGAGATAGAACAAGAGAAAGAGATGAGGAGAGAGAGAGAGAGGGATAGAGAGAGACAGAGAGAGAGAGGGATAGAGAGAGACAGAGAGAGAGAGGGATAGAGAGAGACAGAGAGATATAGAGAAAGGGGGGGAGGTAGAGATACAAATATAGAGAGGGGATAGAGAGAGAGGGGAGAGAGAGAGAGGGATAGAGAGAGACAGAGAGAGATATAGAGAAAGGGGGGGGAGGTAGAGATACAAATAGAGAGAGGGGGTAGAGAGAGAGGGGAGAGAGAGAGAGGGATAGAGAGAGACAGAGAGAGATATAGAGAAAGGGGGGGAGGTAGAGATACAGATAGAGAGAGGGGGTAGAGAGAGATAGAGAGAGAGAGGGGAGAGAAAGAGAGGGAAAGAGAGAATGAATGAGAGAAGGGCGAGATCAAACCGTTTCAGCCTCACTTTGTCCATTGTGCTTCAGGACAGGACACAGAGGTCATTAGGAGGGCTGGCCGGGTGATGGCCATGAGCAAAACACTGACCCACAACACACAGCAGCACACCTGAAAATAACATCTACAAGTGTTGGTCAAGGGACCTTTTGTCAACCTAAACTGACTTTGATTTGTACACCACAGTAGTTGCTATGCTGCTTTGGTCAAGAAAGCCTTTCATAGTGAAAACTGGTTTAGGCTCTGTCTCTCTTCCCTTCTCACTTTGAAAAGCTACTGGTGAGTTTGACACATCGCTATGGTGACACCTGGAGCCTGATGGAAGTCTTTATTGTCAGTTGACTTTGAAAAAAGAAACGGCTTTGATCTGAGATCTGATGTATGCCTGTGAGAAATCACCCCTCTCACATGGCACACACACACACGCGCACACACACACACACACACACACGCGCACACACACACACACACACACACACACGCGCACACACACACGCACGCACGCACGCACACACACACACACACACACACACACACACACACAGATAAACATGAAAAGAGCCCAGAAAAAGACTAAAGAGGAATATAAAGACTGTTTCATAATAACATTGATTTGGTGAATCTACACGGTGACAAATCTGTTAAAAAACTAAATAAAAAAGGATCTGCATTGGATAGAAATCCAGCCACTTAATTACCCAGTGGTGAAGACGTGATTGACGTAGGTGCAGGTTCGAAGCCTCTGTAGAATCGGGTCAAATCGTCCCTCTCTCTCTCTCTTCAGGAGGGGGAGGGGGGGGGAGGGGGCTGGGACAGCAGTCTCCTCACAAGGTCAACCTAGGAGGAACAGAGGAGGGTCAGAGGTCAGCCCAATGGACTGGAGCAATTGGATAAGCGGCTGTAGCAGGACCACCGTTACACAGCTGTCTCTCTGAGTTTGATCCTCTATTGGCCACGTGCCGAAGACCCCGCCCTCTTCCGTGAGACCCCCGATGACAGTGACTCCTCAAAGCTCCGGTGACAGGGGCAACGGTGGCGGAGGCACAACGACGGTGTGGCATGCTTCCCCCCCCCCCCCCGTGGTGTGAGGAGAGAGAGAGCGACGGTGGAGCGCTCTGTCCCGCTCTGTCTCCCAGCAGTAGGACCGTTCCTAAACAGACAGAACGCTCACACCCCGGAACACTAGGGGGGCTGCAGGAAGGAAACGCTTCACCCGAGAGAGAGAGCAGACCCGAGAGAGAGAGCAGACTCGAGAGAGAGAGCGGACTCGAGAGAGAGCAGACTCGAGAGAGAGAGCGGACCCGAGAGAGAGAGGACCCGAGAGAGAGCGGACCCGAGAGAGAGAGCAGACTCGAGAGAGAGAGCAGACCCGAGAGAGAGAGAGCAGACTCGAGAGAGAGAGCAGACCCGAGAGAGAGAGAGCAGACCCAAGAGAGAGCGGACTCGAGAGAGTGAGAGAGCAGACCCAAGAGAGAGCAGACCCGAGAGAGAGCGGACTCGACAGAGAGAGCAGACTCGAGAGAGAGAGAGAGCAGACCCGAGAGAGAGCAGACCTGAGAGAGAGAGCAGACCTGAGAGAGAGCAGACCCAAGAGAGAGCAGACCCGAGAGAGAGAGCAGACCCAAGAGAGAGCAGACCCGAGACAGAGCAGACCCGAGAGAGAGCGGACCCGAGAGAGAGCAGACCCAAGAGAGAGCAGACCTGAGAGAGAGCAGACCCGAGAGAGAGAGCAGACCTGAGAGAGAGAGAGCAGACCCGAGAGAGAGCAGACCCAAGAGAGAGCAGACCTGAGAGAGAGCAGACCTGAGAGAGAGAGGACCCGAGAGAGAGAGCGGACCAGAGAGAGAGCAGACCCGAGAGAGAGAGCAGACCTGAGAGAGAGAGCAGAACTGAGAGAGAGCAGACCCGAGAGAGAGCAGACCCGAGAGAGAGAGCAGACCTGAGAGAGAGCAGACCCGAGAGAGAGCAGACCCGAGAGAGAGAGCAGACCTGAGAGAGAGCAGACCTGAGAGAGAGCAGACCCGAGAGAGAGCAGACCCAAGAGAGAGCAGACCCGAGAGAGAGCAGACCCAAGAGAGAGCAGACCCAAGAGAGAGCAGACCCGAGAGAGAGAGCAGACCCGAGAGAGAGCAGACCCGAGAGAGAGCAGACCCGAGAGAGAGAGCAGACCCGAGAGAGAGAGAGCAGACCCGAGAGAGAGCAGACCCGAGAGAGAGAGAGAGCAGACCCGAGAGAGAGAGCAGACCCGAGAGAGAGCGGACCCGAGAGAGAGCAGACCCAAGAGAGAGCGGACTCGAGAGAAAGAGAGAGAGAGAGAGAGAGAGAGAGCAGACCCGAGAGAGAGAGAGAGCAGACCCGAGAGAGAGCGGACCTGAGAGAGAGCAGACCCGAGAGAGAGCAGACCCGAGAGAGAGCGGACCCGAGAGAGAGCAGACCCGAGACAGAGCAGACCTGAGAGAGAGCAGACCCGAGAGAGAGAGAGCAGACCCGAGAGAGAGCAGACCCGAGAGAGAGAGCAGACCCGAGAGAGAGCAGACCTGAGAGAGAGCAGACCTGAGAGAGAGCAGACCCGGGAGAGAGCGGACCCGAGAGAGAGCAGACCCGAGAGAGAGAGCAGACCTGAGAGAGAGCAGACCTGAGAGAGAGCAGACCCGAGAGAGAGCGGACCTGAGAGAGAGCAGACCCGAGAGAGAGCAGACCCGAGAGAGAGCAGACCCGAGAGAGAGAGCAGACCCGAGAGAGAGAGCAGACCCGAGAGAGAGCAGACCCGAGAGAGAGCAGACCCGAGAGAGAGCAGACCCGAGAGAGAGCAGACCTGAGAGAGAGCAGACCCGAGAGAGAGCAGACCTGAGAGAGAGCAGACCTGAGAGAGAGCAGACCCGAGAGAGAGCAGACCCGAGAGAGAGCGGACTCCAGAGAGAGAGCAGACTCGAGAGAGAGCAGACCTGAGAGAGAGCAGACCCGAGAGAGAGCAGACCCGAGAGAGAGCGGACCCAAGAGAGAGCAGACCTGAGAGAGAGCAGACCCGAGAGAGAGAGCAGACCCGTGAGAGAGAGCAGACCTGAGAGAGAGAGCAGACCTGAGAGAGAGCAGACCCGAGAGAGAGAGCAGACCCGTGAGAGAGCAGACTCGAGAGAGAGCAGACCCGAGAGAGAGCAGACCTGAGAGAGAGAGCAGACCTGAGAGAGAGAGCAGACCTGAGAGAGAGCAGGGGGACGAATGTCAATGAGCCACCCCCCCG
>NC_140261.1:5601516-5649016 GCF_949987555.1 Borostomias antarcticus
AGATTGTTGTCTGATGGTCGATAGCGTAGCCTACGACATGCTCGGCTTTCTAAGAGATATATCGACCTGGTCGGTGTGGCTGTTTGGACGAGATGAGAACAAACATCCCAATTTTCGAGTAGAAGCCGAGGTGTTCAACGTTCCAAAACATAACCTCAGTCATTAGTAATGCATGCTGGTATCTCTAGACCTGGGTTAGGGCATTGCTGATTGGCTAATGTGATTGCCGTATCGATGCGTGGCCGCAGCATCAAGCTCGTTCACCATGACCTCCCCGAGGCGGGGCGGTGGAGATAGTTAATCTTATCCGCCGTTGGAAGGATGGAAGCAGCAAACCATTGGGCGTCTGTCCGGCCTATAAGAGACTTATTATCGATCTGTATTTGGTTCCACGCTGCTGTCAGTCCGGCTCTTTCCCTCCGAGCAAGGTGAAATCAGAGTGGTGAAATACCCGGAGGCACTAACATGAAAAACTGAATATTCATTAGGCTACCTTATCCATGTTTGTATTTTCCTACAGGATGTGTATTCTTCATTTCATTTCTATCCGTCCTGTGCTTAGAGTAATATGTTGTTCTTTACTGCAGTGATACTGCATAGCCTATATGACTAATGCTGGTGACATTGGGCTCAAAATAGCACTAGTCATGGGCCTACCGTGGGCAACATCTTTCTTCCACCCTCCATGAGAAAATGCTGTGAAAATAGGTGCTGTCAAGTCGACATCAAGCATATTATCCCTCCAAAGACGCTTTGTCGCTACCACCGAGAGACTGCGTCTTCATGTACATCTCACAAACACTGAGACAATCGTCTCACGTTTAGAATCTTCTTCCCCCCCCGTTCATCCGCCTTTCATCCAATCAAGACTGTGGAGCTGCGTTTGAAAGGAGCCGTGTGTTATGTGAGAAGGCCTACTCCCCCACAGCCAGCCTCCGCGTGACAGGACACTGTCCTTGTGCGTTGTGGTAGCCGTCACTAAAGCCCTGGATGTTCAGAAATTTCATGTGCGCTATTCCCTCCACAAATCATCAGGCCATCTGCCCCCTCTCTCTAGCTCACCGTATGTTTCCCCAGGAAGCTCATAGCATCAGCTTTACCTCAGGGTCCTTGAGGTGCCAGTAGTCAGGGCCGGCCGCGCGGCTGGGGCAGGGGGCTAAGTGTTGGGGCTGAATTATGTTGACAGAAACGCTGCTGCCTCACAGATGCCACCCGGCCCCAGCCTTCCCAGTCCCCTCCCCCGAGTGACATTTCGGAATGAATGATATTTAGGGCGGCCCGGACGGAATTTCATTTGAGCAAATGAAATTACCCAAGGTTAAAGAAAAGAAAAACAAATGTAATCAGCCCATTGATTTCCAGACAAAAAACCTTGGAGCGGTGATCCATGGGAGGCAAGAAAGGAAGTCTATAAATAAAGCGTATTGTATAGCGCTGGGCTGCAGCAGTCACATCCGCCTGAGTCCCTGCATTACAGCTACACAGAGCAGAACGTATCCTAGCCCTTTGTATAATTAGGACTAGGCTATAATTCATTAGGTAATCTGTTTCCACAATAGGGTAGCATCAGTTATATAGTTATGTCATATAAAAACGATGCACATTTTATACAGAAGAACGGAGTTTTATTTGGCCTAATCGTTTTTTTTTTCTCGAACACATTCTGGGAGAACACTCGTCACGGAAAAGAAAGTGACAGACGAATTTTCCACATGGGTTCTTCCGGCCCAAAGTTTTGGTGACTCAGGTAGTTCTGTATTTCCCTTCAGTGCTTAAGTCATCACTCTGTCTGCCGGTGAGCTTGCTTGGCACAGCAGTCTCCAGCGCTCACCTGCTGAGGAGAAACTCTTACCAAGAAGAAGAAAGTCACACCGAATAACTCACAAAATGACAACTACGCCCGTCCTGAAGCTTGGACAAAGGACACAACTGCAATAACTACGGCCAGTCTCCTCAAGATCTCTGTTTCACAATCTGCTTCCAGTTTGTGGCTAATGTAGTCCGTAGTTAAGAAACAGCACAACTTTGTATTATTTTATGCATTTTTTCATTGTCTGTTCATGAAAACGCCATCATTTTTAACAGACTGATGGGAAATAGCTGTATTATACTCTATGTGGGTTGGGGGTTGAAAGAATGCAGTTTCACACATTACTGGAGTCTTCTCTCAGCAGGGAGAGAGCAATAAGACAGAGGGGGAAGCATGAAATAGCCTTTCTACCACAGTGAGTGCCCTATAAGATCCACATCAATAGACCGTCTTCATTTAAATAGGAAATACATAGCAAGCAAGTACAATTGGTTGAAATTCCAAGCCCCTGAGCCAGGCATCGTGGGAAGAATAGACATCCTCCACTGCCAATTCCATAAAGCGTGCACAGCAAATTTCACACAGCCATTTTGCGTTCTCCTGATAAAACACTTTGAAAGCCCAATGACACAGACAATGGTTTCAGAGCGACATTCCTTTGTCCCCCCCAGTCCTTTTCCATCAATGTCCCAAATAAAATCAAATAAACAGTGAAGAATGCGCCGGAGAATAAGAAACGTCACAAAACCAACTCTGCCATCACACCCATAAGCTGCAAAACAGGACAAAATCATTTGGCTGGAGGTGAAGCCATCACTCAAAAGTGTGTTGGTTGCAACAAAAAACACACAGACAGCTGATAAGCAGTCAGACTGCAAATGAATGATAAACATCCCGGTGCTCTGTTCAATATTTTTTTATGCAGCGTATTAGGACTCTGTATATTGATGATATACAGACCATTCGCATAACCTAGCACTCTGCATACCAATATGTTCCCATTCCTGAGTCCCGATATGCTCCGGATATGACAAATATTCCCGGATACAGACCCTTTTCACCCAGTGTCTGGTGAGAGCCCCTTGCACAATGCCCCACTAGAACCCTACACTTGTCCACCATGCTCTCATGCATTCATGTCCTTTCATTCATGTGACACTCTGGCTCTTTATTGATGAATAAAAGGCCATCAGCTGGCGATGGACACTTGCTTTTAAAGATCACTGCGAGGGAAAAATGTGACAGATTATGGGATCAGAATGCTTTAAATCACTTTCTCCCCATGGCCTCACTCATCTCAGGAGGAAAACGCATCCTCTAATGAAGACCTGACATCTGGACCTCCCCCACGACTCACGTCCCCGCGCCCTCGTCCTCCGAGCCGGCGGAGCAGGGCGTCCAGAGATGTCTGGAGGTGGTGGACCTCGCGCCGTCCGCCTGGGGAGCCGTAGGCGAGGACGTTTCAATTAAAGAGCGCTTAAAGAAGTCATCTCTCTCCCCCGCTGACTGCTCCTCGGCGCCGCGGCGCTCCGTCTCCCCATCCTGCCGGCTCATTACCGCCGACTGACGGCAGTCTGGAGACCAGGAGGGAGACGCAACTCGGCAACTGCCCCCCCGTTCACTTGTCTAATCCCTTTTGCACAGTCACAGCTGATGATGTCATGTGTTATTAGCTGTCTAGGAGGTGACGCGAGGGATTGGACCGGTGCTCTATGCAGATAACAGGACTTGTCCCGGGCAAGGAGGCCATTGTTGTATTGTTCCCCTGTCTCCCCACAACAGGGATGGGTGAGTAAGAGAACTTCAAACGGCTCCCGTGGACCACTTTGAATTCTGTCCATGCTCTCTCTCTCTCTCTCTCTCTCTGCAGACTTGTTTTGGGTTTGGTTGATGTTAGCGTCTGCCGTAGGGGTAGGCGGTGACTTGGTGCCCCCCACGGGTGGAGGAGAGACATCCATTTGCTCAGCGAGGCCAGTCCCTATTAATCCATCTGACGCAACTCCCCCCCCCACACCCCCCCCCTTTCACAAGTTCAAACCGGCACTTTGCACATTAGCCCTAGGCTGGGGCTGCCCTTCTGTGGACCTGAGCTGACATTCAGATGCTATTTAGAGCTATTAGGCCACCAAGGTTAGCACTTAACTTTTCCCAGCTTCGGGCTGCAATGTTTTTTTGTGTGTTTTTTGCTTAAATGTCCTTGTGTTTTTGTGGCACCCACTGGACCCAGACCATTCAGATACTCCTTAGCGGGGTTTTTTGGTGTCATCACTTGCGCTGAACAAGGATAACAGATGAAACATTGATATTGTGAACCGAGTGGCTTTTAATGAAGAATTGGCCGGCGCCGTTTGTTAAGTCTTCGAGAACCAACGGAGGCCAAGATATTTCTTGAAGGAGAGATGGAAGAAGGAAGGTTGGCGATGTTAGCCTAATCTAAGAACAATCTAGTATCGTGCACAAACGACAACCAATGGCAGGCTATCAAGCAGCAGAGGGTCTCTCTCCGAGGTTCTTCTGGTGGTCTTCCATAGACCAGACAAGGCTCATGAATGTCTTTATGGAGTTGAGACGGTAGAGGTCAAGACTGAGCATTGAGCAGGCAGGCTGTTGACAGTGAGGTAGCGAGGCGCACATTTTCAAATAGGATCAGCGGAAAGCAGTCAATAACTCGATACGACTGTCTTGAACTGGGGCTTTGGTGCGTCTAAGAAAAAAACAATCAACTTTGTGGTTTGTGTTCAGTTCAGGCAAACTCAGAAACTAGTACTGTGCTGTATGTCATGATACAGGTAGGAATGGGCAGGTGGGGCCCGTATGTTAAACGCTGGCTGGAAATATGGATCCCAAGTGGGTTTGTCCTCGGTTTCCACAGTGGCCCCGTCTGGGTGAGATACTTCAAGCCCATGTGGGTGAACCTAGGGTTGACTTTCGAGATCCCCGCCTCTCCGCCACCAAAAGTGATCCGTTTGGGCGAACCCAGGCGGGGCCACTGTGGAAACACCAAACAAACCCACTTGGGATCCATATTGCCAGCCTGCGTTTAACCCACACAGGCCCCACCTGGCAGCGCTGGCTGGGAACAAATATGAACCTTGTCGGAAAATGATTTCCCTGTCCAGTTTGTCAAACTGCCAAAGTGACAGGAGCTGTCATTATTTTTTCTCACTTGAGAATAGGGATGAGACGGTATACCGTAAAACCGTGAACCGCGGTATAAAATGTCCACGGTATTAGAACCGTGACATTCCCTGTGTTTACGGTATTACGTTTACGGTATTACACAATAATGCGCTGCTGAAACTGCACAGGCACGCACACCAATGTTCAATAAAGCTGTTTTCCTTCAAAGAAAAATACTTTTTTTTAATGTTTGTTGGGGAGGTAAAATGCCGTATAGTATACCGTGAAATACCGTAAACCGTACCGTGTAACTAGATACCGTACCGTAACGCAAAAATCCATACCGTCTCATTCCTACTTGAGAATGGCTGTGATTCTGCGTCAGAAGCATGTCTGCTCTGTGTGGCGCTGCGCTGTTCTGTTCCTCTGACACAGTAATGAGTGAGGAAAGAAGAGTAACAATCCTGGAAGAGAAACGATTCCGCAGACGGCTTGAGAGCCCGCCCACTCAGACAAGTAATTACAGAAAGATAAACACTGTTTAAGGACTGTTTCAATGCAGCGTCTTATTTCCGCTCCCCTTCCACCCCCTATACTCTTCAGACTTCACTTTGCTTAAAGAACACTGTCCTTCGATCAATGGAAGAATGGGCCAGCCTGCAAATTGACATAAATCTTTCCAATCGCAAATCCAATTCTACTGCAGGGGGAGGAAACTGCATTCATATTTGATGAGCAGCTATGGCTCAAAACAAATACCCGAATAAAGCTGGCCAGCTTTGCTCGACCCGTGGTTCACTGCAACAAGCAGAGAGAGGAGTGAGCAGAGGGCTGATGGCCCCCGCTCCCTGGCGTCCCCCTACTCCTCACTCACATCTCGCCGAAATGTCAGGCTTTTCATACGCTCACGGAAATTGTGCCGCAAACTCGCCCCGGACTTGGGCGAGAAACGACAAAAAACGCCTTGTCATTTCCACATGACGAGGAGGAAACTAATCTGTGAAGAGTGGCGGTGCCCGGGGGGGGGGGGGGTGGGCTGGACTAGGGGGGTGGAGAGAAGGAGGAGGAGAAAGAGGAGAGTTTGCAGAGGGTAAGACGAAGATAACAAGTGCGAGAGAGAGAGAGAGAGAAAGAGAGAGAGAGAGAAAGAGAGAGAGAGAAAGAGTCCAAACATTTTCATTTCGCTGCACTATCAGGGCACTTCCAGGGGTGAGAAATAAAAGCAGACCAGGAACAAATTGCTTTCATGTTACAGAGAGAGGGCCCCGTGGATGGACAGAGAGAGGGCCCCGTGGATGGACAGAGAGAGGGCCCCGTGGATGGACAGAGAGAGGCCCCGTGGATGGACAGAGAGAGGGCCCCGTGGATGGAGAGAGAGAGGGCCCCGTGGATGGACAGAGAGAGGGCCCCGTGGATGGACAGAGAGAGGGCCCCGTGGATGGAGAGAGAGAGGGCCCCGTGGATGGACAGAGAGAGGGCCCCGTGGATGGACAGAGAGAGGCCCCGTGGATGGACAGAGAGAGGCCCCGTGGATGGACAGAGAGAGGGCCCCGGGGATGGAAAGCACCACGCAGGACACGTCTCCTCTCCTCTAATTAAACCTTCCCCCGTTGTATTTAAGATCTGAGGTAATTAAAATATTTTGTTCCATTTAAAACTGAGTTTTGTCCCCTCCCTCAAGCCTAACTTAAACAAGTGCACAGTGAACCTGTCGTCCCCCACCCATGATGCATGTCGTCAGCATGTAGTTATTGAATGTGTGGACTGGTCTTTTCTAGTGTAGATGTAGGATATCTATAGAGCCAGTAGGCCCATCGTATTTTTAGTTTGGCCTAAAATGTAAGCATTTATTCGAAAGTAAGTAGTGAATTAAAAAAACTGATTAAAATAGTTAATATAAGAAGAACCTCAAGTCATTTTAACTTTCCGTAGTATAAAAAATACGCAAGGAAAGCGACGTGAAGCGAAGCGGAAAGTATAACCAGGGCTTATTGAGTAGCTGTCGAAGTCCCTTTCATCTGGTGGGAGGCAATTATATTTGATTCTGCTGTTTATGCAGAGTCCTTGCTAGAATAGAAAGAGAGTTGCTATGGAGATGACCATCATGGCAGAGACTCAGTCAGGCAGTCTTTAGCACCTAGCATGTGCAGACTTACAGTAGGGCCAGCAAAACCACCAAACACACACACACACACACACACACACACACACACACACACACATACACATACACACACACCCACACCCTCACACAAACACACACACAAACACACACACAAATAAATGAAGAAAACATCTTCCCGTCTCTTTTTACCATTCACTTTGCACACAGACACCTCCATTTCTTTCTCCCAGTCTGTATTGATGATTCTGTACAGACGCACAGACAGAGTCTCTCTGCCTCCATCTGTCTCTCTGAATGTGCACACACACACATGCACACACACACACACACATACACACTTCTGTCACTTTCGTAGACATCAGTCTCTACCTTCTGTGTGTGCAAACACACATACACAAACTTCTTCTCTCTCGTTCTCTCTCTCTCTCAGACACACACACACACACACACACACTAGCAGTTATTTATGTCTACATAGAGAAAAACATACATGGTACAAATACTGAAGATGCAATTAATATACATTCACAAGGTCATGGACCAGCATCATACACTCTAAAAAATAAAGCTTCTTTGGGGTTCTATATAGAACCCTGGGGTTCTATATCTATAGCAAATAACCAGTACCCCAAAAAAGGTTCTATATAGAACCCTGTGAATTCTGCTCAAATGGTTCTTAAATTAAAGCAGACTAAAAGTTGTAATTTGGCTCCATTTCACTATAATACGTTTTAATATTTATTCAGGTGAGAAAGTAACATATAGAATACCAAAAATGATTGTGATCATTTTATACAAATAATATTTCTAAATCTGCTAAAATGTTTTCGGAGATCGCTGACCAGATTGGTTTTCCTCTCATGACAATTTCGTAAAAAGTTAGCCAACTGTCACAACTTAAATGTATCGCTAACGTTATTTAATATCTGTTTAGCTAGCAAGCTAACATTAACGGTAACTACTAACGTTAACTCTAGCAGCCGCTATGACTGTATAGCTAAATTGAAGACACGATTCAAGCCTTTCGACTTGAATAATATTAATGTAATGTTGGTAATTTTTTGTACACTACAGGGAGTCAGAAGCCCATTCTCAGTCCCAAAGAAGAGTTCTCCACTGTGGGAGAAGTATACTGTGTAACATATATGTGTACTGAATAACTGTGACTGTTGCACATTTGCCCATGTGTGCCGAAAATGCTACTGCTTTGGTCACATATGCTCCCAAAAAGTAATCTGTGCGACTTAATATAATTGGGAGCAATGGTTAGTAAAGCCAATCACTCGCTTTCACAGCACTCAACTATGATTGCTGGGCGCACCACCCATGACAGAAACATATTGAGCTCAATGGCAGAAAATACATACTACTGTGCATGTACTGCACTTCGGCTACCTGGGTAAGTACAAAAAGGATGTGATTAATCCGGATTTTCCTACCTCAAACTGTGACCCACGTGAACCATGCAACACCGTTAAATATATTTGGGAGGGGATCTGCGAGCTGTCAAAGTGACATGGAGATGATCAAGAGAAGAGCAAACTGAGAGAACGCGCATGCATTTCCCCCCGCTTTCCAAGAAACGTAAGGCATTTGGAAGCTCTAGAGAAGCTTGCTGCAAAGTCTTAAGATGCTTAGACCCCCATGTTAATGATTCATGTAAGAATAATATTTAGCCAGAGTCGGAAGACAAAAATTTGACACTATCTATGTTTTGCTTTTTCTTTATTTTATACATGGTTTCGTCGGCTTTGCCCCTTACATTTGTTGGTTCAACAATATAGTAATCATTTAAAAAAACGATTTGTATTTTATAACTATTTCTTCTTTCCAAGTGGTTTTCAGCTAAGATTTCCTAGGCGGTGGTGTGGTACAAACGATATAGTGGGTCAGGTTACCAAATGAGCCTCGGACCCCACTAGCTGGTTCTGCACCATATTTTCCAGTTTTTTTGTCCTTGCCCAATCACATGCCTGAATACTGGCAAAAATGTATCCATATAAAAAATAAATTGTTTTTTTGTTGACTTCAGTGATGCATAAATCTATCCATATAAAATACATTGTTTTTTTGTTGTTGACTCTTTTTTCCCCTCTCCTACTGTAGGTAACGTTAGCTCAGAGGACCTGTCCTCTCCCCCAGAGAGACGTCATCCCCCTCTCTCTGTTCAACAGGTCTCTCTCTACTGTACTGTGCGCCAGCACTTCGGCTACCTCAGTAAGTACAATATAGCAGTAAATAGATAAATATATCCATATAAAAATATTGTTTGCTTTTTTAAACTTTAATTAATACTTAAAACAGTTGTTAACTCTTTTAATTTCAGATTATAATGGTAGACAAGTGCAATGAAGAGGACGTTTGCATGGCTCCAGAAAATAAATATGATAGATTACAAAGACACCTTCAGAGGTAATGGACTTCTATAAATGTCCATTCTGCAATATCATAAAATTTCAACTGACAAAATATCTAACACACCTGCAATTACTGCATAACCAGCAACCAGACTTCAGTGTTGTTTGCAATATAGAGGGATGCAGTAGGAGATACAAAACTGTTCCAAGTTTTAGGAACCATATATATATAGAAAGCATAGAGAAGCTTTACATCAAGCAAGTTCCAGTCAAGAAAAAGCACTCTCAGAGCAGATTGGGGAAGAGGACATTTTAGATATCGATCGCAGTGACGACGCCAATGAAGAATGTTTGCCTCGAAATGATTTGGAGACACTTTTGTCTGGACTGAAACAGCATGTGGCTCTTTTTAAAAAATCTTAAATCTTCAAGAGAAGCATCTCCTCCCAAAAGACACAATCATTTCAAACCTTCAATTCATACTGCACTTTTTTCTACAGCATTGTACTGAAATTATAAAATTCCACTTGTCACATTCATGCTTCATATTGGAACCACACAGACTTTTCCAACGAGAGAGTCTTTGACTGTTTTTGAGTATGTGAAGTCAGAATACAAACTGCTGCAATATAGCAAAGAAAATCTGCATCTAGTGGAGCCAGTGCTACACATCCTAGGCATCAAAGGAGTAGTAAAGGGAAAATGTTTTAAGGTTACTTATGATCATATACAATGGTTCAGATCAAAACGTTGACAAAACTAGCACTTTTGAGAAAGTCTGATAATTGCTCTACCACCGTTTAGGTCATACAATGGAAGAGATTACTTCCTTTCCACATGTATAGCATAGCTGAATGTTTACACTTTGTGTTTTGGATTTTATATTTCTATATTTTTATGTGCCTGGTGAATTGTCATAGAAATTGTAGTTTCATCACCTCCTTTTGTAATTTACCACCTCCCTCAACCTTTCACATAGCTGTGCTAACCTTATTCATGACAGGATGACCTCCAGGAGGTCAACACACCTAGACGTTGTCTACTCCAGAATAACCATCCTTTGTCCCTTTGTCCCTGCAAGAATTACCGCCTTTTCTCATGTCAGGTGTCTGTATTCTCGACCACTGTTGATGACGCCTGCCATTTAATATGACATACTATGGGTTAGCCAATCACATCCTGGAAGCGCCATACCTGTGTATTGCTTGAATATAAGGCCGTGCAAGACCAGGCTGCGGCACTTCACTTGGATAAACCACTCATGTGCGTTGTCCTGAAGTCCTTGCGCTCGTATGTTTTCTCAATAAACCAGACTTGACCTTTTTGAGCGAATCTTGGCAAATCCTTCTCGACTAGATCAGTTAAAATCCATTACATATGAAGCAAGCAATAGAACCATTTGGGGTTCTATATAGAACCTTTTTTTCTTAGAGTGAGCTTTCTTTTACACATTTTTCAAGGGTACAAGTAGCAGCATCTCCGCTACTGTATATGGCAGCTGCCAATGACAGCAGAGACAGAGCAGTACTTAGCAGGATAGCTCCTTGGTGTGCACCAATGGGTGTGGTTATTTAGATTATAAAAAACAACATTGGCGTTCGACTGCACTTCACGTACGAGCTGCCATCACGCGCACATGTGCACACACACACATACACACATACACACACCCCTCTGCACTCCTTTATTCATCTCTCCACCTCTCTGCACCTCAACCATCACCACCCTCTCCTAATCCACCTGTCTCTCCGTCAACCTCGACACCTCTCTCCTTCTCTTTAGACCTGACCTCTTGTCTTAACCTCCTTCTCCCTCTGCCTCTCTCTCTCCCTGCCTCTCTCTCTCTCAATTGAATTGTATTCAATTCGCTTTATTGCAAAAAAAATTGGGGGGGGAAACTGGAAAAAAAGTAGAAAGAAAAAGTAAAGATTAGTAAAGACACAGTGACAGATGTATGTGTGTGTGTGTGTGTGTACTGTTATCACCAGCCCTCTTTAATGTGTACATGAACGATTTATCTGACCAGCTAAGAGGCTGTAAAACAGGATGTATGATTGGTAACACCCTGGTAAACCATCTTATGTATGCCGATGATCTGGCTATTTTCTCTCCTAGCAGTGCTGGGTTCCAACAGATGTTGAATATATGCTCTGAGTATGGTGTCCAATTTGATGTGAAATACAATTCTAAAAAGAGCATTGTCATGATCTGTAAAACAAAAGGGGACAAAGATCTAATCTTCCCATCATTTTACCTCTCAGGGCAAGTTCTATCTGTCTGCTGTAAAGCTAAGTATCTGGGACATGTCATCACAGATCAAATGTCTGATGATGATGACTTGTATAGACAGCGCCGCATGTTATATGCACAAGCTAACATGTTGGTTAGGAAATTCCACTGGTGCTCAGACAATGTCAAGATAAGCCTGTTTAGAGCGTACTGTACTCCTCTCTACACTGCTCCCTTGTGGATAAAGTTTAAAAAGGCTAGCATCCATAAGCTTAAGGTTGCCTATAATGACTGCATGCGTATATTGCTTAAAAAGCCAAGGTGGTACAGTGCAAGTGAACTGTTTTGTAGTGCAGGCGTCAATACGTTTCATGCCCTGTTGAGGAATCTGATGTACAAATTTATATGCCGACTGAATGGTTCTCAGAATTCCATTATTGTGCTGCTGTCGAATCCTGTTTTCAGTGCGGTGAGATACCAGTCACCTATGTGGAAACACTGGTATTGTTGCCTTTTTTAATTTTTGTTGTATGTGTTTTGTAATGGACCATGAGTCTGCATAATAAAAGTTGATTGATTGATTGATTGATTATGGTAAGTAAGATTTGCAGAATAAGTGAGCATTAACACAGTAACAGATGTACGCGTCTGTGTGCGTGCATATGTATGTGTAGATGTGTATGTGTAAAAAATTATAACATTAACATTGGTGACATTTATATACTATATATATATGTGTGTGTACATATATATATATATATATATATATATATATATATAATATATTTATATAACGCATTCATATTAACATTAGCACAGTAACAGGTGTAAGTGTGTGTGTGTGTGTGTGTGTGTGTGTGTGTGTGTGTGTGTGTGTGTGTGTGAGTGTTGTGGTTGTGTTCCATCACTCACGGTCCCTCAGACTGCGGCAGTAAGGAACTGTGCCGCCAGGATAGAGCACTCTGCTCTTTCCCCCAAGAGTAGTTTTCATTTCTCTTCGTCAGGAAAGTCGTTGAAAATTGGGCAGAACTGATTGAATTGGGAAGTAGATTTTTCTGATGTTGATATATTTTTCACATTTGGTTGTAAAGTGCAGCTCTGTCTCCACCTCCCTCAGAGAGCAGCATTGACACAACCTTTCTTCCACAGTTAGCTATGATTTTCGGTGGCGTCCAGTTTCAATGGCCAGGCTGTGCTCACTGAGTCTGACCTTTGTCAAGGTGGTTCTTAGTTTTGTATCAGTTACTCTGGTCAGACAATCTGCCGTGTGTACTGTCTATCTAGGGCCAGATAGCACTGCATTTTGCTTTGTGTTTGTGTGTCCCAATAGGTGATGTAATGTTGTTTTTGACATGTTATAATTTGGTTGACTAATTGATTTTGTATCAGTGAGCTGGTCCCGAGGCTGATGGTTGTTAGTGTTATTGAGTGAACTAAGCTTCAAGACCAGCTGGCAGAGGGGGCTCTTTTCTCTCTCTCTCTCTCTCTCTCTCTCTCTCTCTCTCTCCACTTTTCTGCTCCCTCCCTCCACCTTCCCTATTCTCCTTTCTTTCTATCTCTCTTTTCACGTTCCTCTGCAGCTCCGCGTCTGTCAGCCTCCCCTCCTCCGCTCTCCTCTCCCTCTGCGAAGACTCTGCCCGCTCTGGAACCCTGAACCCTGTCACACACACAACCACGCTTCCACGCTAAGCTTCCTCTTTTCTGCTTGATGAATGGAGAGTGCCTCCCGCCTCTCAACACAAGTCAGTTATCTTGAACTGGAAGAAAGAAGATAAAGCCATCAGGAGACCTCACACCTCCTACCACCCCCCCCCCCCCCCCCCCCCCACACACACACACCATTGGCAGGGCTGTGGTCATCTCCCTACAGTAACAGTTACTAACATCAGAAGACAGACTTAACTGTGGCTACATTATTCATGTACAGAGCTGCGTGAGTGAGATTTATCCCCTTCCACGTTAATTTTATTGTCGGGCGAGTTGTTGACTGGGGGGTACTTTTGCCCTGAATTCTGGACCTTTGGTCGTGAGGGGGGGTTCGTTCGATCCACCCGATCCCCCCCCCGGCTACGGGCCTGTAGTATGTAGGAGTTGGTCATTTCTCCGTGTGAGAATTGTTAAGTGTGGTGTGTGAGCGTGAGAAGAGGCTGAAATGCGTGTGGCAGCCCTGCTTATGTAGCTAGCTACAGCAACCGAAAATATTTTCATTTCAGCATCTCTCACTCCCAGTCAGAAAATGTCAGGTAATTCCGATGCAAATTTTCGCTGTGTTAAACTCTATTGACTTATGCTAAAAACATTAGCGATCTAAAAGTCTGCGACTGTTGGCATTCATTTTTGTGGGGGTCTTTCAGGAGGGGCAGGAGGTTCTATTGGGGGGGGGGGGGGGACACTATTTAATTATTTATAATAACAATAATGAGTGTTACCTGCATCTTTAGCCTGGCTCATCTGCTGCTGCAGCATTGCTAGAGCCAACAGCGTTAGCATTAGCTGCTATGCTAAAGCAGTCAAACACGCTGCACTGCTTCACATTTACTGAAGGAAACTTCTTGTGTTAGTGCTACCCCCTTTGGAACCAACTAACTTTTTAAATAAGTTGCATTTAGCACTGTCGGTAGATTTGATGAAGTAGGCCTACTGTTTTGCCCGGTCTGTCACTATGCCTACTTCCTAAAGTGGACTATTAAAATAAATGCAAATTAACGTGTGCACATCTTGACGCATTGCCGGATTGACGGAGACCGGAAGTCATTCATTCGGACAGAGATCGAAATGACGGACAGTAACGGACTAGCGCATGTAGCATCCGTTGGCTCCGCTGCGTTGGGACGACGGATACATAGGATTTTTCCTATTTCTGCGTTGAGAACGGACCGTCACAGTAGCCGGAAATAGAAAGTAGAAGTGCTTTTTAGGTGGGCCAGCTTGCAGAAGCTAGCCCAACTAGTGATATTCCCACTATTTCTTTCTTTCTTATTCTTCTACTGTAGTTATCCCCAGTTTTTGTCTTCTTAACTACTTCATACTTTGTGCTAGAAACGTCATTCAAACGTTAAAATGTTTGTTTAGCTCTTTAACGGATCCATTCAGATTTTTTATATTTTTGATAGTTTTTTAATAATTTAACTTTTAATAGTAATTTTTGTGCCATTGAAACTGCTGGTGGAATGTTCAGTATCATTATGTTTTTAGAGTGGTGGCAGCTGTTGCTTTGAAAATATTAACACATTTTGTAAACTGCTGGCACTCCTACAGTTTTTAAAGCTCACATACATATTACACATCAAAACGTTCACACAACTGTGCTGATTCGTACAATGTAAGTATCTAAGCTGTGTGACTTACCGTTCTTGAGTTATGACAATTTGTTCGGCAACTGCGCTCCCCATTGAAACATATGGAGCCGCAGTAACTTTTGAGCTGCTAATTTTGCATTTTTACCCTTTTTCTAACTTGTCGCCATGCCTACAGTGTTTAAGCTATACGGACATATTATACACAGAAATGTTCTGCAAGTTCCTATGGTGTCAATGGGTCTGTCCCAATTCAAGGGTTGCATCCTACCTAGGCCGGATTTGAAGGCTGCTACGTCACAGCAGGGCGACAAGTGCTGTCCCAATTCATTCAGCCTACGAAGAGTCCTCCGAATGCAGCCCACAAATGCGGCCTACTTTTGACGAATTTGAAGGATACAACTGATGGATCCTTCACGGCCTCCCTCCCAGAATGCATTTCGGTCCGGATGAATTCCTGTACCAGCTGCCATTGCTCGGATTTTAAAACATTTTTAAACCGCTTTGATGTTAATATTATTACGTTTTAATACATTTTCATGCCTGATAGTACCACCATAGAATCCCAATATGTGGAAACTTTATCCAATAGGCATTTTCTGTGGTGTTTCCATAACAACCTTGGCACGCATATCAATATTTCAATCCTGTTCAGACAGGGCTGGAGGACCAGGATCAGATGCGTGTCATTTTCAGTGTTTTGGCCAATCAATCAATGGCATTAATATGGCCTAAAGGAGGCTAGCCTCCCTTCCATATATATCTATGGGTCCTCCAGTTGCATGTTATAGATGTCACTGTTGGAGCTTTAGAATTTCAATAATGGGTTTTTATCCATAGGGAAAACCTCCTTTATGAACAAAACTGAGATAATATTAAATATTAATTATAAATAAATAAATGCATATATTTATATTTTAATCCCTCTCTTCTCTCCAAAAACTGAGGACTGTCCTCCTCTACCTCAATGGACGAGCCTCCTCTGGAATGAAGATACCTTTCAGTATGTGCCAGTAAAAGATGTTCTAACAATTCATTTGGAGAAGGAGGACATTTTTGAATCATTTCAAAGAACAAGTGAAAAAGCTCCAAGTACTCCAAGTAAGCTCCAAGATTTCACTGATGGGAAGATTTTTCAAGAAAGTCCTTTTTTTTTAGATTCCAGAATTGTGAGATTACATCTCTAGACAGATGGATTTGAGTAGTAAACCCCCTGGGCTCCAGAAGATCTATTCACAAGCTTACAGCGTTTTATTTCACTATTTGTAATCTTGAATCGAACTACAAATCACAACTGAGGCACATCTGTCAATCATCTCAATCAATGACACTGGAATGTCCTATAACTTCTACATTACCATTCGGTACATACCGTACCATTTAAACCAACAATGAGTGGGAATAACAAGTGTCAAGGCTAAAATACACAAAAGATTTACCGTCTTCTTTTGCAACCGGTAACAAAGACCGTCTAGAGTGCAATGCCAATGTCAGACTTTATAGATAGGGGGGGACAAGCTAGATGGGGCTTTGCATTATTCAACCAACTATGCGGTTTAATGAATTGCTAACGTCGCTAGTGTAGGCAGCTCTGGGCTCTGAGCGTATACAGTAGTCTGAGCACGACCTCCAAAGGCAGACACACTATCAGAATTCACAGCGGGACGCTAACAAAATAAAAAAGCCGCAACCAGCATTAAAACCATCACCATTACCGTCAACCGCCGTGGCCCTCACAACAACTTATTTGCTCATGAGTAAAGGCTAGTAGGGAGTCAGATGTTTACAGCTGCACTTCGAGATCTTCTGGCTGATCTATGATACATAAATCTACAGAGCGTCTCTCGACAGGGGACTGGGAACAACGGTGAGCTCTTTTTCCCTTAATTGATGAGTAAAAAAATACCATTAAAGAAAGCTTACCACTAATTTAATGGGCTGAGAAAAAGTGTCTAATAAAGACATTTTAATAAAGCTGTTAGCACTGAAGGGGCTAATGAGAAGCTCTTTGTTTGGAACACTGGCTTTCACACGCCGTTTCTTTGATGTTTCCTCCGAGTTTGTGTGTGTGTGTGTGTGTGTGTGTGTGTGTGTGTTTATGGGACCTGGAGCTTTTAAAGAAAAGCTCCATCGGTGTGTTCTAGGTAATAATGGAAAGTGGGACTACTTTACATCATTTCCACCTTCAAGAGTTTGCTAACTAACTCATTAGTGCTAGGCACTGCTAAGGTAGCAATGTGAGTATGCCTGCTCTGTGTGTGTGTGTGTGTGTGTGTGTGTGTGTGTGTGTGTGTGTGTGTGTGTGTGTGTGTGTGTACGTGCTCTGCTCCCTTTCCTAACTGAATGCCTGATCCTGCACTATGCTGTTAGGCTGTCAAATCAGGCCATGAAATTTACATTCTGTCCTCACTGCATCACCCGCTGACAGACCACTGGCAGTTCTGACAAGAACCTCCCTGTCTTTAACCTCAGGAGGCCTTTCCTATCCAGAAATGCGCTCTCTTCTCCTCTCCCACGTGCCTCTCCTCTCACTCTGAGTGGCTCTGCGTGTGCAGGAACAGCTCAGGGACTTGCTCATGTTCCCCACTTTTCAGAACATTGCTGAAATGTTGGGCTGAGTTCCCAGAGTTTTCCATTCCAGTGGCAAAACACACAAACACACACCACCGGCTGCCGCCCCGTTAGACTGGGAGCACCGCATTTGCAACACACCCACACACACCCACACCCACACAGAACCTTCCGGAGTGCAGTGCATGGTTTCCACAGTAGAAGAAGGATAGATGTTGGACAGCAAGCCAGCCAACGTTCACAGGCAAAGCACTCTCAGATGGACGAACAGATGGGCAAGTGAACGAGGGGTGTGTGTGTGTGTGTGTGTGTGTGTGTGTGTGTGTGTGTGTGTGTGTGTGTGTGTGTGTCAGGAAGAGTCCGGGAGAGTAATGTGCAGCAGATTATGTTGTGGTGTCGGGTCTAATTAACTAGTTACTGTAGGCCTGAGGCTCATTACCAACACACCAGCGGGAGGAGGAGGAGGAAGAGGAGGAGGAGGAGGAGGAGGATAAGGAAGAGAAGGAAGAGGAGGAGGAGGAGGAGGAGGAGGAGGAAGAAGAAGAAGAGGAGGAGGAAGAAGAGGAGGAGGAAGAGGAGGAGGAAGAAGAGGAGGAGGAAGAGGAGGATAAGGAAGAGAAGGAAGAGGAGGAGGAAGAGGAGGATAAGGAAGAGGAGGAGGAAGAGGATGAGGAGGAAGAATATGAGGAAGAGGAGGAGGAAGAGGCTTGGCCACCTTCAAACTCATCTCTTCCTCCCTCCCTCGCAGGAGAGAGAGAGAGGCAATGAGGCTTTGACAAGGACACAGACACCACTCTCCTCCGCCTCTCCTCAGCCCCCCCCACCCCCGCCCCACAAACACACACAATTTGTGTGACATCAAAACCCTTCCTGCCAGGTGTCCGGCGGTGAAATCGCCCCCGGGGACACGAGAGAGCGGTAAGCTCCACCGTAGCCTTGGGAAGGTGTTTGCGTCGATGGCCGGCACACCTGGGATCTGACAAGCCCACATCCCACCTCAGGGTCTGCCAACGGCGCAGCCCGGCGTCAGAGGAACCACTCTGCTGCGCAATACAACACAAGAAGGACAGAGTTAATTGGTTATTGTACCGAGCACGTAGGACACACACACACACACCGGAGTGGAGAGAGAAGTGCCTGGTCTCGGTGTGGGTAGGGTGGAATCGGTGACCTCAGCCTGGCTGGAAGGTTTTGACTGTGCCATGAATCCAAGATGATGATGCTCTGGTGCTGACCTCAGTCCACTTCTTTCAAGGAGTGAGAGAGAGAGAAAGAGGGAGGGAGAGGGAGAGAGAGAGAGGGGAAGAGAGAGTGACAGGGAGAGAGAGAGGGAGAGAGAGAGATCGAGAGAGAGGGAGAGAGAGAGAGTGAGTGACAGGGAGAGAGAGAGGGAGAGAGAGAGTGAGTGATAGGGGGGAGAGAGAGAGAGAGGGGGGGGGAATGTCTGAGAGTGAGAGCGATTGAGAGAGAGAGAGAGAGGGAGAGAGAGAGATCGAGAGAGAGGGGAAGAGAGAGTGACAGGGAGAGAGAGGGAGAGAGAGAGTGAGTGTCAGGGGGGAGAGAGAGAGGGGGGGGGAATGTCTGAGAGTGAGAGCGATTGAGAGAGAGAGAGTGAGTGATAGGGGGGGAGAGAGAGAGAGAGAGAGGGGGGGGGGGATGTCTGAGAGTGAGAGCGATTGAGAGAGAGAGGTCTCACACCTTTTTAATCACCTTAAATCCTGCTCCCTAGACACCCTCCATTCCAAAGCCCTCCAAGAGCTCACAAAAGAGTCCACTACTGTCTGTCAGCTGGACTTAAACAAACTGACCAGTCTGACACCAACACTGCTTCCCAAACACCAATCAGAGGAAACCACATTATAACACAATTTAAAGTAACCTATTTGTAACACTGGAAAGAAGAAACTAAAAGCCCAAGTAGATTTGACCGTTGTCTGGCCCTAAAAATAGATTATAAATTGGCAGAATATCTCTCTACGGTCAGAGATACTGTAGACAGCAGAGACAGATCCATACCAAGTACAGGCTCAGTGACCAGCCACAAATTGGCAATCAAAAAAGGACGACACAAAAACCATGGGAGCCAAAAGAAAACAAAATACTGTTCGACAGGTGAGGTTGAAACAGAGACGCACTTCCTCCTACACTGTGAAACATTCAATGAAATAAGGAGCATCTACTGTACTTTAATAAGTTCAACTCTGTAATTTCAGACATCAAAGAGCTTAATGACCTCTCAAAATTAAAAAATACTCCTCAGAGAAGGAGACATATATGGCTGCCCAATATGTATCATCAGTGTGCTACTAACCGTTTTCTGCCTCCCCTAGTGCCTCTCTCTCTCCCTCCTACCTTCTAACCAGGTCCAGTGGATGCCCCACTGTCGCCCGCAGACCACCCTGAGTTTGATAGATACCCCCGTGTCAGCTGTGGATGTTGTAGTATTTAGTTAACACACACACACACACGTACACACAGACACACATCAGTCCACATCCGGCTTAGGCCTGGACCTGATGCTCTTAGCCTTTTTTGCTCTGAAAATGTAATTGATTGTAATTTATTGCTCTATAAATGTTCTTAGCCGTTAGACAAATATATTCCAGGAGCTTGCCCCAGGTTGCCTGTTTTAATATATGTGTGGTTTTTATGGCTCTATGTGCTACTAACCCTGTTCTGCCTTCCCTCTCCCTAGTGCCTCTCTCTCTCCCTCCTATCTTCTAACCAGGTCCAGTGGATGCCCCACTGTCACCAGCAGACCTCCCGGAGTCCGATAGATACCCCCGTGTCTGCTGTGGATGTTGTAGCATTTAGTACACACACACACACGTACACCAGCTCACTTCCAGCTTTAGGCCTGGGCCATAGCAAACACACACCAGCATTTGCCATGTCTCTCCTATGATGCTTTTTTAGCCTCTCTTACTCTGAAATGTAATTGAATGTAATGTATTGCTTTATAAATGTTCTTAGCCGGTAGGCAAACATACTCCTGGAGCTTGCTCGATCGCCTTGTTGAGAGGGGTTTTGCTTCCCTCTGGAATATGTAGAGAGGAGATTTAGAAACGTCTTTAGAAACAAAATAGCTTCCCCACTTGCTCCAGCACGCATGCGCACAGCGCGCAGACTGGCTAATTCTTATTAAAAAATAATGCTTTGTCAGTTGAAGTTGCAATCCAGAGGAGATGTAGGCCAAGGCAACTTCACCCACTCCGGATTGTTGCTGCAAGATGTTTCTTAAAAAAAAAGGTCATTTTCCAAAGTGGATAAATGACAACCATCAGGCTCAAATAAATCAGTTGTCATGTTTTATTTGAGGATGCCTAACACTGTTGCCGCCTAGTTTCCTAATAAATGTGACCATCACATTGTTCACAAATTTCCGAGCTTTGTTGAGTCTCGCTACTCTCCACGCCACTGGCATCACAACTCAGTCCCTGAGTGGGCTAGAGACACACGGTCTTCACCGGTGTGGGCAGGTGGGTGGCCTGGAGAGAGGTGCACTGTCCCCGACCAGCTCTGACCTGAGGGGGTGGAGTCTCGCCACCACGCCACTGTCCACGCCACGGGCCCCACAACTCAGCCCCTGAGTGGGCTAGAGACACACGGGTGCATGGAGATTGCCCGGAGGTCATTGCACTGCCCCCGACCGGCTCTGACCTGAGGGGGCGGAGTCTCACCACCACGCCACTGTCCACGCCACGGGCCCCACAACTCAGACCCTAGGTGGGCTAGAGACACACGGTCTTCGCCGGTGGGTGCATAGAGACTGCCCGGAGATCATTGCACTGCTCCCGACCAGCTCTGACCTGAGGGGGCGGAGTCTCACCACCACGCCACTATCCACGCCACGGGCCCCACAACTCAGCGCCTGAGTGGGCTAGAGACACATGGTCTTCACCGGTGCGGGCGGGTTGGTGGCCCGGAGAGGGGTACACTGTCCCCGACCAGCTCTGACCTGAGGGGGTGGAGTCTCGCCACCAGGCCACTGTCCACGCCACGGGCCCCACAACTCAGCCCCTGAGTGGGCTAGAGACACACGGTCTTCGCCGGTGGGTGCATGGAGATTGCCCGGTCCGTAGTAGTACTAGCAGCAGCTGTTACATACAGCTGCAGCAGCTAGCCCACCTCACATTTTCTCCAGGAAATGTACTTTCTAGTTGAATTGTATTATCCTTGACGCTTTAGTAGGGAATATCGTTCACCTGACATTCATGCCAATAAAGCATATTGAATTGAGTCAGTGTAAGTGAAAGAGAGAGAGAGACAGAGAGAGAGAGCTGAGAGTGTATGAGAGAGAGAGAGGGAGAGAGAGTCAGTGTAAGTGAGAGTGAGTGTGTGTGTGAGAGAGAGTATGAGGCAGCTGAAGAAGTTCAACCTGCCAAAGACAATGGTGGTCCTCTTCTACACCTCCATTACCAAGTCCATCCTCACCTCCTCCATCACCACCTGGTACTCTGCTGCCACAGCCAGACGAGGCCAGACTGACGTGTATCATCCGCTCTACTGAGAGGGTGATTGGCTGCAATAAAATCAATACAACAGTACATGGCAATATTTTTTTCCGCTATATACTGTATTGATTTTCCATGGTATAGTACAGTAAAAAAATAAAAAAAAGTGTTAGTTTATTTTTTTGCACAAGGAATATATAAAGAACAAGACAGGGAATAGATATAGAAAATGAAGGATAGAATTCAATCAGAACCCTCACATTTTAAAGGGATCAAAAATGTTGTTACATTCCCTCCGCCCTCAGGATCAACTCCAGGGAGCGGGGGATGGACTTGTAGTTTCAGCTGTATTTTAAAAATGTCCAAAAATGAACAGAGTGATACAGAGTATCACAATGTATTGCAATATGTATTGTATCGTATCGGAATGTATATTACGTGATATGTAACGTATCGTGAGGTCCTTGCTAATACCCAGCCCAAGCTCCAACCTCCATCCCCTCCAGCAGGAGGCTGCGGTCCATCAGGTCAAGACCTTACGCCACAAAAGCAGTTTCTTCCCGACTGCTAACAGCCTCATCAACCAGACCCATGACTCTATGACTCTCCCCCCTCTGACTGCCTCTGCAGCACCACCTGCACATGACCTCTGATTGGATTGTACACAGGACCTCACTGCACATATCACAACGCATGCATATTGTATAGAAACACATTGCACATACATAATGATACATACAGTACATAATGGCTTGATGATAACTTCTCTTTTAAACCTCAAGTCGATAATCTGCTTAAGAAGCTGAGGTTGAAGTTAGGGTTTTTCTCTTGTTTCTCTTTTGAGGCCAGAAAAAGACTAGTCTGCAACCTTTTTACCAGTGCTTGACTATGGTGACCTACTTTACCTAAATGCACCTGGCCATTATTTGCAGAAGCTTGATGCCGCCTATCACAGTGCATTGAGATTTGTTGCAAATTGTAAAGCACTAACCCATCACTGTACCCTGTACGCAAGAGTAGGTTGACCCTCACTGACCTTAAGGAGACTTGGCCACTGGTACATGTTCACTTATAAAGCCATGTTAGGCAAACTCCCACCTTCCATCTGCTCTCTGATCACACAGCTATAGGCAGCTATAGTTTGAGGTCCCAGGATGTGGTTCTGCTAGAGGCACCGAGATGAAGGACTGACCTTGGGAAGAAAGCCTTCATGCGTGCTGCTCCTTCAATGTGGAACAATCTGCAAAAGGACCTCAAACTAAGCGAATTGGTCTCACTGCCTACTTTTAAAGCTTGCATAGCTGCTATGATAAATGACTCCATTGGTACTTGTCACTGTCTGTAGGTGTTATGATGCCTTGACTTGAAATGCCCTATTTTATTTTTTATTATATATATAGATATTTTTTAATTCCCCTGTTATGTCATGTCTGCAACTCTTTGCTGCCATTATTGGCCAGGTCTACCTTGTAAAAGAGATCTATGATCTCAATGGTAATATCTGGTTAAATAAAGGAAAAATACAAAATAAACACATCGGTCATCATTTTGTATTAATATTATACTTTGCTTCCTGCGCTGCTATATGTTTTGCACTGTCCTGTCTAGTTCTTGCACCCTGTCAATTGTTGTCTATCCACTAGTGTTATGCAGTCTAGTATCCTAGTATGTGTAAACCTACCTGGCTAAATAAAATCTGATTCTGAGAGTGAGTGAGTGAGTGAGTGAGTGAGTGAGAGAGAGAGAGAGAGAGAGAGAGAGAGAGAGAAAGAGAGAGAGAGAAGGAGAGAGAGAGAGGAGAGAGAGAGAGAGAGAGAGAGAGAAGGAGAGAGAGAGAGGAGAGAGAGAGAGGAGAGAGAGAGAGAGAGAGAGAGAAAGAGAGGAGAGAGAGAGAGAGCGAGAGAGAGTCTCACCACAGCACCCGGGTCTCCACCTGGATGGCCTCAGGGTCATGATGCAGATCAGCTCTCCTCTCCTACTGTATCACGCTAGAGTGAGTTACACACACACACACACACACACACACAGCTGTAACTTAACTAGGCGTGACACACTGCTTCACTCACTCACTCACTGGCCGTGTCCGAATTGCATACTACTTGCTATATAGTAGGCGAGATGCAGCATGCTGCATCAAAACTGTGCATACTGTATTTCGCCTACTATATAGTAGGTACTATATAGTAGGCGAAATCGGCGAAAAAATGGGCGTAAATGTAGCATAGTCCAGAGCATACTGTTCCGGAAGTCGAGAGGTGATACGTCACTGGGCAGTGAGAAAAATAAAAAAAGATGGCGAACGAAGAGATCTCCGGGACCGCAGCGGGAGTTTTCAAATGTAAGTATTGACTTAATTTGTCGATGGAAAAATTATTTTTCCGGACAGATATCTTAGTTATAACGACACAGAGCTACAAATGCAGTTTTGTGTATATAGGTGGGGTAGAAATGACATTTCGAAAAAGAACGTCATGATAGCTAGCTGCTTGCATTGATCTCTGTGGTGGACGTTACGTTAGCTAGCTAGCCCAGCCAACGTTAATAGGCTGCTAACGTTACAGATGTTCAGACGGCTCTTGCTCAAAACGTATTAATGTCATAGCTTAAATGTTATTATAGCTAGAATCAAGACAAACAGAGTAACATTTCCATGTAATATGACCATGATTGCTTAAGAAAAATGTATAAGAAATGTCGTTGTTGTTTAAACAATTGTCTGTTCATTCCATGATTTAAACGAGTTCAACTGTTCATATATCATATATTAATATATTAGTATTCATTGTCCCATAATACTTCTGGATGTATTTCAGGGACCAACGACCACACCAGGGACGATGATCCTCTGGAGGACGGCTGCATGGGTGGCCCCCATCGCCTCTTCCAAGACCCCGTACCACTTCCACGAAGCGGCTGTGGCCTCCCCTCCCTCTGTGCTGACCCCAGTTCTGGGGCTCTTTAGGTCCTATGAGGTTAGATAAGTTTTCTAGTGTCATACAAACTGTGAGTCCCTATCAATATCTTTGCTATCATGTAGCCTGTAGATCAAAATCACCTTGTACATGGCTACAAGGTTCTCTGTGTGCTTTATCCAGGCTGTCTCCGTCGTCCCCTGCAGCCCAGCTTCTAAGATGTAGGTCCTACATAAATCAATATCCAAAGTAAACAGACCGCTGGATTGCTTCTAAACAACAATGCATACATTAGTTAACTTACTCCAAGCCTTTCAGCGTGGTGTTTCTCTTCCCCCTAAACAGGGAAGAGTTGGCCGTCTGACCGGCTGATGTTGAATGGGGGAGAGAGAAGGCAGAGATGAAGGCTGAGTGGAGGGAGGAAAGGGGGTTGTTTAAGGAGAGGGAGGACCGGCTGATGTTGCTTCTAGAAGCCTCAGTCAAAAAAAACGTATCTTGTTCCATTATTGTTTTCGTTATTTTTTATTAAATGTATTTTCTTGAATTAAATTGGTGTTTGTGTGTCATTCCTTGTAATGTATTCCCAGTCAAAGAACAAATGTCACTATACCTAAAACCAGTCATTAGAGTAAAAGAACATTCCTAATGGACATTGTAGTTTGCAATTAGGCATGAAAGACGGAACACACATGTTGGTTCACAATGCTTCATTGGAATTATTCAGAGACGGTTATGAAAGCATCACTGTTTAATGTGTCTGACTAACGACTACTTGATAAGGGAGTTACATGTCCAAAGCGCTCTGCGTGTTGTGTTAAGACCTTCCAAGTTACTGTACATGACCTGTAGACATATCAAGACAATGTGTCTGATGTGTAGATATTACACTTTGTTGAAATGTTAATACATCAAGAAGTAACCTTTACATGTATAATGGAAGAAACACAACCATAAACATTTCTTGGATATTTTTATTACACAATGGTCTTCAAATATACTTTTGACTTGTTTATATTTGGTCAGATCATTAGCTTTCCTTGCAAAAGGTACTGACAGGAGAACGCTGATCTGTTGTCTCCCCCCAAAATACTTAAACTGATTACTATGTACAGTGTTACACATACATTCAAATACATTTAAACAAATGCCTCAAGGCTGCCTATAACCAACTGATCGGTGTTTAAAGCCTCAAGGCTGTCTATAAGGAACAAGGCAAACACACTCATGAACTGATAGACTGACTACTTATGGCAGGATGGGGGTAGTCGTGCTCACCAAGAGCTGCGATCCAGGCAGCTTGTGCTGGTGCTGATGCTGCCGCTGCGAGACACTTTCTGAGGCCATCTCCAGGGTTGGGATGATCTGCAGCTGCAGGACCATGGCCACCATCAAGGTCTTCAACCTTTAAATGGTTAAATGCAATTAGGCCTACTGTAAGTCGCTTAGCAGACACACAAAAGTGTCTGCTAAATAAATGACTAAGGTAATGCTGGACAAAAGTGTCTGCTAAATTACTGATGTAATGTTACCTCCAAAGACTAGCACCTGTCTGTGAATGACAAGACCATTGTAAAGGGTGAGTACTGAGAAAAGCTCTAAATGCAATGAATTATTATTATTGCTATTATTAGCACCTCCATGGTCTTGCCCCATCCTCCTGACCATCACCAAGGTTCCTCTGTGTCGATTTTGACAATCTGAAGTCCCTCCTTGTGTCCGCGCCGTCAAAATAGGTCCTCAGCAGGGACGTGGAGGTTGACTTGGTGAGGACCTCTGTCTTCCATGTGAGCCTACAGGGGGAATATTATTAGGGCAAACTTTAACTCATTTGTGCGTATGGCATATACTTGTCTTTACAATATGATAATAGATAGATGTCATTATCTGTAGAGCTAAAATGTAACATTACAAAGCAGGCTTGTAGTGATGAGTAAACCCAGGTAAACTCAGTTTACCCACCTCTTTAAAATGAGTTGAGTTTTATTGTTTTGCTTACCTCCCTCTCAGAATCTATTTAATATAACATCCCTGGTACAGATGTAACAGTATAGCTAGCCCCAAGCCAGCACATGCGGGGCTATCAACTAACCTAGCTAACTAGCGTAGCTAGCAAGCTAACGTTCAATATTTACCTCAACTACAAGCATGTCGAGAAGACCTCATGACGGCTCTTCTCCTTGCAGCGTTAACACGACTTCTCCTGGCGGCAGCAGCAGCCGCACATCCCATGACAGGAAAAGGCTACATTTTTGTGGATAATACACAAAATGATCACAGAAAACACGGATAATTGTACCACAGCTTCGCGGGAGTAAACAGTATCGTATCCCGTCACTTCCGCTGGATGACTCGAGTAGCATGCTGTATTTTCTCGCATACTACACGCGTTTTGTGGAACAGTAGGTACTATATAGTATGCAGTATGCATACTATATAGTGCCTACTATATAGCATGTAGCAGGTAGTATGCAATTCGGACACGGCCACTCACTCACTCTCACACATTTGGATATAACACACTATATACCAGAAATGAGAGAGAGAGAGAGAGAGAGAGAGAGAGAGAGAGAGAGAGAGCGAGTACTGTAACCTCTGTCAAACATTAGCCAGTCAAAAGCACATACGTACACTGCTCCTTTCTTCCTATCTGGACCACATCAGAGTAGCAGTGTGAAACAGGCTTTGCCAAATCACTGTTCAGTATTAAGCATGGGAACGGCAGGGGATGGCGAGGCCGGGGGATGGCGAGGCCGGGGGATGGCGAGGCCGGGGGATGGCGAGGCCGGGGGATGGCGAGGCCAGGGGATGGCGAGGCCGGGGGATGGCGAGGCCAGGGGATGGCGAGGCCAGGGGATGGCGAGGCCAGGGGACGGCGAGGCCAGGGGATGGCGAGGCCAGGGGATGGCGAGGCCAGGGGACGGCGAGGCCAGGGGATGGCGAGGCCAGGGGATGGCGAGGCCAGGGGACGGCGAGGCCAGGGGATGGCGAGGCCAGGGGACGGCGAGGCCAGGGGATGGCGAGGCCAGGGGATGGCGAGGCCAGGGGATGGCGAGGCCGGGGGATGGCGAGGCCGGGGGATGGCGAGGCCGGGGGATGGCGAGGCCAGGGGATGGCGAGGCCGGGGGATGGCGAGGCCAGGGGATGGCGAGGCCAGGGGATGGCGAGGCCAGGGGATGGCGAGGCCTTCCACTCTGAATACCAAAGGGAGGTTTTGATGCTAAAGGTTCCATCCTTGGCAGACAGAGGCAGCCAGGGTGCAGAGGACAGGGTGGGCGAAACAGGCCTGGCATTCAGACAGAGGCAGCCATGATGACACGACTGGGTCAAGGTCTCAAGTGACCTGCCCACATCTACCTCTCCCCCTAACTCCATCTCTCTCCCTCTCCCTCTCTCACTGTAGTGAATCAGTGATGAGGATGAACCAGTAGGGAGTCCTATTGTCAGGTAAAGTCATTTGCATGGAGGCTGAGATCTGAGGCCTTCACAGATGTGTCTCTCTCCATATGACATTAGTGATGCTTTACTGAGCAAATCCAGAGCCAACATGATTTTAATTAGGCCTAGCTTCTGTTGATCCAAGGTGTCTTTCAGCATGTTTCCTCCCAATAGGTTCAACAAGGTTTAATGTTGTGAGTCACCATAAAACTGTCACCATAAAAATCAACATTAAAAAACAAAACAACCAGGCCAGGTCAAGCCTGGCTTATGTGCGTGGCTGGCTTGTTTCTGTTCAGGACTGGTAGGACGGAAGCTAGTCATGCCACTGAAATAGCTGTGAATTGAAATTATATGAAATAATGTCTGATAAATTAAGATAGGTCTTGTCTCCTGGACACTAGGGGTGTGCCCGAATATGAATACGGTATTCGGATGAGCACAAATAGTAGCTTTTTCCTGAATAATAAATTTGTACGAATATTGTAAAAAATATTCGGGAGGGGGGAGAACAGTCAAATGCTGTATGTGCTACTAACCTTGTTCTGCCTTCCCTCTCCCTAGTGCCTCTCTCTCCCCCTCCTATCTTCTAACCAGGTCCAGTGGATGCCCCACTGTCTCCAGCAGACCTCCCGGAGTCCGATAGATACCCCCGTGTCTGCTGTGGATGTCGTAGCATGCCCGTAGAATGTTCTCTCTTAGCCTCTCTTACTCTGAAATGTAATTTAATGTAATGTATTGCTTTATAAATGTTCTTAGCCGGTAGACAAACATACTCCTGGAGCTTGCTCGATCGCCTTGTTGAGAGGGGTCAGGGAAGAATTTTTACAGCTCACTTATCTGGCCCCCGGGTGATTACTGTTTTTTTGCTTCCCTCTGGAATATGTAGAGAGTGGGTCGTATACCCACCTCCCTTGTTCTCTGTAAAGCGCATTGTGTTGCCTCTGGGTATGAAATGCGCTATACAAATAAAGCTTTGATTGATTGATTGATATGAGCGAGCGATACGCGCACATTCTGTCTGCTTGTTGATATGACACGATGAGGGAGAGAGAGAGAGACAGAGGCGCATGCGCTTGCAGTCTCGCACCTGCTGTCTGCAATAGCCTATGTGAACTGTAGCATTTGTTTGAGCAGAGGAGGACCGGTAGCTAGCTTGTTAGCTCAGTGTAGTAGCTAACGCTAGCTATTTCAGCTACGCATGCTCAGCCAGCCTCTCACTAGTCTAGATAATAATAATAATATATATATATATATATATATATATAATATCCGGCAATTTTGAAATATGAAATAATTATGAAAGTATATTTTAACAACTGAAACACAACTGATCAAATGTTTGATCCATGCCGTTCAGTTATCAGCACAACAGAGTAGTCTAGTGTAGGCGTAAGATAATCAAAGTCCTTATCTCTGATATAACAATAATAAACTAGGCTATTTAAACAGATTAAAACTAAAGAAGAGACAAAAAAAAGAATAATTTCACTACAATACCCTACTTACCCATGGTTTAAGCACTGTTGAAACTTGAGTAGACTAGGCCTACAATTAGGCCTATAGTAATTTTCCTCGGCTTATTGGCTATAGCCTAGGCTACATTTAATTTTATAATTAATTTCAATTATATTTATAGTAATACATGTTTATTGCTGGGTTTGTGAAAACCATTACTAGTAGGCTACACCACGCTGCCTGTGTCACATGGTTGCAGATAATATATTAGATATTATGACACGGGAGAAATAGAGCTACTATAGCTGTTCTAGCAAAGTTGCTATGAGGACTTATATTTTGATTTAGAAAAATGTTTTTCAGTTTCTAACTAAATGTAGAATGTCCCCCAGTTAAGGGTGGTGGTGGGGTTCTGACATACAGGATGATTATGATGGAGGAATTATACTTCATAATTAATTATAATAATAATAAAAATAATAATATATAAACAGCAATTCTGATGCTTTGAAAGCACATTAATATTAGGCTAAAGAATAGCCAATTAATATTAGGCTAAAGAAATGAAATTTCCCCTCAGACCCCTCAGGTCTGTGGTGTGGTGGCGAGACTCCGCCCTCTCCGGGCTACCCACCTGCCCCCACCGGTGAAGACTGTGTTTCTCTAGCCCTCTGAGGGGCTGATTTGTGGGGTGCATGGCGTGGTGGCGAGATTCCGCCCCCTCGGGTCAGAGCCAGTCGGGGACAGTGTAGCCCGCTGAGCAGTAGTCATAACTAGACCACCGACGATCTGGAAAATGTGCGGTGTCAGTGTTTTTGTTTTGATGTTAGAACTCTAGGTTATGGGACCAGTGCCTCTTGTGGTAGCAACATAGAACTGCAGGTTCTGGGACCACTGCCTCTTGTGGTAGCAACATAGAACTGCAGGTTCTGGGACCACTGCCTCTTGTGGTAGCAACATAGAACTGCAGGTCAACAACACGATGGAGGAAGCCAGGGAGAGAGGGAGGGAGTGACAACCGGACATTTACTATCATTGGAAAAAACAGATTGTGTTGTCGGAGAGTATTCAAAAGGAGAATTTAACTGTGTGTGTGAATTTCAAATTAAATATTAAAGCTGCTGCTGCGGAGACAAATGACAAATATGAGGGTCTAGGTGAACACATACACAAACTGCTGCAGGCATGTTTTCCTGTTAACTACTACAGGTAGATGGAACAAGGTTTAAGGTTGTGACATGGTCACAGCCCTTTTCTGTCCTGACCACACAGTGAACTGCCCACTGACATGACTGCTCATATTTCACCATAGTCTCAAAACTCACCGCTTCAAGAAGTACTACCAGGATTGTCCCTTTTAAAGGAGTAGTACATGTAAACAATCATGTTTAGTCCTGTTTTAAGGTTACTTATGATCATATACAATGGTTCAGATCAAAAAGTTGACAAAACTAGCACTTTTGAGAAAGTCTGATAATTGCTCTACCACCGCTTAGGTCATACAATGGGTGTGGGTGGGCACCGTGAAAAATCATTCAAAAAAACATGTTAAACTCTCAATTTCAAAGACAAGAAACTCACCGAGGTGTTGGCGTTCTGACATATAATTTGCCATAAAGTAAGATTCTAGTTCATCTGGAAAGGCTTTTTAAAATATTTAGCATAGAACTATTTAGTCGCAGCACATACGTGTGTAAACTTACGCAAACTAGGTAGCCTAGCAACATAAACAATAACAATAGCTACCGTAAGTAGTTCCGCTTCCTGAATCCCCTCTGCGGATTGATCTACACATCTACAATGGTCCCGTCAATACAAGTCAATGGATTTCATAAAATAATCAATAAAACCCTACAGGATTCATACTTTGCGGCGAATTTGATGTCAGAACACCAACAGACACCAATTACCCCCTCGATGAGCTTCTTGTCTTTGAAATCGAGAGTTTAACATGTTTTTGAATGATTTTTCAAGGTGCCCATCCACATCCATTGTATGACCTAAACGGTAGTAGAGCAATTATCAACTTTCTCAAAAGTGCTAGTTTTGTCAACGTTTTGATCTGAACCATTGTATATGATCATACGTAACCTTAAAACAGAGCTAAACATTTCCCCCTTTACTACTTCTTTAAGCATCTATTGTTTTTTTAGTTATATACTTTTGCACTTTACCTTACGCACTAGATTATACTCTTAGTCACTTGCTACACCTAGAAAGGAGATGCACTTGTTCTGGAGTTCTGGTGAATAGTAGTACACCAACTTCCTATGTGAAATGTAATTATTGTAAATCACCATGGATAAAAGTGTCAGCTAAATGACTAATTGCGAACACCCAAAGACATGCCATGCTGTTGCTAACTAGCCAAATAATGAATCTTAGCTGTGTTGCTGAAAGTTGAAGATTGAGGGAGGTTGTCATTATTGGTTGAAATTGCTTCAGTCCAACTACTGTTTGCAAGCACACTGTTCTACACGAAAACATGATTGGATTTTGATAGAATACTGTGGCAACCCGGGGCCCTCAAAGCCCAAAATGGCCACCTGTGCCACAAAGTAGCCGCTAGCTGTGGGACTGCAGTTCCCGGAACACCACAGGTTGTGGGTTAGAGATGAAGGACTACTGGGCTGATTGTCCACATCTGTCTCAGAGCACTCAAGCCGCATCCCTTCACCAAAAACTGGAAAGCCCAGGCCAGAAGCCTGGGAGAAGAGGGATGAGGCAGAAAGCATGCTGCCTCGAGTGGATTTTGTTTGAGATCTTTATTAAAGAGACAGTATCCGGCTATTTTCTGCAACTTTTGCTTCCCTTGTCTGTGTGCCACTGCCATGTGTGGTCTTTCCTGTCCCCAGGGTTGCCCCAATAGAAAGAGACGATGAGGAAGCGTGCATGAGGTAGAAGAGGAGGAAGACTAGTAGACAATGACGAGGGAATGCTCACGTATTTGCCCAGACCATAATTTAAACCTTCTTTAATTAAAAATCTCTTTAAAGAATGATGTCACGGCACAATGCCTGAGGATGCGTTAGCAGTAGTTTGAGGGGACAAAATGATGAACGACCTAAAATTCGACATTTTTTTCATGAGCATTTATTAAGTGAGTATTTGCAGTAGCTGCATACAGTACTGTTTACAGGAAAACATTTTGATGCGCTGTGGGCTCTATTTTTGATATTTAAAAAATCTGTGAAGATCGTTTGTGGAGGACAGTCTGATGATGTAGTGTAGCGATTGGGGCCGAGTGATGGAATTCATAATTCCTGTCATAATTCCTGCCAGCTCAAAGCGTATGGAGGTTTCTGCTCACTTGGCCCTACATGTTGGTGGTGGTTGCAAAGTGCTAGCATGTACGGCTGATTTGTTATGATTTTTGTTTGGTTTTGTAGTGCCACCATCAGGACTATTGGCTCCCTATGCCAGTTGAGGACTTCTGGCATAGGACTGGACCTACGTGCAAAGTTTGGTGATTTTTCTTAGGAAGATTCAGAATATTGGCAAAAACAAGAGGGTTCCGGCAGCTGAGGCTGCCCGGCCCCTAATGATAAATTTAGCTATCTAACAGGAACAAAAATAATACATGAAGCGCCATTGTGCATGTGTTTGATGTGACGGCAAAGGTTGTGACAGGTTCAAATGAACAGCAGTCAGATCTGTCGGACCAATCATGACTGTACACAACTACATTAAAGTCGCACTGAAATGAAAAAAGCATTCTGTCCCATTTTGGTTCACATAATTGGTCATAGTGTTCACCTATTCAACGATGTATGCCAAAAAAAATTACAAAATTCTACTTTTGTTGTAATCGTATATCAAAGTATATAATTTCTTACTTCCTGGAAAACGGTAGGTCACATGCAATGACGACAACAGGTACCTTAGATTTTAGGCCAATAATCTCACGACATCCACCCGTCAATCAACGCTATCCTTCTATCGAATCTGTCTAAAGTTCTTAAAACCCGTCCACTTGTCAATGTTCCAATCAAATTCCTCTAAACATATTTCCCACCCTCATAGCTTGTTTGCGTCGGAAATACGTCAAACTACAGAAGTTAGATGATCTCAAATGTCCGTTTCAGTGCGACTTTAACAATACACTCACCATATCTCCTGGTTCCTTCACACTGTTGCATCATCAAACGAACATGCCCTTCGTGAAGAATTCACCTCCCTTCATTTTTTGGACAGGCTCAGAAAAAAATCCTCTCCATTCATTGTCAATGGGGCCGACTTGAAACGGCCATACCTCAATATGGGAAGGTCACAGAGACAGGATTTTTCCTGGCATAAACCTCTCGGCCTAACGAATGCAGAAATACCAAACGCGTCCTGCTTGCATGCACGTGCGCGTTCACAGAGCCACGAAATGCATTTGTGGGCGGAGGTCTGGCTCTCCGGGCACCATTTCTACTGTAGTTCAACCCTGCAGTGGAAGGATCGCGTTTGCCTGCGATAAGAGACATTTCCAGAGGGAAAACGGAGGCCCTGCTAGCGGGAGAAGAGAGTTCAGAGCCACCGCCGCCGTGGGCTTCGGTTAAGTTCACGTTCACTGGTTTAATATGACTCACCGCCTCCTCCCCGGGCAGAGAGAGCACTCGGGAGGAGACAGGCTCTAAAAATAAAGAGCAGGCGTGATTAGCATTTCCTCACGCCCGCTGTTCACGGCGCCCTGCTAGCACCGAGGCGGCGGCTTGGTCCAGGCGCGCGAGGCGGAGCGGCGCTCCAGGAGAGCAGCAGGCTACTGAGGCCAGATCACGCTGCGTTCAGGTGTGAAACCGGAAGGGGGGGTGGTTCGCTCGCGCGTTATCGGGGGTTAATGTTGGAGGGATCCGAGGCCTAGCGTCCGCTCGCTGGCACGCTCCAAAGGTCAAAGAGATTTGACAAATGGGGAAAGGTCAGGCCTTTGCGATGATCTACCATCTGGATCACTGGGGTTGGGCCCGGAACGCTGCCCCCGGGTGGAGGACAGGGAGCCCGACGCCACGCAGCGGGCGGGGCCACAGGGAAGGTCAACGCCGCTACAAAGAAAACCCAGAGGTTTAACATCAAGACCGCCGTCTGCCAGGACACGGTGTTGCGCAATCCCAAAACATTTTATAGTGACTATTGGATTGGCCGGGCGCGCTGATACGTTCTGAACTCTCATTTCACTGTTTCCATAGGAACCATATCTAACAAGGCAGCTAACATCCTGCGTGAGCTCGACTGATGAGAGGGCCAAGTAAGAATGAGGCATACAGCTCAGGAAAACATCGCCATTAACCTTACAGCACGCAGCCAGTCAGCCACACAACACATAAAATAGAATAAGGCGGCTTTTTTATGCTTTCAGGTGCAATATCCACGCTTCGTTAAACTTGTTTATGCGACTTCAGGTACCACATTAAGAATTCATATCAATAGAGCAGGAATTAAGTGTTCTCAGTGCTCAGTGCTCTATGACGGGTCTTAAAGGGAACAAATGGCTTTTGTCATGAAAATTAAAAGCTAGCAAATTGATGAGAAAAGGGAGACCATTTCTTGTCGATCACTGTACTTTTACAGTGGCTTATCTTTATGTACATTCTTCATGAATTTACTTTATTAACAAACAGAATAACATCTTGCATAAAACCTTCAAACTGAACTTAGTCAGCTATTACGTGTAGCATTACAACCTACAGTAACATAATAGAGGAGCCAAGTGCCACATAAAGTGAACACCAACACCCACACACACACACACACACACAAACGTACATCTCGCCTCCTCCCCGAGTGAGACAACAGCCCCCATTCCACCCCTGATGAGAGCATCATGATTGAAATGAACACTGCCCCCCCCCCCCCCCCCCCCCCCGGAGACAAACCATGTACGGACATATGCCACTAATGGAGCTAGCGCTCCCATGCCGCACCCAATAAAAGCAGACAGAATTAATTACAGGCCGTCGGAGTGACCTTTTCTGTTTGATAAATCATAAGGCCGGACAGGCGGCCATTAAGCCCGTGGACGTGGGACGCCCGGCTTTGAAAAACGATCCCTCCCCGTGATCTGGAGCTGTATTGACCTGGTCAGCACACATGCACGCTCGCGCACACGGCACGGGCACATGCACGCACACAGCATAGGCACACACACACACGCATGCATGCACACAGCACAGGCACACACACACGCGCAAACACAGTACAGAATTGTGTTGGAAAGCCCCTATCACTGCACACAATGGGACTCTGTCGCATTCCTCTTTAGAGAAATATCTCATTCAACAATAACATAAAGACCCTTCTCATGACTCACTTAGGCCTTGGCCTGCTTCCCTCTTCAACTGCAGAGGTGAGAGGTCATGTTGTTTCTACGGCTCCCCAGGAGGACATCGAGGCATCTTCAAGAGCCACCAATTTTCCATTCTTACTTTATTATGACCTTTGAAATGCAAAGTTTAATTAACAACCAATTTCCCTGAGCAAATCAAAGGCTTAGCCTTGGACATCTGGCAGACTTGTGCCCTGATCTGAATAACCAATGTCCCAACAATACGAGTTCACTTCTCAATGAAGTCCTCAGTCCATCAGGATCATGTGTGTGAAATCCAGTTTCCAGTCATATCTGGAAGATCTCTACAGTTGCTCCTCTGACGGCGTGACACACACACACACACACACACACACACACACACACACACACACACACACACACACACACACACACACACACACACACACACATTTTACCTGCAAAGCCAGAGTTATTTCAGATTTTTGATGAGTTCATCACCTTGTGTATGAAGGAGAAATGACTTTAAATTGCCATAAACACTCCATCATGTATCTAAAACGAAATGAAAAAGGCAATTATCCTTCCCACTCTCTGATCCAAAAACCCTGAAAACTAGACGCGGGTCTATGCCTATTTCCCCCGTGGAAAGTAAAAATCATACAACAAAATTGCCCCCACATGTGAAGCGTGTGCATATTCAGCTGTTCACACAAAGGCAGCTCTTCCAGTCAGTGCACACCCTCTGAGTCTGGATATTACCAGCAGCATGCTCCGTGAATAATAAAGTGACTGGGCGAAATGCCTGCCTTTATGCAAATAAGGCAGGAGAGAGCCTAGCGGCAGCCCCGCCCTGCTCCAGGCCCCGCCTCTATGGTAAATGGACTTTTATTCAAAGAGCTTCAGCCATCACACCAGCCGCAGTGAGAGGGCTGATCAGACACGCTGACTAATTAGACAGCACCAGATAGGCCAACCGCACCAGACACAGGGAAGGCTGCTGCAGATGAGACAATGCTGATGCAACAGCTAGTCACCGTGTCCAATTATAGCAAGATATAGAGGCTTCAAGGGCATAGAGATCAGATAGAAGTGGAAGCCATTAGGTTAAATTAGAAGGCCGCTACTGCAGTGGGCTGCTTTGCTGTAATGTCAGTGACCACCACTGGTCCTGGTGTAATCTGGGGCTGCACCCTGAAGAACAGCACAGACCAGGGAGTCCATTGGCACGGTTTCATAAGTCATACATCTTCATTTCATACACTTTTAGTAGCCTGAAAGAAAAGTGCTGCATTAAATTAATTTACCGATCGCGCTTTGAGAATTAACATCTAATTACTGCACCCAAATACAGTATGAGGAGCTGAAAGGCCCTTCGACATCAATGATTTTTGACCGATTAATCAGATTCAGGATCTGTTTACTGCCATGCAGTTTTTCAACGTAGCAGGAATTTGCTTTTGGTCGTAGTGCATTACATTGAGGACGGTGCAGGGACGAGACAGGACAGGGTGCAGGACGAGACAGGACAGGGTGCAGGACGAGACAGGACAGGGTGCAGGACGAGACAGGACAGGGTGCAGGGACGAGACAGGACAGGGTGCAGGACGAGACAGGACAGGGTGCAGGGACGAGACAGGACAGGGTGCAGGACGAGACAGGACAGGGTGCAGGACGAGACAGGACAGGGGCAGGTTGGACCAGGAGGAAGGGCAGGTTGGACCAGGAGAGAGGGCAGGTTGGACCAGGAGGGGGGGCAGGTTGGACCAGGAGGGAGGGGCAGGTTGGACCAGGAGGGGGGGCAGGTTGGACCAGGAGGGAGGGGCAGGTTGGACCAGGAGGGAGGGGCAGGTTGGACCAGGAGGGAGGGCAGGTTGCAGCCGACCACCTTCTCGGCAGATGGGATGACGCGCTGCAGTCTGGCCCTGTCCTTGGCTGCGGTGGCGTAGTACCAGATGGTGATGGAGGAGGTGAGAATGGGCTCCATGATGGAGGTGTAGAAGAGTATCATCATTTTCTTTTGTAGTTCCGAATTTCTTCAGCTGCCTCAGGAAGTACATAAATTCATTCATTCGTTGCTGATAAAAACCTCAATCATTATGCATTTATTTCACATGAATTCTATACATTTGCATTGATGGCGTATTGGTTGGTGGTCATTTTCTATGCAACATTTAAGTGAAAACATTTATCCGGAGAGGGAAGGCATGGCTCCACACCCTTTCTGAGTGTGTGTGAGGCACACAACCACAGCCAGGAGCATCACACTGCTGCTCGTGGGTGGCAGGATTAAGAAATACTGTACAACGTCACCGCACTGTCTACTGCACAAAGAGCAGAAGGCCGTCAGCCCAGACTAAATCTACGACCTCTTTTGGAGCCTACGTCAGAGACCACTGAGGCGACGCCCCCTTCCCAAGCTCCTCCCTCTGCTCCTGGCACCAGCACACCAGGAAACATAGTAAATCTCTCACACGCAAATCAAAACCAGCCTACTTTCCCATTCACACACACACAGGTTTACATGGTGCACAACGGGATATACAGGGAGAAGGATGCAGACACAGGGCTACAAGATGCACACACGGTTACAGCAATCAGCAGACACACACACACACACACACACACACACACACACACACACACACACACACACACACACACACACACACACACACACACACACACACACACACACACACTCTTTTCTGTTTTAAATAACTAACAGATGCTGCACTCCCTCCACTGTCGCTCCGAGTGGCGTGTCCGTCTTGTTGTTCCCACAAAGCGCGACAGTGATCCGGCTCTGAGACTCAGAGCGAGGCCTGCAGTGCCAGGCAGTAAATAACCCGCGTAAACGTGTCGCAGGAGACAAGCGGCAGACGCCATCCCATTCACCGTTAATAGGAGAGCATCGGTTACCAGATTCTAAATAATAGCCCCGAGTCAGCAAAGCCGGGGTTAGGTACCCAAGGTGCTTGGATTTATAGAGTAAGCAAATTGCTTTTCAATCCCCATTCTTCTTACCTCTCTCCCGTTCCTTCTCCGCCTCCTCCCAGTCTCCGCCCAGTGAGGAGATGATGGAGAGGGGCAGGGGGTGACAGGTTTTTTTCTTTCTTTCTTGCTGCCTGACTGAACACAGCGGACCCCCGGACAGGGAGACAGGGGTCCAGGGACCAGGCTCCAGGGTTCAACACCATTTCACCGTCTGGGGCTTCTGGAGGGATGAGTCGTTTGGGGTCGGATGGTGTGACTGGTGTCTTTTTTTATTGGCTGGAGTGATTGTGATAACACAGGACGTGACTTGGCCGGTAGCCCTGAGGCTTTGGGAGTTACTGATACAGCTGTGTATGTCCATCCCACGCCAAAGGGGGCGGAGAGACAAAATGCATCACTGAAATCACGCCCGACCATAGGAGAGAAAGTGACATCGGTAAGGTCAACGCTGGTGTCAACTCTGATTTAGTCACAATGACTCAGTGGCACTTAGTCCTCATAAATACATTATGGCCTTTGAGAGAAACAGCAACGTACAGGAATACGTATTCCGTGAACACGACAGCCATTAGGAGCAGAGAGGTTAAAGAGGGGTAAAAAAAGTGTGACAGTTGGTAGATAACTCATTCTTAACGCGCTGCTAGGTCCTGAAGACCCCCGTGAGACAGGGGCTGACATTTCCACATCACTCTCCTGAATTAAACAAGGAAAAAAGAGAGAAACTGCCTCAGACTATCCTTGGCACAGACATCCTTCTGTACCACCATGTAAACACAACCCAAAAATACAAGATTAGGATCGACAGTCTCACGAGACTAGAGAACAGCCCGTGAATAACAGCTACACCCGTGATTAACATCCCACACACTCTAACACCTGTCACAACATAGAATAATGCACACATGCAGAGACCATCACCATTATCCGATAAGGTTGTTGGCTTGTGTCCCTCGAAGCCATTACAAGAATGATGAGCTATGGTAACTGGAGATATATTCACAAGGAAATCTATTCGAAGCCAGAAGGGGGATGCAGGAGAGACACTAGGAGAAGGAGCCAGGAGAGACACTAGGAAGCCATTGCAAGAAGAGGCAATGACAATGAAACATACTCCTCATCCGTTAAACATGTCTCATATGAGGAATGGAACTGTTGGATTTGTTTGTGTTTTAATGGAATTTTATGTTGTCTTATGGTTGTTTTGTGGGTGGGTGTTTTTATATTGTTTGTGAGCCCCTCGTCTGACACAATTGTGTATCATTATGTAATAGACAATACAAGTTTCTTGTTTGTTTCATGTGAGTTTGAGTGAGCCACTACATGGTGCACAACCAGATCACAACATATAGTGCACAATGAGCTGAACCACTGAAAAACAAGCTGTTTCTGGCTCATCATTCTCACAATACATATCATGCTTCCCCTAAAGGCAGGATTGTCAATGTCATACATATTCCTGCCAATAGTATGGGCATTGTTCAGCTCCCACCAGAACAGGGCTTAGAGCCTCCAGACAATTTGCACACCGGAATATAGAAGATCAAAGAATGCTTCAATAATGCAGCCTTTAAAGATGCTTGGGGCTCTCATTTAAACCATGTCATCTGCAGTGGGTTAACTCCTGGAGCAGGCTACCAACGGAGACAACTGCATTCTTCTCTCAAATAATTCCACTACTGACAACTTGTGTCTCAACTGCAAATCATACTTCCTGGCTACATTATGGAGGAAAATACTATTTCGCTTCAACATTTCTGCTGGGTCCATAAAAACTATATTCAGGTGTTCTTGACTTGTAGAGTAAAATAATTGTGCGTTTGGAACGGACGGCACGACAAAGGTCGATCTTGGCATGTGTGCAACAGTTCTGATTCTGGATCAGTGATCATAGATTTCTGGTGTCTGGACGCGTCGTGGCTCCACAACTGTGCCCGTTGCCAAAACCTTGAGTTGCGCACAGACCTTTAATAGGCTACTCGTTCATGGAGACGGTCCGATATAACACGGGACATATGCGGCTGCAATCCCATGTTGCAGTGTATAGACTAGTTTAAGAGTGGGCTAATACCAATTCCAGGTTTTCGTCCTCGACAGCCTTTTGTAAAGCTCAGCACCACTGACCCGGACGGTGCGCAACATCGAGAACAACGCATGACGTCTTAATAATAGCCAATTCATGATTTTAAGAGTGGCACAACACGAAATCTGAAAATGTTGCTACTTTATTACAACACCTAGGCTACAAAAAAACATCAACTTGGTCTCCTAGAATAGTCAAATGCAAGAGAAAGCAATACACACTTAATTCAAAGCCTGTTCAATCTTACCTTTTCCTTCCCAGACCGGGATCTGGCTCAGGTAGGCTAGGCTGCCTCACGATGCCATGGAGAAGACTTAACCGGGCTGGGATGCTCCTGTGTGGAGGAGAGATTGACAGGGAGCGAGGAGCGGTGACAGCTCAAATGAACATTTCCACCGGCAGAGAGACGCACTCCTCCAGAGCTGAGAGTCACTCTGCTGACGCTCACATCACAACTGCTTAAGGTGGCGCGCTCTGCAATTCAATTCAGATTTAACCATTCCTACATGTTCCAAGTCTATTTTTGACATTTCCGTATAATTACACTAAAACATAATTCCTCTGGGGAAACTATATAGGCTACTACTTTCAGAGTAGCCTAATCATTCAGATGAATATTTGATCCTGGTCAAATTCCTAGTACGCTATGTGTAAACCATATACATGGCTAATAAACAGATCTTGAATAACTTCCTTGACACCATGGCGTCCTGTGGTAAAATACTTAGCCTACTTCTATCCAATACGTTGAAATAACGATTGAAATGGGTACAGTAGACCTACCTTCAGAATGTAGGCTACCCGAACCCAGGCTAAAGGTGCACCACACCTCTACGGCCACAAGGGGACCATTTTGGCCCCGGTGAAAGTGCAGCATCATGGACGTGGCCCCCCTCCCCCCGCACCACTTTCTGCTTCCTCAACACACAACGATGAAGCGATGGACAGTGGAATTCACTCAACATACAAGCGTGAATAAAACAGTAGACAAATGAATACACATAGAAGCAGGCCTATTTATTCCCGCTCAGAGTACAAAAACATCAATAATATGGTCCCTGGGTGAGAATACAATGTGACTGGTATGCAATAGCTTCGGTAGGACCCAGCAGAGTCCACGGTAGCCTAGGGCCCATTAACTGTCCAGATGGATCCCTCAATTAAGGGAGAATGTTGCTTTCCAGATGGTTGAGCCACCGACCGCAATAGAAACTCACAATTTCCTCCATAATGAATTCCAACAAATACAACTGATGGTTTTTAATAAAAAATAAAACTCACACTTTCCATTAGTACAGAGGAGCCTTCGTCATTTAGCCAGACTGCATGTTTCTCCGTTGGAAGAGTGCAAGGAGTCAGACAGCTGGCAGTTAGTAATTTTAGACAAGAGTGATGGTTATGTAACCCGTGTGAATAGCTTGCCCAGGGCGGGATTCGAACCCACGAGCTCCCGATTGCGAGGCGGACACGCCAACACTTATGCCAATAGGGAGGCCCCTCTTGACGGGACTGTTCGTGCTCCTGAGTGAGTTTAACGAATCACCTGCTGCCACGACCTGGGACCCACAAGGACACTACCCGGTTACACTGAAACCATATTTATTATTATGTGCAAGGATCCCAGAAGCGATAATGAAAGTAAGCTATACAGAAACACACAGTGATATCATACTCCGAGTGGAGAATGAAATGAACATACGGCACTCGGGTGGTAGTCTGTGGTTGGGGCCACGCCCACGAGGGACCAAACAAAGTCTACACCAGGCCCCCGTCCACTGGCTGTCGAGTCCAGGGGTCGCGACCTTTCCTCCGCCTGGGGCCGCAGCCCACCCCCCCCCCGGCTATGAACTATGAACAGGGTTATTATAAAACAAAATATCAGGGTTCAAACTAAAATATTTACAGAAAGAGTGTTTGATACAATTAAAATACACAGTTAAGCGTTGTTTTTTTTACTAGACCTGGAAAGGGTAGCGTAGTTATATACATGTCATTTACAAGATGGAAACCATCCAAGTCCTTGTTTTTCCCCTCCTAGGTTAGAGGCGTGCCAGCCGCTGGCCCTGGTCCCCCTGTCCCTGCCCTGGTCCTCCTCTATCTGCCCTGGTCCTCCTCTATCTGCCCTGGTCCCCCTGTCCCTGCCCTGGTCCTCCTCTATCTGCCCTGGTCCTCCTCTATCTGCCCTGGTCCCCCTGTCCCTGCCCTGGTCCAGATAGGGAGGGCCGGCTGATGTTGATGTGGATAAACTGTTTGATCCCCGTCCAGCCCTGGCCGTAGAGAAACTCCAGGTACCAGTCCCACTGCTTCTTCATCTGCCAACACACACACACACACACACACAATTGACAGCTATCATGATCATGTGACTTCTAAGATCATTAGCAAAAAATAAAAAAATTCCCATAAAATATGAATTGTCTCACTTCAAAACACACATCAAAGCATGTACAGCAGAATATATTAAAAGGAAGTGATCAGACTGGTAGTTACCTTTATGGAATTGAGGTCCATGTCTCTTCTCCCCGGCCAGCACTGATAAAGAGAGAGAGAGAGCATTAATATTCATGTTTTCATCCCACCAGTAGACCTCAGAAGAACAGAGCCGGGTGGGCGTAGTGGTCGGACCAAAAAAGGCGTGTGTATTATTAAACATAATGAAAACCGAACTTTCATACAGACCCCATGAATAATACAATCTGATTCTGTATTAATGGATCTTCTATGAAAGATACAAATGTCTTTCCACGTCCGGCCTTAAAGTTTATCAACCCGAACGGAGTCAGCCCGGCGCTCCCAGTCAGCCCGGCGCTCCGAGTCAGCCCACCAGGCCTCATGCTCAGCTTGAACATCCCAGACCGTTTCAACGACGCACCGCAACTAGGGATGTTAACAGCTAATCGACTATCGATTAATTGCCGATAAGAATTTACTAGAGTAAGAATACTCGGATTTGGATTTGGATACTCGATTAATTGCTTTTTAATGGAATGGAACTTTATCAACGGGTGTAGCGTGATATGTAATCATGATTTAAGGTCTGACTGCACATGAGGGCGCCACGCCATGTAGTGAAGGCTAATTGTGATGCCGGGAAATTTCAACGACAGAGCGGAAGAAGACACAAAAATGAAGCGAGCAAAGCGCAGCCCAGCGTGGGACGTTCTTATCAATTAATTGACTATTGTTTGTTAAGCTTAATAGTTATCGGTTCATGAAATTCCTTCAAATTTTCAACCCTAACGGCAACTATAGAATACAAAACGCGGCCCGATGATATTTCCTCCGGACGAATCAGGAAAAACGCGACTGAGCCTCCCGGACCGACCTTGCGGTGGAAGTCGACGGCGTGGCTGACGAAGGCGGGGTGGCGGACGAAGTCGAAGCTCTTCTGGTACTCCGGTACTCCACAGCTCTCCAGCAGCTCCTCGTTCACCTCCACGGCCGTGCCGGGAAGGAAGATCTTGGAGTTGAACAGAGACTGCACCATGGCCAGCAGGTAGCAGTTAAACTCCACGTAGGTCTGTCTGCTGATGTGGAAACCCTGCAGAGGGAGGGGGGGAGGGATGGAGGGATGGAGGGAGAGAGAGAGGGGGGGAGGGAGAGGGAGGGGGGGAGGGATGGAGGGAGAGAGAGAGGGAGGGGGGAGGGATGGAGGGAGAGAGAGAGGGAGGGGGGAGGGATGGAGGGAGAGAGAGAGGGATGGAGGGAGGGATGGAGGGAGAGGGAGGGGGGGAGGGATGGAGGGAGAGAGAGAGGGAGGGGGGAGGGATGGAGGGAGGGATGGAGGGAGGGAGAGAGGGATGGAGGGAGGGATGGAGGGAGAGGGAGGGGGGGAGGGATGGAGGGAGAGAGAGAGGGATGGAGGAACGGAGGGAGGGAGGGAAGGAGATAGAAGAGAGAGGAAGAGTGGCATGAAGGAGCGATAAAGAAGCAGATTGAACACTCACTCGGGGAAAAATCTTTTGAATATAACCAAGGTCGGATAGCGTGTTAAAAAGCCAGGTCTATTATCTTCAAGTGTGCACTGGTCAATTTGCATGCCGTTTCGTAGACCCATTTATCTTGACCAGACACCCTGACTCTCTAGGTAAGCATATTGGCACCGGGCGCCTACTTGAAAAGTCTAATCCTGTGGAAATGGCATTCTAAAATTACACAGTGCTTGATTTAGTCTGAGTGGGGAGCAAGAAACATTTCCATTTTGTCTTAAATCAGCATCAACTTGAATAGTTCTCTTCCATCATTCAAAAGGCTGGAAACTAGAGGCCTTAAACGCAGCCTTGTAAGGTGGTACCTGGGTAACATATTGTTAACACACACACACACACACACACACACACACATCACAAAAAACATACAAAGATATTCTTATTACCTTTGTCTGCTGTTCACGACTCTTGGCCGACATCAGATTATTCTTATACCTGAAGAGGAGAGCAGGACCTCAGTGATGTCATAGTAGTAAACATCTTTCTCTTAACATATTGTTCTGTTGTTATTCTGTATTAATCCCCCAAAGGGAAACGGCTCTTCTGCTCTCCTATTGGCTGAGACGAGCGCAGGGTCAGTCAGCAGGACCGGCAGCCCTGGGTATGTTATGAGGAAACTCATCAGGGGTGAAATAGGTGACATGGATGCGAACCCCTTAGGGGGGTCCGGAGGCATGGTCCTCCCCCCCCCCCCCCCCCCCCATATTTTTTAAATATCATCTTTAAAGTGTGTATGTACAGTGGATTTTTGCATGAGGATATAGGGATTTGTCATATGGGAATCTTTTCAGGGGCTGGTGTCTCTTTCGCTCCTGCTGTTGGTCTCACTCACTGAAACCTGTAGCAGGCTCAACATTAATCTGTCAATTTTACTTCAATTTCCGCCAGTCAGCGTCCTTAGGAGCTACCGGCGGGAGGCTACGGGCGGCGGCGTGGTCTAGGCGTGACGGCGGAGCGTGACGGGGACCGTCTGCCCGTCAGCACAACATCCTCACAAGCAGCATGAAACTGTCATTCTGGCTGCAGAACTTGAGCATTGAAAAACGTATAGAACAAGACGCCATGTAAAGCATCTTAAGAGAGGACTCTAGAGAAGAGCTCTTTTGTAACGGCCCATGCCTTACATGAAGCGCTGGGCTGAAATGCATGATGGGAAACAAGGATAGGACGTGTTTTCCGCCCAACAATACACGGCCTGCGTGAATGCGAGATGTCAAAGTGGTCCGTGGCACAGCCTGTACAAACTACATACTACAGCTTCAATTATAAATGCCCTTTTACAGGAGGAAGGATTCAAGATTTCTTCATTTGTCACGTATAATGCATGTGCGTAGTTACATGTACGTTAAAAATTAGCATGCTGCCGAGACATTTCTGCTTCTTGCCTCATCAGATCTAACACATTTTATATTTATACACACTCGCGGCTGAGTGGCACGCGACATGGCGGCCTTGCGTGGTGAGGTTGACTCCGCCGGCCCCGGTAGCTCACCTGACCATGATGTAGGCCAGCCGGTCCACGCTGACGGGGTCCGTGGCCAGCAGGGCGGGGTAGAATACCCCCGCGGGGGGCAGGACCACCAGGGGCAGCCCATACTTCACGAATATGTCACACACCTGTGGGGGGGATACGGACACACACACAGGGACACACACACGGGGACACACACACACGGGGACACACACACGGACACACACACACGGGGACACACACACACGGGGACACACACGGGGACACACACACAGACGGGGACACACACGGGGACACACACACACACGGGGACACACACACGGGGACACACACACACGTGGGAAGCATCAGCATCTAAGCGCGTCCTGTTGTAGCAGCACTGTTAGCCTGACCCTGACTAGCTCTGTTCACATGTGGAGACAAGGGCTTGTTTACAGACTGATGGTGCGTTCGTTTGTGGTCGGAGGTGGCAAGTCGCAAGTGGCAAAATACCTACCTCCGACCTGTGTGCATTCAGCTATATACCATTATATCACAGTTACCTAGTTATATCTATATACCATTATATCACAGTTACCTAGTTATATCTATATACCATTATATCACAGTTACCTAGTTATATCTATATACCATTATATCACAGTTACCTAGTTATATCTATATACCATTATATCACAGTTACCTAGTTATATCTATATACCATTATATCACAGTTACCTAGTTATATCTATATACCATTATATCACAGTTACCTAGTTATATCTATATACCATTATATCACAGTTACCTAGTTATATCTATATACCATTATATCACAGTTACCTAGTTATATCTATATACCATTATATCAGTTACCTAGTTATATCTATATACCATTATATCACAGTTACCTAGTTATATCTATATACCATTATATCACAGTTACCTAGTT
>NC_140261.1:5651516-5889016 GCF_949987555.1 Borostomias antarcticus
GTTACACACAGAGAGGTCAGGGAGGGAGGCGTTACACACAGAGAGGTCAGGGAGGGAGGCGTTACACACAGAGAGGTCAGGGAGGGAGGCGTTACACACAGAGAGGTCAGGGAGGGAGGCGTTACGCACAGAGAGGTCAGGGAGGGAGGCGTTACGCACAGAGAGGTCAGGGAGGGAGGCGTTACACACAGAGAGGTCAGGGAGGGAGGCGTTACACACAGAGAGGTCAGGGAGGGAGGCGTTACGCACAGAGAGGTCAGGGAGGGAGGCGTTACACACACAGAGGTCAGGGAGGGAGGCGTTACACACAGAGAGGTCAGGGATGGAGGCGGGGAGAGGTCAGGGGGGAGAGAAAACCAGACGGTGTTCGCGGCAAAAAAAAAAGAAGCAGTGGGAACCTTTGAAGTCTGCCTTAAAACCACTTCACACAAAGAGATCCTTTGATACGGCCTCGTGAGACCAGGCTGCTGTAGCGAGCTCACATTCTGTTTCTCTCCGTAGATCAGTCTGGAATCCTCCGCCCCACCCCACCACCAACGATTATTGTGGGCGGGGCTACTTGCCTTGACAGACAAACTCCTTCAGCCAATCGGCCTTACAAAACGTTTGCCGAATCTGTCACAGATTAAATGTTCTCTGCGCTCTACTTTCCCCCAAGGGCAGCTGGGAACAGACAAGGGGACCGTTCTCCTGTCTGCCATCGCCAGGGACAGACGGCTCGCTAGATCAGGACGGCTTTGAGGAGTTCCTGTCCCGTCTTTTTGATGGGGGGACAATTATGGGGCGTGAGGTTCGGTGGTTCTCACCTTCCAGAAGGGCGTGGCCGAGCCAGAAGTTGAGGCGGAGGAAGGCGGAGTCTTCCTGCACGCAGTCCAGGAAGTGGAGCGTCAGGCTGGAACCCAGGACCGATCCTATCTGGGCCGGGAGCTGAGGGACGAACAGATGGGAGGCGTTAGCGTGCGCGCCGTTAGCAACGAGGGTGAACAAACACAAACACAAACAACCGGAGGAGAGGCGGCCAATCGCCTTAAATCAGGAGATCAGTCCACCTACTGAGGAAATAGATCCCTGGTGAGGCCCCTGTCCTCGTTTCCACTGAGTGGGCGATCAATCTGACACTAGTCTAGTTTTTGAACTTTTCTTTTGGAGTGAAATGCGGTAATGCTAGCGCTGGGATGTCTGCTGCATCGCTCAGAGGTCTCTCTCTGCGTATAGATGTCCCCCTGTGTGTCCTGCGTGTGAACTGTCCCCCTGTGTGTCCTGTGTGTGAACTGTCCCACTGTGTCCTGCGTACGAACTGTCTGTGTGTGAACTGTCCCCCTGTGTGTCCTGCGTGTGAACTGTCCCTCTGTGTGTCCTGCGTGTGAACTGTCTCTCTGTGTGTCCTGCGTGTGAACTGCCGCCTCACGACATGGGAAGCCGCATGCGAATAAATAAACGATGGCTGAAGAGACAGACTGTCAACAGCGGGGCCGAGAGTCCGCCCGTAACTGAGCAGTGGCACGGCACGCCGTTCGTCCGAGGCCGGGCCGCCTTTGATGACGAGGGGCACAGGGGGAGGACGGGCCGCGGGGGGGGGGGACGAGGGGCGCAGGGGGAGGACGGAGCGCTGGGGGAGGACGGGCCGCGGGGGGGGGGGACGAGGGGCGCAGGGGGAGGACGGGCCGCGGGGGGGGGGGACGAGGGGCGCAGGGGGAGGACGAGGAGGAGACGGGGGGCGCGGAGGGAGGACGGGGGGGAGACGGGGGGCGCGGAGGGAGGACGGGGCACGGGGGGGAGGACGGGGGGCGCGGGGGGAGGACGGGGGCGCGGGGGGAGGACGGGGGGCACGGGGGGGGGACGGGGGGCGAGTCGATGCTCCCTCATCTCTGCGTGATCGGCTGGGAGAGCCGGCCCGTCCGCAAGGGCCGTCACGGCGCCGCGTTGGCGCGAGTGCTGCTGACCGCACGGCCTGGGGAGGGCATTTCATGGAGCGCGGTGCGTCATTGTCCTTAAAGCCTTTAAACAAAGGTGTATAACTTCAGTAGATCAGATGGAGTGAAAACTATCACCGCCCTTCTGTGATTGGTTCTGTGATTGGGGCCACTTTGGATCTTTTTCCCATGAGGTTCTAACTGTGAACCAATTCTGTAAACTGAACAATGACAAATAACATCAAGAAAGGGCTCATGATTGTTTCAGTGCTTAAAGTATGCAATAAACACTGTGAAGTTAAGCCTGGTTGAGCACTTCTACGTCACCTGAGTGGTAATATGGCTCCATCATGTGGCCATAAAAGGACATTACATGTAGAAATGGACAGTGGGGACCCTTAAAGCAATACCTTTTATAAAATGTCACATCCACCCTTGCTAATGCTCATTTACCATCTGTGGAACCTCTAAGAACCCTTCAGGCAATAGCAGTTTGTCTTTATCCTGCCTGATAAGTCACAAAGAGAGAGAGAGAGACACACACACACACACACACACACACACACACACAGAGGGAGTGAACGCACAGAGAGAGAGAGAGAGAGAGAGAGAGAGAGAGAGAGAGAGAGAGAGAGACACACACACACACACACACAAAGAGAGAGATGGATGGAGTGAGGAGGGCTGAGAGAAGGTCATGGACAGAGAGCAAGATGGATGGAGTGAGGAGGCCTGGGAGAAATGCAAAGAGAGAGAGAGATGGATGGATGGTGTGAAAGGGGTTGAAAAGGACAAGGAGAGAGAGAGAGAGAGAGACAGAGAGAGAGAGAGAGAGAGAGAGAGAGAGAGAGAGAGAGAGCTGATGATAGTTACCTCTACGCGGTGGAGGTTGTCTAGCAGCTGGGAGAAGGAGCGGAGCTGAGCCAGGGGGACGGCCGTCCTGCAGGACGACGGGTCGGTCTGGACCGCCGAGCTCAGAGGCGGCAGCTCCAGAAACCGACTTTTCTGTCGAAAGATACGAAAGTGAGAATGTTGGAAACCGCTGGACCGTTCTAAAGTAATCAGCTGTAGGAAAACGCAGGAAAGAACCGTCGACTTCTGATCTTCCTCCGGCGTACCCTTTTTCTGGAGCGGGTCTTCTGTTCCACCCCGAGGGCCGGGTCCCCGGGGGCCAGGCTGGCGTCAGGGGCCTTCCGGGCGCTGTTCCTCCTCTGGACCGCGCTCAGCGCTGCTTTCCACGGAGAGTTGTGGTTCTTGAACCCAGTCTGAAAGACAGGAGGGCGCCGAAGAGTGTGAGTTCGTGACGTACCCGGCGTCGGTCCCCAAAAAGCCACACCTGTAACGACGGTGATCCGTGTACGAACCCTCATTCGCGACGGAAGAGACAGTGACACCAACTCGGGACAGAACACTTTGTAGAGTGACAGTAGGTGTGACAGGAAAGGCTGCCTGCCCTGTGAGGGAACAGAGGAGAGAACATGAACGCAACGCCCTCAAATAAACATCTCTTTTGATTGGTTGTCAGTAATCATTGCCAAACACTTCAGATGATGGGTGAGATGGAGGATGAACCGTAACGCAAATCATGCATAAGAGCGCCGTATAAACAGTATAAGAGACTTTCTATCTCCACTCCTGTAGCTCATTATCCCTTTAATTCAGTTCCTGAAGGAAATGGCAGCATCTGCTGCCGTTAGATATGCAAAACAATGACAAGCAATTGACTAGAAAAAGTTCACCATTTAACTCCCAACTCCACCGACACACAAACTGACAAATGTTACAGTACTGTAGCTATTTTGGTCTATTGTACTTCAAACAAAATGTACTCGTCACCACTGGGTAGGTTGCTTAATCCTCTCAAACAGCCTAGATCATAGGTTCCCAAACTCCATCAATGTGGGCCTTCCCTCTGAAAACAGTGACACACCCGCGTCCCCCCCTCCCCAACCCCCCAAATGTGTCCATTTTGCAAGGCAGCGTTAGCGAGCCCATAACGTTACACAGCTAAGTTAGCTCGGTGGCACCTGCTGCTAGTTAACGTTATGACTTTTTTCGCACAATACATTGTGCTCTCTCTGCACTATCCACAAATTTAGTATACATCTCTCCCATTATTTATTTTGATTTTCTGAGATCACGATGCATTCATAAAAAACATAGAAAATTCAAAAATAGTTTTTCCTTTATTTTTTATATATTTTTTCTAATCATCCCTCCGTGCCTCCCCTGAATTTCTTTGGGCCCCCAGGGGAGGCACACTTCACAGTTTGTGAATGCCTGGCCTAGATCATAAGAGTAGGATATGTTTGCCACAGATCTCAACTGGGCGATTTGAACACTGCACATTGTTTTCGTACCTGAAAAGACGGGATGTTTCAAATGAAAGATGAAAAACATTACCAGCTTAGCCTGGAGGTCCAGCAGCTTCCTGACCCTGAATGGCTGCACTGAAACAGGAAGTGAAAGGAAACGAATTAGACTGATGCTGAGTCGCAGAGAAAAGCACACTTTGTCATTTGTGATGAAGGCTTATTGAGCAACTATTTACTGCTTACCACTTTCCTTCCTAGTCAGAAGGTACAGCAAGTGGCATATGAAGGGAGACTGGGGAAAGAACAGTTGTGTTTTAGTGTTTCATTTTTCCATTTTATAGGCTGGAGTGGACAATGGCGTCTGAGTTATGTCCTTGGCTCACTCAAGCATGGTAAATGGTAAATGGACTGCATTTATATAGCGCTTTCATCCAAAGCACTTTACAATGGCCTCTCACTCACATTCACACACCAATGGCGGCAGCTGCCATGCAAGGTGCTAACCTGCTCATTGGGAGCAATTTGGGTTTCAGTGATGATAGGTAGGAGATGAGTATGATGATAGGAAGGAGATGAGTATGATGATGGGTAGGAGATGAGTATGATGATAGGTAGGAGATGAGTATGATGATAGGTAGGAGATGAGTATGATGATAGGAAGGAGATGAGTATGATGATGGGTAGGAGATGAGTATGATGATAGGTAGGAGATGAGTATGATAGGTAGGAGATGAGTATGATAGGTAGGAGATGAGTATGATAGGTAGGAGATGAGTATGATGATAGGTAGGAGATGAGTATGATGATAGGAAGGAGATGAGTATGATGATAGGTAGGAGATGAGTATGATGATAGGTAGGAGATGAGTATGATAGGTAGGAGATGAGTATGATAGGTAGGAGATGAGTATGATAGGTAGGAGATGAGTATGATAGGTAGGAGATGAGTATGATGATAGGTAGGAGATGAGTATGATGATAGGTAGGAGATGAGTATGATAGGTAGGAGATGAGTATGATAGGTAGGAGATGAGTATGGTGATAGGTAGGAGATGAGTATGATAGGTAGGAGATGAGTATGATAGGTAGGAGATGAGTATGATGATAGGTAGGAGATGAGTATGGTGATAGGTAGGAGATGAGTATGATAGGTAGGAGATGAGTATGATAGGTAGGAGATGAGTATGATAGGTAGGAGATGAGTATGGTGATAGGTAGGAGATGAGTATGATGATAGGAGATGAGTATGATGATAGGTAGGAGATGAGTATGATGATAGGTAGGAGATGAGTATGATAGGTAGGAGATGAGTATGATAGGTAGGAGATGAGTATGATAGGTAGGAGATGAGTATGATGATAGGTAGGAGATGAGTATGATGATAGGTAGGAGATGAGTATGGTGATAGGTAGGAGATGAGTATGATAGGTAGGAGATGAGTATGGTGATAGGTAGGAGATGAGTATGATAAGTAGGAGATGAGTATGATGATAGGTAGGAGATGAGTGTGATGAGAGGTAGGAGATGAGTATGATAGGTAGGAGATGAGTATGATAGGTAGGAGATGAGTATGATAGGTAGGAGATGAGTGTGATGAGAGGTAGGAGATGAGTATGATAGGTAGGAGATGAGTATGATGATAGGTAGGAGATGAGTATGATGATAGGTAGGAGATGAGTATGGTGATAGGTAGGAGATGAGTATGATAGGTAGGAGATGAGTATGGTGATAGGTAGGAGATGAGTATGATAAGTAGGAGATGAGTATGATAGGTAGGAGATGAGTATGATGATAGGTAGGAGATGAGTATGATAGGTAGGAGATGAGTATGATGATAGGTAGGAGATGAGTATGATGATAGGTAGGAGATGAGTATGATAGGTAGGAGATGAGTATGATAGGTAGGAGATGAGTATGATGATAGGTAGGAGATGAGTATGATAGGTAGGAGATGAGTATGGTGATAGGTAGGAGATGAGTATGATAGGTAGGAGATGAGTATGATAGGTAGGAGATGAGTATGGTGATAGGTAGGAGATGAGTATGGTGATAGGTAGGAGATGAGTATGATAGGTAGGAGATGAGTGTGATAGGTAGGAGATGAGTGTGATGATAGGTAGGAGATGAGTATGATAGGTAGGAGATGAGTATGATAGGTAGGAGATGAGTATGATAGGTAGGAGATGAGTATGATAGGTAGGAGATGAGTATGATGATAGGTAGGAGATGAGTATGATGATAGGTAGGAGATGAGTATGATGATAGGTAGGAGATGAGTATGATGATAGGTAGGAGATGAGTATGATGACAGGTAGGAGATGAGTATGATAGGTAGGAGATGAGTATGATGATAGGTAGGAGATGAGTATGATAGGTAGGAGATGAGTATGATAGGTAGGAGATGAGTATGATGATAGGTAGGAGATGAGTATGATGATAGGTAGGAGATGAGTATGATAGGTAGGAGATGAGTATGATGATAGGTAGGAGATGAGTATGATAGGTAGGAGATGAGTATGATGATAGGTAGGAGATGAGTATGATGATAGGTAGGAGATGAGTATGATAGGTAGGAGATGAGTATGATGATAGGTAGGAGATGAGTATGGTGATAGGTAGGAGATGAGTATGATAGGTAGGAGATGAGTATGATAGGTAGGAGATGAGTATGATGATAGGTAGGAGATGAGTATGATGATGGGTAGGAGATGAGTATGATGATAGGTAGGAGATGAGTATGATGATAGGTAGGAGATGAGTATGGTGATAGGTAGGAGATGAGTATGACGATAGGTAGGAGATGAGTATGATGATAGGTAGGAGATGAGTTTGATGATAGGTAGGAGATGAGTATGATGATGGGTAGGAGATGAGTATGATGATAGGTAGGAGATGAGTATGATAGGTAGGAGATGAGTATGATAGGTAGGAGATGAGTATGATGATGGGTAGGAGATGAGTATGATAGGTAGGAGATGAGTATGATGATAGGTAGGAAATGAGTATGATAGGTAGGAGATGAGTATGATGATGGGTAGGAGATGAGTATGATAGGTAGGAGATGAGTATGATGATAGGTAGGAGATGAGTATGATAGGTAGGAGATGAGTATGATGATAGGTAGGAGATGAGTATGATAGGTAGGAGATGAGTATGATAGGTAGGAGATGAGTATGATGATGGGTAGGAGATGAGTATGATAGGTAGGAGATGAGTATGATGATAGGTAGGAGATGAGTATGATGATGGGTAGGAGATGAGTATGATAGGTAGGAGATGAGTATGATAGGTAGGAGATGAGTATGACGATGGGTAGGAGATGAGTATGATAGGTAGGAGATGAGTATGATAGGTAGGAGATGAGTATGATAGGTAGGAGATGAGTATGATGATGGGTAGGAGATGAGTATGATGATGGGTAGGAGATGAGTATGATGATAGGTAGGAGATGAGTATGATAGGTAGGAGATGAGTATGATAGGTAGGAGATGAGTATGATGATGGGTAGGAGATGAGTATGATAGGTAGGAGATGAGTATGATGATAGGTAGGAGATGAGTATGATAGGTAGGAGATGAGTATGATGATAGGTAGGAGATGAGTATGATAGGTAGGAGATGAGTATGATGATAGGTAGGAGATGAGTATGATAGGTAGGAGGTGAGTATGATGATAGGTAGGAGATGAGTATGATAGGTAGGAGATGAGTATGATGATAGGTAGGAGATGAGTATGATAGGTAGGAGATGAGTATGATGATAGGTAGGAGATGAGTATGATAGGTAGGAGATGAGTATGATAGGTAGGAGGTGAGTATGATGATAGGTAGGAGATGAGTATGATAGGTAGGAGATGAGTATGGTGGTAGGTAGGAGATGAGTATGATAGGTAGGAGATGAGTATGATAGGTAGGAGATGAGTATGATAGGTAGGAGATGAGTATGGTGATAGGTAGGAGATGAGTATGATGATAGGTAGGAGATGAGTATGATAGGTAGGAGATGAGTATGATGATAGGTAGGAGATGAGTATGATAGGTAGGAGATGAGTATGATAGGTAGGAGATGAGTATGATAGGTAGGAGATGAGTATGATGATAGGTAGGAGATGAGTATGATAGGTAGGAGATGAGTATGATAGGTAGGAGATGAGTATGATAGGTAGGAGATGAGTATGATAGGTAGGAGATGAGTATGATGATAGGTAGGAGATGAGTATGATAGGTAGGAGATGAGTATGATGATAGGTAGGAGATGAGTATGGTGATAGGTAGGAGATGAGTATGATAGGTAGGAGATGAGTATGATGACAGGTAGGAGATGAGTATGATGATAGGTAGGAGATGAGTATGGTGATAGGTAGGAGATGAGTATGATAGGTAGGAGATGAGTATGATGACAGGTAGGAGATGAGTATGATGATAGGTAGGAGATGAGTATGGTGATAGGTAGGAGATGAGTATGATAGGTAGGAGATGAGTATGATAGGTAAATCCGTCAACACAGATGTGTTGCACCAGTGGGCATCCAAACTGCACTAACCAGATGTTCATCTTTCACAAAGCTGAAGATGATGCCATAGATGGCTCGGAGGTCGTCCTTGGAGTCGATCATGTCAAAGACAGTCAACACCCACTTCAGAAAGAAGACCTGGAGAAAAACAGGCCCAAACAACATGGTCACATAGAAGGAAAAAAACAACATCAAACAGACATCTTGATCTTCAAATCGGTGTGTGTGTGTGTGTTTGAGAGAGAGACTTGACTTAAACCCTTTGATGAGACAGGGGTGTTCTTTACCTGTGTGCTGATGGGCATCTTGCCGACACACATCCAAGACACCCCTCGAACCACAGCCTCCTGAGGCACCACAGAGGCGGGGATCAGGCACTTCAGGACTCGGACACACGGAGAATTCCCTTTTAAGGACAGAGAGGAAGAGTGGGTACGGGCAGAACGACAGTAAGATCTCACGGATGTGTACCTCAACTTGACGTTCTAACAGAGAACCATTCCTGGTGTATTAGGTTCTTGGTTCAGGACTGGCCTGTGTCTAAGCAATATCAGTCAACAGTGAATACAAGAGTAGAATGTCCCTTTTCTACTACAGGAATTTTCCCCAGTAACTAGGAACCTTTGAAGGAACTAAGTTCCCACCATAGGAACCAGGGTCTAAACTGATGTTCCCAGAACTAAATTTGCCCCCCAGAAAGTCCCCAGTACTTGAGAGTGATGCTCCTACCCATTCGAACGCTCATGGCGAACTCCAGCATGACAGAGATGGCTTTCGGGGGCAGTCCTTGGCTGAGCCCCACGCGCTCCACCTGCACCAGATGACTCTCCAACACGTCATTGCCTCTGGCCGGGGTACCTGCCTCAACTAACAGAAACAAACAGTCACATCTCATTTCAATAAAGATCTGTAGAGATACAATGTTGAAATACCCATGAAAGCCAGTGAACAGTTAGTAAGCTATAGGAGCCAAATACAATGATGTTTATACACAGCCGCTGATCTGTTATTCACCATCACCTACGTTATTCTATGATTAACACTAGAATCACAATCAAAAACAGATGTATTCTATTGCCAAGTAGGTTTTCACATAAGGAATTTACTTTGTTCTGATGATGCATAACAATAAACAGTGTAAGGACAAGTGCAAAAATACATTAGTCATTTAGGAGACACTTTTATCCAAGCGACTTACAATAGTAGTAACACAGGAAGTGTCAGTACTACTACTCAACAAAACTCACAAGTGCATCTCCTTTGTAACCAAGTGACTAAGAGCATAATCTAGTGCTAAAGCCAAAGTGCAAAAGAGTAGCATACTAAAAATATAATAGTGTCTTAAGAGGAAGGATCCTGGTAGTACTTCTTGAAGGGGTGAATACCCCGAGGTAGCAGAGTGTAGTGGTCAGGAGGGAGTGTAGGGCTTGACTATGGCCTGGAGGAGCGGTACATTTCAGTGCTCTGTAGGTGAGCACCAGAGTTTTAAACTGGACCCGAAGCGAGCTGCAACAGGAAGCTAGTGTAGAGAACGGAGAGGGGAAGTTGTGTGGGAGAACTTGAACACCAGGTGAGCGGCAGCTTTCTGGACAAGCTCCTGAGGTTCAATGGCTGACGCCGGGGCCCCAGCAAGGAGGGAGTTGCAGTAGTCCAAGCGGGAGATGACCAGGGCCTGGATGAGCAGGTGGGAGATGACCAGGGCCTGGATGAGCACCTGCGCCGTTTCTTCAGTGAGTAAAGTCGGAATCTGCAGGAGCATGTAACGGATGTGATATGTGCAGAGAACGACGGTTGGTCATCCAGGGTCACCCCCAAATTCCTCGCAGTCCAAGTTGGCGTCACCACTGTGTCTTCAAGGGTGATGGCCAGGTCGCAGCGCAGGCAGCCCTTCCCCAGGAGGAACAGCAGCTCAAGTCTTGTCCAGGTTGAGCTTGAGGTGGTGTGTCCCCATCCACTCCGGGATGTCAGCCAAGCACGCAGCTTATGAGTGCCACCACTTGTGTGGGACGGCATGTAGCTCAGGAGGTAACCTGGCTGGGGATCACAAGGTCCCCGGTTCAATCCCAGCTTCCGGAGTGTGTCGAAGGGTCCTTGAGCAAGACACTGAACCCCACAAATCGCTCAGGTGCGGTGGCGCAGTAGCTAGTACAGTCGCCTCACAGCAAGGCTTCCGGGTCTTTCTCTGCAGAGTGTGCATGTTCTCCCCGTGTTCGCAAGGGTTTCCCCCATAAACAACCCAATACAAAAGAAGAACAGATTGATAATGCTCTCCGTCCCTGGCAGAGACACACAAGAGCACTTGGTTGGCTACCGGGCACACATCTCATGCATTCTGCCAACTATCTGCTCCCTCTTGGGAGAAGGGACGTCGGGATTGGTTAAGAGCAGAGAGAAGTTTCATTGGTGGATGCTCCAGCCATTTCGTGTGTTTTGCCGCCTACGCCGTGTGATGTGCCACCTCTAGCCTTGTGACAAATCAAAGATGTTTGTGTGTGTTATAAGTGGGAAATGACAGGACCAGGTAGGTGCTTTTTTACTGCCACCAAATTATGTGTGCTGCCACTAAATGAAAAACTTAGTGGCAGCACTGTCACCAGTGTAACATGTTAGTCTGGAGCCCTGAAAGGAGATACAATAATTGCATGAACTCACAAGTGTAAGTCGCTTTGGATAAAAGCGTCCTGTAAATGACTCATGTATATGTAATGTAATATCTTTACACCAACCACGCCCCCTGTGTTTAAATGCATGAACACAGGTGAGCACATCTTTGACAAACATGTCCAGTCATTTCACAGATGGGATGAGAAGGTTAGGAAACAATTCCGCGTTCACTGTTTGCGTTTCCCTGATGTAAACAAAACAATCCCCATCAACACACCGAGACATCAACACACCGAGACAGGGCATTCGCGGGCGACGCCATCTTGGACGTCACAACTAAATTATTCCACAGCTTTTCGTGATCGAGCAAAAAAGATCTGAAAATGTAGTTTGCCAACGTTAGCTATCACTAACAATCCTTTTGATTGACTATTGTGTGCTGATGTAACTAACCTGTAGAGTTAGACCCTCCTAAGCACTTATTATATTATATTGCACTGTACTTTAGATTGTGATTCTTGCACTTTGCCTTCAGCACTAGATTATGCTCTTAGTCACTTGTTTTAGAAAGAAGATGCACTTGTGAGTTCTGGCAAGTAGTAGTACATTGGCTCTTCCTACGTTAAATGCAATTATTGTTAGTCGCTTTGGATAAAAGCGTCTGCTAAATGACTGTAATGTAATGAGGGGTGCAAGTCAGCCAGTCCCGGTGTTGAGTACCAGCTATCAGGCTAACTATCCTAGCTAACTATCCTAGCTCACTATCCTAGCTCACTATCCTAGCTCACTATCCTGGCTCACTATCCTGGCTCACTATCCTGGCTCACTATCCTGGCTCACTATCCTGGCTCACTATCCTAGCTCACTATCCTAGCTCACTATCCTAGCTCACTATCCTGGCTCACTATCCTAGCTCACTATCCTAGCTCACTATCCTGGCTCACTATCCTAGCTCACTATCCTAGCTCACTATCCTAGCTCACTATCCTAGCTAACTACAGAAGAAGCAGCTAGCTAGCATGCATACTCACCCTCTGAGAAGCAGCTAGCTAGCATGCATACTCACCCTCTGAGAAGTAGCTAGCTAGCATGCATACTCACCCTCTGAGAAGTAGCTAGCTAGCTAGCATGCATACTCACCCTCTGAGAAGTAGCTAGCTAGCTAGCATGAGTACTCACCCTCTGAGAAGTAGCTAGCTAGCTAGCATGAGTACTCACCCTCTGAGAAGTAGTTAGCTAGCTAGCATGCATACTCACCCTCTGAGAAGTAGTTAGCTAGCTAGCATGCATACTCACCCTCTGAGAAGTAGTTCAGTGCGAGCAGAAAGGGATCCTCAGACACTCTTCTTCTCTTCTCGGCCACTCTCACACTTCTATTACTACTACCAGAAACAGACAGATCGCTTCCAGAAGAATCCACATCCGACCGAGACAGGTTGGATACATTAGCCATTGCTAACTTTACATTACAGCTTTACATTACAGCTTTACATAAACAAACATGTCTACTGTCTCCGGCTTCCTCTCTACGGAGTTCAAATCTTCCGCGCGACCGTTGTTTATGCGCAGGCGCAGTAGACGCTCAGCTCATTTCAATGACCACGCCCCCTGCAAGCTCTCAGTATAAAAATGAATTAATGAGTTTTGAGGATTTTGAGATTGAATCCACTTTTTTTTTTTCACACGCACAAAAGGACACAGTCGCTTAACTCAACTCATTCTTTATTTTGCTCATTTTGTTTTCAGGCTACAGAAGCACTGTGAATTTCGAAAAGAAACTGAACTGCGCAAAACATTTTTTTTTCCTGCATATCATCCCAATAACAAAATATTTCAGAATGTTTTTGTAAAATGTATTCATGTAGTTTCGAAATAAACAAGTTTAAAATCCCGGGTAGCCTAGATAAACAGAGATTGACAATAGAATGAGACAAAGCAAGTTCTTTATTAGATGTTTCATTTAGCCGAGCAGATGGTGTAGGCTATTGTGCTGACTGCGGTTCTGGGGCTTGAGGTAACCATTAGTCCCAACGGCCAAACCCCCTTTTGTGAAGCAGTGCTGGATTACCGGTTAATCCTCCACGCAATGATGATTCAAATTAAAATGAGCACAAGACTTGTCAGTTGACCGTTCAGTTTTTGTTTTGAGGAAAAGGGGTAAGTTAAGACCTTCATGCGCAGGACTGGTTTCAAGAAAATGTAATGAATAGGAAAACATTTAATGGAATACTAAGATGATTAATAGTATTTCAGTTATCCCTAATAGAAACATACTGTAAATATTTCAATAAATGGGCCAATATTAAACAGAACCAACAATAAATCTGTCATGGTTTATATTAAACGGTTTAATTGAAGCCTAAATTAATCATGCATCACTACAGGAAAATAAATTAATATATCTAAAAATGTAAAAAGTAGAAAATTAAGACCAATCTTTAATACAGTACTGGAAAAAAGCCAACATTGATAGTGATGTTGTGTCAGACCACAGACATTTCATGTTTTGTAAATAATGCAAAATGGTAAACAATACCCCCAAAAATAAATTAAAAATTAAAAAACAGGGAGAAGGATGGACTCTGGTGGGACAAATGTCTTATTTTTTCCTAAAAGAGCTGAGCTCACTTTAGTTGCCACAGGTATGACTGTCCACAGTAATCAGTAGGACATACAGGATATGGGGTTTCCAGTTTGAGGATCAGTGCAGGGGAGACCAGTAACCAGTCAGCCGAGAGGGCGGGGCGGGGGCGACTGCATGGACTTCACTCTTTTGCAGCGACCGTTTTCCTTTTGAATCAGAATTGCTACAATCCAAAAGAAACACACACAGGTTCCCTTTGCTGTCGCTCTGCCCCGACTGGAAAGTGGAATATTAGGACTGCTTGACCTTGTTCTTCTCCTGGGCGTTGATGTGTTCCTCCCTGCTCTCGTCCCTCTCAGGCCTGTCCTCACCCTGGCGGGCGATCAGCAGTCGGCAGGTGAGCAGGATACCGAAGACCAGAGCGTGGGCGTATCGTTTCAGGGGGTCTCCCACTAGCTGGTGGAAGAACAGGACAGCTAGCATGACGAGCAGGAGCAGGAAGTTAGCCACGTCCTTCGGTCTCCCGGGGACCAGGGTCAGGACCACGCCGCAGCCCACCTCCAGGGAGCCGATGATCTTCCGGAGCAGCACGGAGCTGATGCCCATCTTCTTGAGGCCTGGCAAGGCCTTGGCATAACTCTTGTAAGCCCTTTTCTGAAAAGCAGCAGCAGAAAACATTTCAGCATGAAGTGTGACTAGTATTGAGAAAACATGAATGGTCACTTAATGAAAACAGTCTAGCATGGGGGGGGAGGGTTTTACTGTAGGCTAAATTTACAACAACCAATCTGTTAAGGGGGATTGAAAATCTGTGCCCGGCATCACATAAACCATCAGCCCTTCTTATCCTTTTGAATAGTCTCTATGTAACCTATACCATAACAATGTCACATTATATACGCTGTTCTCAGGAAAATAGGTCTATGCTTGAACAGACATGTGTGATATAAAGAGTACAGAATCAGACCGACATAAACATCACCAATAGAGGGAATCATCATCAGCACAGGTGCACCACAGAATTTGCTAGAACGCGTCGCCATTGCTCATGTATTGCATTAGCCTACTACTTTAGGCTAGCCTGCTTTACAAATCAATTATTTGGCGTATTATTTATTACCCTATACAAACAACGAATTGATAACCATACAACCAGACAGCGTTCTAATCATAATATGCTATCTATAGGCAATATTAATTGTAAACTGAATGGCATTCATTCATTTTCAATCGACGGGCTTTATGTATATATATATATATATATATATATATGTATATATATATTTTGGCGGTTGAAATGTAGACTATTCTTGCTAAGGCTATAGAGAAAGTAACACCGGTTTTCAAAATAATTGTCCTTAATTTATCATGGCCTACGTAAATGTTTATAGATGCACTACCGCATGTAGGCGGCTGGTCGGGGGACGCATTCAGACGCATGTTTAAGATAACATATTTAGCGTTCTCTATCACATGATATTCTGGTACTATGTCATGATCGTTTACTTATTTGGGTCAGCATCGCACAACGTTATTAAAGCCTGAGAGCATCCGCGTCCACCTCAAACACAGAACAATGGCCTTTCTCTTCAGATGCAGAGATGCGGTTAGTTGTTCAGGTTTACTCACCATCTCACTGTAAGCGTCTTTGCTTAGTCTTGGTGTGAGCTTAATGGTACCCATGAAGACGAAAAACAGCCCAAGAGCGAAGGAGAGGGCCACAATGGTTACTGTCCTTGGTGAAGCCATCTTCGTGTGTGTCCCGCCGCTGAGCGGATTTGCGGCTCTAGCCTCCTCTATGAAAAAACGGACCTTCCCCGTGAAGATGCCAAAGGGGGAGGGGCTTCTGGAAGAGCGACACATATGGGGACATATTATAAGCTTTGTCCCAGTGCCCAATTTCAGAGACCAGACAGTCATGCAACAATTACAGATTTTGTTATGTTTTTAGAAAAAAGCTTTTGGGAATAATTTAATCTGAAACAGTTCTGAAAAAAATACTTGGCAATATTAACAATTGCATGATTAACTGTGACATGGGGACAGTAGGCCTAATATGCATAACTTCATCCGTCTGATGATGGTATAACAGGAAGCATGTTTATTATGGGGTTCCATTTTGTGTTTCTGAGTTATTTCCTTTATGCTCTTCTCCTTTCCCTGTCACTTCATCTTTAAATACATAATGGCATAAATCGTTTGGCCAAGTTTACGCCAATACATGAAAAAATACATGAAAACAAGTGTTTATTTTTTCACATGATAAAGATGAAGTATATTGTTAAAATGATGTGGCACTACATGGGGGCGTATCAGTTCAGTCAAGCAGTCCTTCAAGAAAACATGTGGGTCTCAGTAGTGTGTCAGATATCCAGTGTGTGTCAGACCTTGGGTACTGTAGTTGAAGGAGACTGTGGAGGAGCAGCAGGCGGGGCCGGTACGGCGGGGTGTCCTGGTTGGCATGGGGGCTGGGTGTTTTGGGGGCCAGGGGGGCTGATGTCCATTTTCGGAGGTGTCCCTGCATGGTCATTAACGTGGACTGCTGTCCTCACCATCACGTCACCGCACGCACGACCCAGCTCTCCCTTCCTCTCATTGGCCCTGACTCTGACTCTGACTCTGACGTTCTTTCAGAGCCAAAATTGCTTTTCGGTAAAGATCTGTCAGGAGAAAGGGAAATCATGTATCTTTTACAAATTCCGTCCATATGGATTGTTATTTTGTATCATATTTCACTGTGAGTCTAACAAGGCGTCATGGGGCTCACCGAAGGTCTCGGAGAGATCTACCGGCTGGGAATACCCTCCTGGCACATCCGCACTATTTATCCTGTTCTTCTTCTTTACTTTCACAACTTTCTTCTTTTTCTTCCTCTCCCCTTTAACTATAAATGACACAACATGCTTAACACACCCTTGAAACCCAGTAATATAGGATTAATAAACTGTTAAACGGCTCCATATTTTTGAATTCCCCATCCATACCTCTGGCTGGTTTGTCTTCGTTATTGTCGAGTGGTTCCGGATGGTCCAGGGACTCTTCCTTCACCTTTGCTCTGCGTTTCAGCTGTTTGGTTTTTGGTTTGGGAGGTATCAGGGCGCTGCTGGCCTTCTCCTTCGGCCCTCCCTGCTCCTGGTCTGCCTCCACGCCCTCGCCCTCCTCCTCGTTCTCTCCTCCCTCGCCTTTCTCACTGTCCTTGATCTTAACCCGCTTCCTCTTCTTTCTTTTCAACTTCTTGCTATCCTACACAGAGAAACGATTCATCAGTGTCCAGTGCCAAAACCACTGGGACCATCAGGGGTTTAAATCTGTAATTGAGAGTGTGTTCTTTTCTGCAGATTTGTATATATTCTCTCTACCGTTTTCAGAATGTTTCTAATAGGCTGCAGGGTGCTTCCAGGCTTCTTCTCCTTCTCTTGGGGCCGGTGAACTTGTCGAAGTTCAGTCTGGCTGGCAGGCATTCTGCATCCACAGGGCAGATATTTCACACGAGAAAGAGTTCAGATCTCATATACAAGCCGCAATCCTAACGGAAACATCTCACACGTACTGTAAGGCCCTACCGGACGAGATACAATATCAACACACAAGATAAAATGTTGTTCTGCAAGTCAGCCTAGAGGCCTGTGAGGTCTCTCACCGTTCCTCTTTGGGTTTCCTGCGGCCCTTCTCCGCTTTCCCACGCCGGTCCGTGTCTTCGGGCGGTCCGGCGGGTCTCCTGCTGTCCAGGGCGATGCGGGCACAGAGGTCTGGGTAGTCGAGGGAGACGGCTCGGAGGAGCCACCGAAGGCCACGCAGGGTCTTCTTGTCCGACCACCGGCGCAGGTCCATTAAGGCAGAGCATGGTTCCTGAGGGACAGAAGCACCATGTCTGTCAGCGCGTGTCCACGGTGAGTTTCATCAGTCGACGTTTCTGCGTCGGTCACACCTATCGGTCGGTGTGCCTGTATGTCGGACAGGGCAGAAGGTTTCTGTGTGTTCACACTCACAATGTGGCAGAGAGAGCGGCTCTGGTTCACCAGCTTCTCCAAAGCCAGGATCTCGATGAGCTCGCTTCCCAGCAGAGCATTCATCTTGTCCTGCTTGTTGGCCAGGCTGGGAACAGAGAAACAGGGCTAAATTAATTGTGAACACAAAGCTGTATTGAGAACACCGATTAATTTTCACTAACATATATATTTTTTACTCGCATGTTTTGATCTAAGATACAATAGTCCTTACATTGACAGGAAGCAACCGACCTAGTGTAGTCTGAAGGAGCATCATTTTATTTTTTTGAAGCAGTGCCATTTTTCCTCACAATACTCTTTAATCTCATCTAAATAACCACTAGAAAGCACTGTTACTACTGGGGATCAACAAATCTTCCTTGATTCAATCTGTGTCAGATGCAGTTCATCCTTACACCAGTAGGGGTTTCCCTGCCACTCTGGGCTGCTTCAACAGATTCCCCAGCAGCTCCTTGACCTCCTTCATCCTCTGTCTGTCGCTGGAGTCCACCACGAAAACCACCCCGTGCACCTCGCCACAGTGGTCCCTCCACGCCCCGCGGCCGTCTGGCGCTCCGCCCGTGTCCAGCAGAGTGACCAGGAAGTTGTCCAGTCTTATGTCGGTGCGGACGCACCCATAAGTGGGACCCACGTCCACAGCAGGCACTGCGGACAGAAACAGGCCTGAGCCAGACGTCCCAGACTGCTGCGTTGTTTGAGTTCTTTAAAGGGATATTTCAAAGTGTTTCAGGATGACGTCAAAGTTACCTTACCTCTTAACATTCCCCTCACAGAGGATGTTTTTCCTGCTTTGTCAAGACCGACCACCAGCACGTTGACTTTCCTGTGTGAAAACAGTATGGTCCTTGATTAAAACATGTCGTCATTTGAGTGTCTTTAAAAGTGATAGACAATTGCTGATCAGAGTCAAAACTGTCACAATCGGCCAATGGGAGTTTGAGAGCCAATACTCGTCCTCACCTGATTGGTTGCTGGATTTTGGAAACCCAGCTGCAGCAGTTGCTCATCAGGTTGAACATTCTTAGTTGAGGAGAGCGAGGTGAACACATCGGCCACCATTTTCTCTGGAGTTCGTACCTGCGAGAGCAGATGGCAGATCTCGGTGTGAGGACAGGCTTGACCGGCCACATCCCCAGGGGTCAGGGCCAACGACCTAGGAGCTTTCCCACCCTCTCAGGTGTAGAGTTTCACATTCCTCACTGAAGCTCCCTAATGCACCTGCAGCTATGAGGTTGAGATTGCCCTCCCACTGTGAGGATGACCCGACTAACTGACCCGACCAACTGATCACGATAACCGCAGTCTGGCACAACTTCTAATTTTGCTGGTCTTATCTGGTCATCAGCACAGAGCAGGTGTGCATGTGTGTGTGTGTGTGTCTGAGTTGTAAGACTGCCAAGGTGCTAAACCAAGCAGGTGTCAGCCCTCTGTCCAGTGCTGTTCAGCTGACCGTAAGCTCATAACGCCCAGACTGAGTCACTTGACCCCTTTTCTGTCACCAGGCTGTGACACCACAACATTCACTTTAACTTTAATCTAATTACTTGAAAGGCTAGATTGTAAATCAAAATGTGAATAAAAACAAGTGTGATTAAGATTACTGCAACACATACAATCAAATGAAAAATAAGAATTCTATTGATATGACCTAACAAAACATGTGTCAACAACCTGCTCATATTAACAATGAGCAAAATAGTTTTGTAACCTCAGTTCTCTATATCAATCATAGTAAGGCTATCCAGTTCCACAACAAGACAAATAAATTCACATACCAATGGTGAATAAAAAGAGATTCTCACTGGTACGCTGGGGTAACCATTAGTTCCATACACAGACTGTGTCTTCCAATAGCCTCGCTTAATCCCTTAGTAGACCACACTTGCAATAGACAGTTCAAAAAGATTTAAACATTACAAAAACACATAGTTGTAGTTGAATTCAAAGAATAGAGTTCATCTGCATATACTTACCAAAGGATGTCTGCCTCCATGCGTTTGTTTACGTGCACTGTTCTGGTGGCATCTTGCAACTGTCAGCTAAACAAAACTAATCAGGCTCAAACGATGGCACTAATCCCATGGTCACCTTATGTAGGAGGTGCAAACGGAGAAACACCAGTGATGGCTTATCCACCAATCACACAGGTCCTTTGAAGTCCTGCCACCCCCATTGGACAACATGGCCAGACACATTAAGTGGCCTCAGATCAGTGCATGTCCCCAAGGCCTATTATAGCATTTAGATCCTTGATGATGTGACAGTACCTTCGTGACATCTCAATACATCACCACACAGGCGTCTGGGAAGGGATCAACCATGATGCAAGACCAACTGAGAGGATATGGCATGCATGGACAACCACACGGGAGTTAATGATGACATCACGCTGGTCTGCTTGTTGATGACAGGTAGTCATGTGGTGTGGTGCCACACTGTGTTGACAGTAGCAGACCAATCCCAGCGTCCAGGTATACCTGGAATCTTCTCATACCTAATTCAGTCTGACCTATGATCTTTGTGACGTCTGTCATTACTGGATTAGAGACAGGTGGTCATTTCTGAAGTAGGCCTAAACATGCATTTAACATAGTGTAGTTCAGACAATAAAAACGGTATTTTCAAGAATAACTGATACAATAAAAAAGCACTGCAGAAAAAAAACTGCAGGAAAATGTCCAGGGTTAGTGTGTCACAACAAAATATATAAAACTAATCTAAAAACCTGATTGATAAAACAATAATTAAAACTGTTATATTGTTACAAAATAGATGCAGTCATCTAAAATGACCGCTAGATGGCAATAGACTCAGAAAATCTGTGTTTGTGTGTGGTTGTTCTACAGGAGTTGACATGAGGAAGGAATCATTTCCCCCCTGCGTCCAAATCACAGCCTCTCTATTAGTGAGAAAAACAATCACGCCACAGATATCTTTTATAACCACCTACAACATCACTGAAGGTGTATCCAACAAATATTGTTATATCATATTTGGCGTGGGTATCCGCAGGGGTCCCGCACAGACCGTGGGGTCGGATTTTTAATTAATGTACGTTTTAGCAAATTATAACATAAAATACTGCCAGCCAATGGAAACACTGCTCCGAATAGACCCCGCCCTAAGCCTTCCAAGTGCCTACTCTAGATTATTAGGCTATTTTGCTTGCTCAGCTGCTTTAGTGCGGCTGCCCTGATACAAACACTGAACTATTACCTCGCACCAGCCTACTCTAGAATTATTATTCATCATGCCTTTGCAGGGGAATCAGTGGGATTTGGTCGTAGATTATAGAATGTAGATCTGTGCCCTCTACTGCATCATGGGTGGAGGATGACAGGATGTCTGTGCACTTGTTTACTCTGTGGGTTATTTGTAGGCTATACCTTTTGTTTACTTAATTCAATTAGATTGTATGTAGTAAACAATGTCCCGGCTTCATCTTGTTAAATCGTTAACCCAATGTCTAATCATGCGCTTCATCTGCTGACTAGACTCATGTGAGACTGACCACTTCCCTCTGGCAGCTGCCAGTGACACATATACACAGTCACAGCTCCGGCTCCACTTAGCGGCTAGCCTGCCTCATTAGCTCATACCTTCATGGTGTCCGCATACCTAACATATCAGACAAGTGCACAGTGAACCTGTCGTCCTCCACCCCTGATGCATGTCGTCATCGTGTAGCCTACAGTCGGCTAAGTGTTGAAAATTGGTTGTCTTCTCGTCAATCTAGCGGTCGGTAAAATCGAGCAAATGTCCAGAGGTGGACATCACGCTATATGATATGTCATAAGAAGTCTGCAGCAGATTCCGAGTGTAAGTAGGCTATAGGCCTATAATACGGAAGCATGGAACATAGCCCTATTGCCGCTTGTGAACAAACCCCACAGACTCCTCACCAACGGCATGACTAACTTTGTCACGGTTGGAAAACATACGATCTAGTAGGCTACTCTATCTCTGATCTATCCAACATGATTTGACCACCTAAACAAGAGTCGTCTAATCTGTTGTGGACATAACATTTGCATATTTGCCTATAAGGGTTAGGCCTACTGTTAACAGGTCAGACGGTTCCTGCAAATATGAAATGTCCGACCGACCGCTACTGTAATATGACATAATATATGAATGTTGTATTTCATTCACCTGTGCTTCACGCATATCCTCCTGTCTGTTTGCAGCTAAATGAAAGGATTTGGTGTAGTATGATATGTAACTTGTTACATTCACCCTGATTGTCAATCCATCAAAGTGCAGTCTGGGGCTGTGGATGCGGAACTCCAGTAGCCTAGCTTCAATCACTGCTCTGCACTGTCTGACTCAACCTCACTGACTCCCCATCATCATCGTACCCACAATGCACCTAACCCCGATACTAACCAATGAGAATTCACACACACACTAACCTACTGTAGGGGTCAAATTAATATTCTGCCCTCGATTTCATCGGGTGGGGTACAATGAACAGTGAATGTCTGAGCCAGGTCGTGTCCCATCGCACAATGTAGCCGCTCTCTGCCAGCTAACTTTGTAGGATTTTTTTTGATTCAGACTGATTTAATTAGTTGGACGCCAAGCCAAAACTGTCAACAGCTCTTTGTTACCTTAAGAAATAGAGAGTATCTTTTGCCAGATCTGACTAGCTGGTGAGACTGGCCCTCCAGGCACGAATGACAGGGCCTCAGTCGTGCACCGTTTCCACCGCAGTCTAGCCTTGCATCACCAGGCTGTGCTCGGGGGAGTGCCTGCTTTCTATTTGCTTGGTTTCCAGTCAAGAGCCCGCTAGTATCCTGTCACACAAATGCTAAATTGAGCTGCCTAGTCTCACCAGTCGCTACGAATTAGAATAAAACATGAACATACCAAATGAAGTAGCCTATTCCAGTAGACGTTCTTTGTTATGGTTCGGGCCGGGTCCCAGGCCCCCTGCTCCCGGTCCAGAACCTCGCCCATGCCCCGGACCCCCGGTTCGCGCTGCTCATCCCCTGTTCCCGGCCTGGATCCCTGACCCTGAGCTCCTGTGACCCCTGAACCCTCCTGGACCCTGAGCACCTCCCCTGACTGCCCCTGCACTAGAGACCTTTGTGCACTGATCACCTGTCACCAGGTTTTGTTCTGCCTGCTTGTGTGTTTGGTCTTGTGTTCATTGTCTTGTCTTCTATGTTGACTTGTGTCCTCCCAGCCCCAGCTCTAGATACCTGTCCCTCACTAGACACCTGTCCCTCACTAGACACCTGTCCCTCACTAGTCCCACGTCACTCCAGTCCCTCTCCACTCCTGGCCCTCTAGCTCCCCCCTCTAGTTTCCCCTAGTTTTCCGCCCAGTCCCATTCCCAGTCCCAGCCTCGTTCCCTGTTCCTTTCCTTTGTGTCCTAGTCCCTCTGTCCTTGTGTTGGTGTCTTGTTGGAACCCCTCCATGTCCTTCTCTGGGTGATTGTCTGCACCTGTCTCGTTATGTCTGGTTGCACACCTGTACGTTGTTCCTTGATTGTTCTCCCAGAGTATATCTGCCCTCCTGTTTCCTTTGTTCTCTATTGGTTCATTGTTAGTGTGTTTCCTCCCAGTGTTCCTCTGTTTATGTTTTCCTTTTTGATATTAAAACTTTATTTTTTTAACCTGCGCTGCCTGCCGTTTGCTTTTGGGTCCTACCTCCACCTTCCGCCCAACCCTAACGTTCTTGCCACATCGCATCATAGGTTTAAGGATATGTCTGTTTTTGGAGAGATCACAATCCGCTTAGACGGGAAACCACAACTGCAAAGCAAATAGGCCCCAGGATAAGTCTCACCAATGACACAATGCATTAGTAATGATAAGGCCTCCAGACGACTAATGGTAGGCCCTGGAATCACAGTCTAGTTACAGTAGATTGGGGGAGTTTTTTTGCCTGAGAAATGGTTTAGCCTGGTGCAGACCATCATGATCTCGTGAGCTCACATTCTGTTTCTCTCACAGATCAGTCTGGCCAGGTTCAACATAAATCCATTTGCCAATAGAGTGGTGAGGCGATGTTATGTTGTAGGCTGTAAATTAACATTTCCGCCATTGTGAGGTGTAGTCCAAAATTCCTACGGGAAAAATGAACGAGATTTGCGAAAAATGCCAAAAATAAAGTGTGTGTTTAGCAGACACAGAGTTAAAAAAGCCTACATTTTGTTCTAAAAGTTAAAATACATTATTGAAGATGAGTATTGTGAGTTTTGAAGTCCAGTTGCTTCTAATGTATTCTGTGAGTCTCTGTTAAACACAGATCTTACATTTTTCAGCCTACAAAGTTACATCATAACTCACCACTCTTATCAGCGTGACCCAAGCTTTCCCAGCTGGTTGTGTGAAACAAGCCATCTGGTCACGTCAGGTAAACATGAGAGCTTCTGGGTACTCAGATTAGGGCACTATAAGATGGGTGAGGATCGTCCACCAGCTGCATTAGATCTGTGTCACCTAGCTCGGGTCCTCGGGAACCGAAACAGGGCCAAGTGTCGGCTACAGTGGTGAAGCCTAAACAAGGAATCTGATGACAACTGCATGATCTCTCTGTGCCTTCTTCATACCAAATGTTACACAGTCCCCATAAAGACACAACCGCCCTATAAAGAGACAACAGGTGGGGCTCCAAATAACTGTTTATTACATAACGGTAGTTATTTAGACAACCAATGAAACCTTTGGTTCAAATCACTCTTTTATTACTCTACTACACAGATGCAATTCTACAATAGAAAGGCCCTAACACTACACCCGGACGCGTCACGTGTTTCGCAAGCCCACGCCCACTTCTGCATACGCGTCATCAGCTGTGTTCCCATAGAAACTGTACGCAAGAAGGGACGCTGACTTCTCATCACGCCCAGCATAGCTAGTAACGTTAGTTAAGTTAGCTGGCCGACGTTAACTGTATGATTATATCTGTCATATTATAAGTTAGCTGGCCGACGTTAACTGTAACGTTAACTTACTTGTTACCGTGAAATGCCATGATTAGGCTACATCTGTCATCATATTAAAGGAGTAGTAAAGGGAAAAATCATGTTTAGCCCTGTTTTAAGGTTACTTATGATCATATACAATGGTTCAGATCAAAATGTTGACAAAACTAGCACTTTTGAGAAAGTCTGATAATTGCTCTACCACCGTTTTGGTCATACAATGGATGTGGGTGGGCACCGTGAAAAATCATTCAAAAAACGTGTTAAAGTCTTAATCACCCATTTCAGTGCAGTGTTTGAGTGTTGAGATTTCCAACATGGATATGGAAAGAGTTGTGAGGTGCAGGAATGTGTATACATAATATATTATCATTCTTAAGTAAATACTTTTTGATTCATCACAAACAAGAATCACAGGCAGTAATGTAGTTCGCATATCACCACAAAATGAAATTATTTCAACAAGTTGAACAGACATGTTTTGAGGGTAACACAGAGTTCGGATAATGTAACGGGGATTTGACTCAGCCCAAAATTAATTTACATGAAGGCCTACAAGAAAAACATGTAAAATTGAAAATTGGATAAAATGCCCCACACCCACAATAGTAAGAAATGTGTTTTCACGTCAATGTAATGTGATGTCGCAAGTGCTGTCCCATTCCTTTTAATACCAATTCGAGCCCTTGCAGCCTCTCACACTCAACCACTTTACCAGGTGACGTCAATAAGTCTGTGAGGGCTCAGGGCTTGAGGGTTTAGGGGGGACATTGGGACTGGGCTTGAGGGTTTAGGGGGCACATGGGGACTGGGCCTGGGTGTAGACCATGGATGTATTAATAGAACTGGATACAGCCACTCCATTCACTGACCGCTATCAACAATGAAGCCCTATTGAACCGCGCCATCTTGGCAAATTTGTAGTCATTTGACCATTTCCGGTGACTTTTGTACTTGCGCAGTTGTGCTTTTCTGGCCTACGCGCGTCCACGGTCAACGTTGGCGTTGACCGCTTCTAGCTATCGAATGGCCGACTGGTGTAAGATGGATAGCCTAACGTTAGAGAGATAAATGTAGTCTATGGTTATGTTAATAAAGCTAACAATGATGTTGTAACATGCATGCAGCACTGCCGATCTGATCTGAACGATTGATTCATTATTACCATGGATCGGTATTGGGATTGATCAAGGGCGAATGTGAAATAACAGCCACGAACTCAGCGGGTTATCCGAGATGCGGTAGCCGCGGCCAAAGCTCCTGCTGGCGGGGAGTGAAGCTCTTCAACTCGCCGGTCACTGGCTCCCTGGAGGAATTTAGCCTGGCTGCAATAACGTTATCGCGAACGGAATGAATACCATCTACTAGCAAACAAAACATGTTCAGTTATATTTAACCTGTTAAAACTAAGATGCCTGGATGAAAAAATAATTTATCCAATGGATATATTTTACAAAAACAGGTTAATATGCAAGCCGGTTTTCATTGCTAAATCAAAGCGGGGAGAGCCGGGAACGTGCGTGGGACAGAAAAGCACAACTGCGCAAGTACAAAAGTCACCGGAAATAGCAAAATGACTACAAATCTAGCCAAGATGGCGCTGTTCAATAGGCCTTCACTTTAGATTTCGAATCCTGGGGGCTAGACCATGGAGGTATAATATAACTGGAGACGGCATTGAAAATGGCTGCCTATTCATTTCAATGAAAGTTGCTCACCGGCGCATGAAGCCATTTGACGTAGTGGCCAAAGCCCGGTATTGCAAGTCACCTCACGGCATGCGGCCCAAGAACCTTATTTCCCATGTTAGTGGATGATGATAGATAGGGCTAGAAAAGGAAAACAAAATTTTTCTCGGTATCATTCAGCATCAGAGACCAATCTAATCAATATAAACTTTTAATTCAATGGGGTTTTGTTTGTTTTTGAAGCCACCAATACCTGTATCGAGCCATTTGAAACATGTGCTGTGCACGAGCCTCGGGGACGCTGGTCGCGCGTTCGTGAGTCCTGCGAGCTCGGCGGAAAACACGTCACCATAGGAAGACCCGCCCTACTCTGCCTCTGATTGGATAGGAAGTCATGTAATGACGTCGGCTAACATGCTAAGCTTTTAGCAATGAAGCTGCTATGATGATGCTAATCATAGATATGAACGTATGTCTATGATGCAAATGATCATGACGTGGTTACTTTAGGACATCGTTGGAAAAGATCTAGAGGGTAAGTGGTTCAATGTTGAATAACTTAGCTAACATTATCTAATGTTACATTTCTTTATATTAACATCAACTATATTGATAGGCTAGGGAGCTATGCTAACGGTAGCTAATGCTAACGGCTTAGGGTTAACGTAAGTTAATGCTAACGTTACGTTCGGAGGTCTCAGATGTATTTCAATTTTAACATAATGTTGAGCATGATCAATGTGACATTGTTCATACATTGATTACAGTCTGTAATCTTGTCTGGCATTATTTAGCTATAATGGGCTGATGCTACTATAGCATTTGCCACATTATACATCAAATTAATCAAGCATAGTTAGTGTTATTACCTGAAGCCATTATTACCATTGCAAGTAAACATGCCATGTATATGCCATGCCTGGAAATCAAATTAATAGTGTAATTCCTCCCCATCATAGCTCATTGTACACTGATATAATCATTCTCCTTGCCTTTGCTAATACTCATCTCTTTTATCAAACTTTGTGCTAGGAAAGAAATCTGGCTGTGATTCGTCGCTAGTGCTCATCCAGGCTGTTGTCATCTCCCGCCTGGACTCCTGCAACTCCCTACTTGCTGCCATCCTGCAACGTTGGCCATCAGACTCCTGGAGAAAGCTGCTGCTGACCTGGTGTTCAACAGCCCCATGCTCTTCCACAAAACTTCCCTACTCCGTTCTCTGCACTGGCTCCCTGCGCTGTCCCATCCAGTTTAGGACTGTGGTGCAAGCCTACAGGGCAAATGAACAGCTCCCTCCGACCTCCAGGCTGTGGTCAAGCTCTGCTGCCTTGAGGTGATTGGTTCCCCAGTTGCTCCAAGCCCCCCTACGGCAGATTGGCGTGGCCATGGCTTTTTTCTGTCCTGGCCTCACAGTGGTGGGAACTGTCCACTGATGTCAGTACAGCAGAGTCGCTGCCCATCTTTCGCCGCATGCTGAAAATTCACCTGTTCAAGATGTGCCCTGGACCCTTCCTTTTAACACCTATTTTATTTGTTCTTGTACTTTGTCTTTAGCAACAGGTTAAGCTCTTAGACGCTTGTTTAGAAAGGAGATGCACTTATGAGTTCTAGCGAGCAGTGGTACTGTAGTGAAGCTGCAGTGTCACTAATGAAAGACTAATGGGGTGCACCTGAACTGGGCCGCTGACAGAGGCTCTGATCACCCTCGGCTGGACTTGATTGCTGAGGGGTGGACTAAGAAAGCAGAGCCAGTCGGGCAGTCTGGGGAGCGGAGCTTCATTTCCGTCAGGGCAACTAGTCTGACGAAGCAATTGTTAACTTGCACTCACGGGAGAGGATAACATGCCTGTCTAGCCCAGCTTAAACTATGCGCCCATGTACCAGTGTGCCGACTCAGGGTGATATCTAGTGTGTTTGCAATTGAGTGTGCCTGCCTATACAGGGTGATCCAGTGTGGACTTGATTGATGTTGCACATGGGCGATTGGAACTAAACTAACCTTGCGTTGCATTTGTCTTTCTCTCTTTGGCTCTATCGTGTCCACTCTGCTGGCGCTGATGGATGGGTTGGACAGTCAAGGGGAGCCAGTGGTCCAGTTCCTGTTCATGCTTGGTTGTTGCCTACTCACCTTCCCATCTCCTGCATCACCTGCCACCTGTCTCCGCTCTGCCCAGCTGCACCTCATCCCTCATTACTCTTAGCATTAATACCAGTCAATTTCCCTTGGTTCTCTGTAAGATCATCCAGTCATCTACCAAGTCTGCTCAGCTCTTCTGTCTGCCATATTTTAAGTTGTTTATTGAAATTGAGTTAAAGTAGTTTGTATGGGTCAAGCATCCTCCAGTTTGTATGACTCAAGATCTGTTTACTGCCATGTATATGGTTCACACATACTAGAAATTTGACTAGGGTTAAGGCATACACTGGTGACATGTTTTTAATTGTTTTGTGATCACTGTCTTTGTGATATTTTCTGATGACCAAGCCTTTGATCTAAGCAGAGCCTTAGCACATTATGGAGGAACCATGTCCCTTTCTTTTACCGATCCCTGAAAGCAAGACCTGTGAATGTCCTGAACAGTGTGGTGGCCACATTTGTTGGGAATTTGGGTGGAAATAGTGTTGAACGTCATTGCATAGTTTGACTGCCATTTCATACCAACAATAAGAGAAAGTGGAGAAGTAGGCTATACCTAGAAAATACTATAGGTGTGCAATTCGTTTGTACAGTCTGGTAGTTAAATGGTTAAAAATAGGCAAGCAATAACATTGGAGGGAAATGTATACTGACACTGATTGTTTCAGAAATGGTCTGAGACAAAATAATGAAATGTTATCAGTATTGTGAAACACTGAACATATTTTAATGACTGACAAGGAGAGAGGAAACAGTACAAGTTAATCAATAATAACTAGGCTCACTATGAACAGTGTGTATTATTGGCTCTGTTCTGACATCAGTGCACAGTTCATTCCACCACTGTGAGGCCAGGACAGAAAAGAGCCATGGCCGTTACGGAGTAGGGAAGTTTTGTGGAAGAGCATGGGGCTGTTGAACACCAGGTCAGCAGCAGCTTTCTCCAGGAGTCTGATGGCCAACGCTGCAGGATGGCAGCAAGTAGGGAGTTGCAGGAGTCCAGGCGGGAGATGACAACAGCCTGGATGAGCACTAGCGACGAATCACAGCCAGATTTCTTTCCTAGCACAAAGTTTGATAAAAGAGATGAGTATTAGCAAAGGCAAGGAGAATGATTATATCTGTACAATGAGCTATGATGGGGAAGAATTACACTATTAATTTGATTTCCAGGCATGGCATATACATGGCATGCTTACTTGCAATGGTAATAATGCCTTCAGGTAATAACACTAACTATGCTTGATTAATTTGATGTATAATGTGGCAAATGCTATAGTAGCATCAGCCCACTATAGCTAAATAATGCCAGACAAGATTACAGACTGTAATCAATGTATGAACAATGTCACATTGATCATGCTCAACATTATGTTAAAATTGAAATACATGAGACCTCCGAACGTAACGTTAGCATTAACTAACGTTAACCCTAAGCCGTTAGCATTAGCTACCGTTAGCATAGCTCCCTAGCCTATCAATATAGTTGATGTTAATATAAAGAAATGTAACATTAGATAATGTTAGCTAAGTTATTCAACATTGACCCACTTACCCTCTAGATCTTTTCCAACGATGTCCTAAAGTAACCACATGTCATGATCATTTGCATCATAGACATACGTTCATATCTATGATTAGCATCATCGTAGCAGCTTCATTGCTAAAAGCTTAGCATGTTAGCCGACGTCATTACATGACTTACTATCCAATCAGAGGCAGAGTAGGGCGGGTCTTCCTATGGTGACGTGTTTTCCGCCGAGCTCGCAGGACTCACGAACGCGCGCCCAGCGTCCCCGAGGCTCGTGCACAGCACATGTTTCAAATGGGCTCGTTACAGGTATTGGTGGCTTCAAAAACAAACAAAACCCCATTGAATTAAAAGTTTATATTGATTAGATTGGTCTCTGATGCTGAATGATACCGAGAAAAATTTTGTTTTCCTTTTCTAGCCCTATCTATCATCATCCACTAACATGGGAAATAAGGTTCTTGGGCCGCATGCCGTGACGTGCCTTGCAATACCGGGCTTGGCCTGAAAGCCCATGGTGGCTTCAATGCGCCAAGCTGATCCTGGGGGCTTGGCGCGACCCGGACTCCTGCGTGGCGTGAAAAGGGCGGTCTTTAGGACCCTGGGGCTGCGAGGCGATCCGGAGGCACTACCCAAACATGTTCAGTCAGGAGGAACACGCCTGCTTTTCAGGTGCCAGCTCACAGAAAAGGAGAAAAGAGGAGTGCTTTGACAGGGATCTCGACGGGGTTCCCTGTTTATGATTGGCAATGAATAGCCAGCCGACAACCCTTTGCGGTAAAACATTGGGGACACCGCGTCCGTGCCTTTGTTTTGAAATGCGCTGCGTTGGAAACTTCATTTGAGAATCTTTTGCAATGTGAGGTTGTGGTCGAGATGACGGTGCTATCAAGAGTTTCCGATTTCTCCGAGATTGAGTTTTCTACCTACTTAAGTAGTAGTAGTACTAATTAGTAGCCTAGTTCGTAAGATCGCCGTGGTAGGCTAATGTCTGGAGAACCCTGCAAATCGTCGAGCCTGAGAAGATTTGAAGGCCTGATCGTAAAGTGAAAAGATTAATTTTAGCCTACCCAATCACCGAAGATGATTTTTACTAACTTGAACGCGGTTGTACGGGGGACAAGAAATTAACTTGCTTCGAGAAGTCTTTCTTACAGTCTGAAAATGTTCCAAAGGCCTACAGCACACCGGTTCTGTGCGTAAAACCCCGTCTTTTTACGCTGCTTTTCTGCACAGTCAACGACCAAGTTTACCATGGAACAGTACGACCCGGTCGAGAGGGAGATATTGGACGTCGAGCAGACCCCGGATGAACCCCATCAACAAACGGAAAACGGAGTCATGCTTGTTGTGAACCACAGTCAGATCCAGCCGCCCTTCAGCGTGGTGATCGCCACCCTGTTGTACTGCGCTGAGTTCATCAGCGCCTCCGTGCTGTGCAGCAAGTACCACAAGAGCGACGACCAGATCTGGATGGGTCTGACTATTACCTTCATGCTGGTGCCTGCTGTGCTGACCCAGCTGACGCTGACATTCATCCACAGGGACTTGGGGAGAGACCGCCCTCTGGTCCTCTTCATGCATCTACTGCTCATGGGTCCTCTCATTAGGTAGGTATGGGCACTCCGTGGAGAGTATAGGGAGGCATACATAGCCACTTCTTTGATCCATGGACCCACAGTATACACACTTCTGTAAACACCATTAATGTAAAAACTGTAATATTTATGCTACAGTATACCCACTTCTTTACTCACCACTACACCCCTGCCCACTAGTCATCAGTCACAGGCTACTTTATGATGTTGAATCACAAACTTGCACTTCATTCCAGACATGATGCTTTTTTGTGGAGCTTTTTATTTATTTCCATATGCAATCATACAGAAATGAACAAACACAAGAACAACTACAAAAAATAAATAAATAAATAAATACAATAGCTCACATGGCAAATGTAAGCAGTGCATCCACATATCTTGTTCAAATTATATTCACAGGGGCATTGCAGCCTAAACACTCAACTAGTGGGTACAAACATTCAGTCTAACAAGTATGTAGCCAGATCCCCCAATTAACAAACCATATAAACCATTCTATACCACTTAGTCTATCTGAAAACTATCTCAAAGACAGATGTGTCAGGGAAGATCTCGATTAGATTTTCACTTTATTATCCCTACGTTCTCACCTACGTAATCATAAACATCCAATTCAGACAGACTGCGGGAGTCAAACTCCCCTCTTCCACAGAGATTACGAAGAATTGTCCTTCCACAATCTCGGTAGCTGTAATATTCCCGGTGTCCACTTAACATTAAAAATCTCTGTCTTAAGTTGGAGTCTGGCTGTTATGCTCTCCATCAGATATGCATTCTTTAACCTTTCCCCCCACTGTTGGACAGTTGGTGACTTTACTTTTCTCCATGACACTGTAACCATCTTCTTTGCAACCTGCAGCAATACCCCAAGTAGGTATCTCTGATTCTTGGAAACTATATTCTCCGGAGCTATTCCCAGTATAAAGATGGCTGTCTCTAGAGGGAGATCTACCCCCAAGATTTGCCTAATCTCTGCCTGAATATCCCTCCAGTAGACAGTTTGGGGCATTCCCCCAAAATATGGGTGTGATCACACATCTTCCCGCATTCTCTCCAGCATAGGTCTGAGGTGTTGCTGTATCTCGCTACCATAAGAGGAGTCCTAAACACCCTTATTTTAGTTTTCCATTCAAACTCTCTCCAGGCAGGACTGTTCGTTAACTTGTGACCATCAATACATGTCTTTTCCCGCATTATATCGGCGATAAATATTAATTTCCAATTCCCATTTCTGTTTCATGTCCATAGTGTTACCTATTCCGTTATCTTGTAGCCATCCATATAAGTGAGATATCAGGTTATTTTTTATCACTCCCTCCAAGGTCATGATGAAAATATTTTCTAAATTAGATGGTGGTTTACAAATTTCTTCCCAGTCTACGTGTGACTAAATAGTCGCACCTAAAGAAATAAAAAAAAAAATCTATCCCTGACGGACCAAATTCCTTCCTAAGATGTTCATAACTTTAGTATTTCCCCCTCAAAAAGTTGATCCACAATAATTAACCCTTTATCCGCCCATTTTCTGAAGCCATTATCTATCTTACTAGGCAGGAATTCTGGAATAGCAGCTATTTCTAATACTCTAGATATTGTGTTAAATTGTTTTCTGATCCCCAGCCATGTTTTCATTGTGAACTTAGTCCATTCATTATCTATTTTTAATGTATTCCACTTCTCTTGGCTCAGGAATGGCAGCCTGTCCAAGGGGATACTGGGGCATGAGTTTAGTTCTATACTTACCCACCCTGCTTCTATATCGTTTGTTATCCATGCTACCAGAGTCCTCAGCTGCGCTGCCCAGTAGTAGTATTTAATATTTGGCAAATTAAGGCCTTCCTTTTGCTTTGGTAACAGCAAAGTCTCAAGTCTGACTCTAGGCTTTTTATTTTGCCATACAAATCTTGAAATCAATTTGTCCAGGGCATTACATGTTTTCATAGGGACCACAACTGGCAAAGATTGAAATAAAAAGTAGTCTCGGTCGAACATTCATTCGGACGGTTTCTATCCTACCAGTTAGTGACAGAGGGAGAATCTCCCACCTGATCATATCCGCCCTTAACTCCTTCATCAACTTTCCATAGTTGGCCTCATACAGTTTTGATGCGGAAGGAGTGATGACTATACCTAGATATCTGACGCCTTCCCTAGACCAGTGGAACCTGACTTGGTTATCTAATTGTGAGGGCCATGTACCTGACGGCATCATTGCTTCTGAGTCATTATTTTTATAGCCAGATATTACTCCATACTCATTTAGAACTTGCAGAATACGGGGAACTGATGAAATAGGATCGCCCACATAAAGCATGACATCATCAGCAAAAGTCGAAATCTTATGTTCCACCCCTCTATCGTATTTTATACCCATTATTTGACCATCTTGCCTGATGGCTTCTGTGAGTGGCTCTAAGCAAATATCAAAGAGCAATGGACTCAAACTGTCCCCCTGCCTAACTCCCCGTTTTAGATCCAAAAAACTGAGAGCAGCATCCATTCACTCTCACTCTCGACCTCCGATTTAAATATAACACCTTGACCAAGTCAATGAATTTCGGGTGAAACCCCATCTTATCTAGTGTATGGTTAAGGTAGACCCAATCTACTCTGTTAAAAGCTTTTTGTGCATCTAAACTAAGTAGCATAGATGTCTGCTGATTCTTCTTTGCACATGACATGAGGTTAAAGTTGAAGTTATTGGCACCCTGTATTCTGATATAAACCCTGTTTGATCAGGCAGACACGATGCTTTAACAGCAGAGTTAATGTTCCTACCCTCTCCCACAGGGAATGTGACTACTGCATAATTGGAGAGCGTTCGGCCAACTAACCCACCTGTAATTTGGGGCTTCACTGGAGGGCACATTTGAAACCATATGAGGTCATGCATTGGCAGTTATTCAGATGCATAACAGGGTGGACACCCATGCTCATTTTGATGTTATGTGGGTCATCATCCTAATTTGCTATCATCCTAACTCATAACCCACTGATTCAGCAGCGGCTACTGTAAACGGAGGCTCAGTGGCCATGCTGTGATAAGCCTGGCCCAAGACGTGCCTTTAGGCTAAACATGTTTGTGCTAAGGCGAGGTGGTCTGTTAAAACCCTGTTGGTCATTGATAAACCCCCCTCTATGCATGCAGGCCGGCAGGACTACTCTGTTCTAAACTACTCTCACCGTCTTGCAGTTGGTGAACAAGAGGTCCTGTTTATGTTGAGACCTGTTTTACAGACCCATGACTCATACATTCAGTGGAGGAGTGTAGCTTGAGGGTGTTGTAGTGTGTGGCTGAGGCTCATTCTGAAACCAAGCTCTGTGTTCAGTAGTATAACTAGCTCTGTGTTCAGTAGTATAACTAGCTCTGTGTTCAGTAGTATAACTAGCTGTGTGTTCAGTAGTATAACTAGCTGTGTGTTCAGTAGTATAACTAGCTCTGTGTTCAGTAGTATAACTAGCTCTGTGTTCAGTGCAACCAAATTGACACTCATGCTGAGCTTCGCTTTGTCAACAAGCCCCCCTGCACTATCAGAGGGCGTGGTCCCTTTTCAGGAAATTCATGCTAATTTAATCTCTTCTTGGTTTCATTTCCATAGACCTGAGAGTGTAGGGTAATGTAGTTGGCCTCCCTTCACAGTGCAACTTATGTGAATGTAATCTTGAACCTTGACAGGGTTGCAACCACTGTCTGATATTTGAATATGTACAAGCAGTGCACATGCAGAGGCAGGCACCGGTGTCAGGTTATTCAAGATAAGAGAGGAGCAGATTTATCGCTTATGAACTAAAAGTATGATTGACGTTTGTATTGGACTATCAACAGACCATGACCATGCATCTATTCAGCGCAGAGGAACTGTACATGTGGACCAAGGTCGTGGTTTAGGAGGCTAGTCGTGTTACAGTTCTATTTTTACATTGAGGCATGTGTAACCCAGTTGAATAGGTTTTAAACTGACTCCTCAGTATAAATACCGCCCACCAGTGCCATCGATTCGTAGCTTTTCGCCGGCGTAGTTGGCTAAAGCTGCGTTTATGTTAGGTTGTCATGTGTGTTCGTATGTCAGAGGACCCGAGATCGAACCCGGCGTGGGCAAGTGAGGGTGGAAGTAAGCGATACTGTCGAGTGACACGGTGAAACTGAGAGGAAGAAAGACACGTTTCTGTTTGCTGCTTCAAGCAGTTTGTCATATCTGAGTGAGTGTGTCAGCGAGGAGTAAACACCTGCAAGGAAAGGTGCTTTGTGGGACCTTGCACCAGATAGGCTATATTAAGCAGACTAAATGATTTAGTCAGACTAAATGATTTAGAGTGAAGTCGTTTTCACCTCAATGGTTATCTAAATTTGAGTGACTGAGTGATCATATTATTCCATGCATGCTTTGACATGCAGATATATCAGAAGAGCTACAGTAAGAGGACTGACTTCCATTGATCAGCGTTCCTTCCAGGAAGAGTTGAACTGATGGGTGTTTCCTGTGCAGCTTGTTGGATGATGTAATCTTGATGTCTCTGTACAATTCAATATTGCATGTTTCCTAGCAACCCAGGCCAGTGTTCCAAATGTTGCTGCGCTGCTTGTCATCGTGATCGACAAGGAATGCTCTCTTCTTGACTATGAAACTTCAGCTGCCATGAATTATATACATTGCCTCATGCTATGGTTCGTTCTCTACAGAAATGTAGCTAGCTGGCAAACTATCCTGACGCGCCAGATGGTTTGCATCGCATAGCGTAGCTGTTTGTATTTCCTCTTGGAACGCTGATTGACTAGATCGTTTTCCGATCTGGCACAAATGAATCTCTATGGAGAGAATCCAGACTGATTTGCGAGAGAAACCGAATGTGAGCTCACAAGATCAAGATGGTCTCACTAGACTACCGGTGACTGGGCTATGAGTAATATATCTCCCAAAATACCTTTACGGACAATTTGTTGACAGGGTGTCAGGAGACTTGGAATCTTTCTGGCAGTAGAAAGTTCTCATGTTGGGTCAACGTTCCTCCACCTTCTCAGGTCTCATGTTGGGCCTACGTTACTCCACCTTCTCAGGTCTCATGTTGGGTCTACGTTACTCCACCTTCTCAGGTCTCATGTTGGGCCTACATTACTCCACATTGTCAGGCCTCGTATTGGGTCTACATTACTCCACAGGTCTTGGTATTGGGTCTACATTACTCCACAGGTCTTGGTGTTGGGTCTACGTTACTCCACAGGTCTTGGTGTTGGGCCTACGTTACTCCACAGGTCTTGGTGTGGGGCCTACATTACTCCACATTCTCAGGTCTTGGTGTTGGGTAGACACGGCTTGTCTCTGATAGGGTGTCATCCTCACCAAGTGCAGAAATAGCAACTTACAGAAATACTGTAACTCATACTGCCCCAGTTACAGCCCCTCTCAATGCAGCTATGTTTACTAACAGGGTAACGAGTTTGTCCGGGTCCTTTCTGCATTCTACAAATCTGGTGCAAAAGATGGAATTTGATCTGGCCTGAAAGCTGATCTGCTTTAGGCCCTGTGAGTCTGCTGAGGGCTTCATTAGTATGAAGCAGGAACAGGAAGAGTATACTTTTTGAAAGAAGCCTGCTTCTTAATAAATGGTGATGACAAGACACGTCTACTGAGACAGAGTGCGCAATGCAAGTGTTCATTGGCCTAAATGGATGTTCCTTATTTTATGTGCTGTCACACTTGGCAAGCGTTCGGAGCTGCAAGGGAAGAGATTGTTGTGGTTAGGTTGTGCGATCTCCATCCATGGCTGCTTGGCTTCCTCTGTGCAGCCGTGAAGGGAAGGCACATTGATCCTGTCAGTTAATGTGATTTATTTCTCTCTCTCTAAGTGAATTTCAGTCTTGGAGGATCTGAAATGCTGCTTGGCTAAGCAGCGCTGTACGGCCCATGCAGCCCGTCTGCATTCTCAGCACCTTGTGTCGTCTGGCAGTGCCGTGGGTAGATCATGGCCCTGTGTCAGCGCCCGCTAGCTCCCTCACTGTAGACCCTTGCACTGTCATAAAAAAGGCAGACAAGATGACCTTGGTCTTATTACAGAGATAAAAGGCAGCCGGCGGAGGGCGCGCAGATCCTCGCCCATCGACTTGCCGGCATCTCGGGTCAAAGACGGATGACGTCAAAGACGAGGTACCAAGTGGTGCTTCTGCACTGTAGCAGCTGAAGAAACGCTAGCTGAAAATGGCTGGTGGGTTGGGGTGGGGTGGGGTGGGGTGGGGTGGGAGGGGGGTGACACAAGACACAACTGTTAGGCAATGAATCCCTAATACTAAGCTGTGTGGGCTTTCTTTCTCATTTTCCTTCTCTGTCTCTCCCCTTGAAGCAAAGTAGGAGATATTGTTTCTGAGTGAAAGACAACATTCCAGCGCTCTGAACTGCTGTGTGATTTAGTGCTGTGAGGGGGAATCCTAAGTTCAGGAATGTTCAGTCTGTCTGCACTATTGTTCACCACACTTAAAAGTTTATACTTTAGTATACTATCAGTATATATATATATATATATATATATATACATACACACTCTGTATGACTGGCCTTATTCAGACCTTAGGCTCACATCTTGAGACATTGCAAAGTGGCTTAAACAACAAGGGCTTACACAGAAAGAGCAGGTTATGAAAGGAGAGACTGTAATAACGGGTTTGCTATTCCTGTACATAGAAACGTCATCCTGGCAATGCGCAGTGGAGGCATTTACCTTGAAAAGCAACAGGGAACACACCCTTCTCCTCAGGTTTCAGTGTCAATCCCTCCGTTAGGAAGGCCATCTCATACTGAGCTTCCTATCTCAGACTGCCCTCTGGTGGAGCCATGTAGTCTACTGTTATAAATAAACACATTTCATTGATATGTGTTTTCTGTTTCTGTATAGAGGCGATCTATGTATGCGCAGTATTGAGTCCAAGACAAATTTCCCTAAGGGGACAATAAAGTATATCGTATCGTGTATCGTATAATTTCTATTATAGTAAATGGAGTGTTTGCTGGACAGTGGACATGCATCCTGCATAGCTTGGGTCAGAATAACCAAAGGGAAGCATGTGTTTGGATCGGCCTGTCCCATACTGCTCCCTGGTGGTCGCAACACGTTACTACATCCTCACTCTCCCTCCTCGCTCCCCGCAGGTGTTTCGAGGCGCTCGTGGTCTACTTCAAGGCGGGCAAGCAGGAGGAGCCGTACGTCACCATCTCCAGGAAGATCAACCTGAAGAAGAACCAGCCCATGGAGTGGGAGATCGGCCACTCGGAACGCACGCTGGCCACGCACCGGAACGCCTTCAAGCGCACCGCGGTCATCCAGGCCTTCCTGGGCTCCACGCCACAGCTCACCTTGCAGCTCTACGCCACTATCCAGGAGAAATACATTGGCGGCAGCAGATGTAAGACAGCCTCCTCCACTACTCGGATAATGGTGAAAAATACGCTATTGTTGTCGTTTTAGACGGACGTCTAGCAAGTGGTTTGTTTATGTCTTCCCAGTCACTGTGATGATCCTCGCCCTCATATCGGTCACCTACGGAGCCCTGGTGTGCAGCGTGCTCGCCATCCAGATCAGGTACGACGACTACAAGGTCCGCGTCCGCCCCGCCGCCTACTTCTGCATGGTGGTGTGGCGAGGCCTGGAGATCGCCACGCGCGTCACCTCGCTGGTGCTCTTCAGCACCGCGCTCACCTACTGGGTGATCCCGGTGGGCGTGGCCAACCTGCTCTTGTTCTTCTTCCTGCCGTGGGCGGAGTTCTGGGCGCGGCGGGGCTCGCTGCCGGAGAACGTGGAGAAGAACTTCAGCAAGCTGGACACGACGGTGGTGCTGTGCATGTTCACCTTCCTGTACGCCTGCATCAACGCCTTCTGCTGGTCGGCGGTGCAGCTGGACCTGGCGCACCGCGAGCTCATCGAGAAGCGCCAGGGCTGGGGCCGCCTGGCCGCCTACTACAGTTGGCGCTTCGCAGAGAACGGCGCCCTCATCACCCTCTGGTACTTCTTCAAGTCGGACTTCTACGAGTACGTGTGCGCGCCCATGCTGGCCGCCCAGCTGCTGATCTGCTACAGCCTGGCGGTGCTGTTCATGCTGCTGTTCTACCAGTTCTGCCACCCGTGCCGGCGCCTCTTCAAGCACAACGTCCACGACTGCCTGCACTGCGTCTGCTGCCGTGGGGGGCGGCGGCGGGGGTGGGGGGGGGGGGAGCGCGGCCAGCCCTCCTACGCCGACGCCGCCACCATGCTGGCCGTGGACGTGCCGCTGGACACCCAGCCGGCCCAGGCCCCCGCCCCCGCCGGACAACCGGACGGGCGGGAGACGGACATCGTGGACGACCTCATGGACGCAGCCTGAGTAGAGGGCCCTCGGTTAAGAGATCTGCCGGTGATTTCGGGGGCCAGCGGTACTAGATGGGGCTCTTGGGTTTGTGCAGTGAGGACTGTTATACTGTGAGGATTAGGAAGACGGACGCTGCTGCTTACACTGCACAGTAGCACTGAGAGGATGAGGTGGCGTCACAATAAGGTGGCGTCTCAGAGCGGGACTCAAATAGTTTATCCTTTCATATTGTCAAGTAAGTGTTAAAGACAGACAGTCCGTTTTAGGGAATGAAACCAGCTGGGCCTCATTGCTCCTAAAAGATTATCTTTATAAACAACAATGCTGTTTGGCTATTGACAGAGAAATGGGGAGCTACCTGCCATTTTGTACTGTTGTCATCGATTTGCATACCTAGGGTCCATATAGACTGCCGGTGGGCCACAAGGATACCAAAGAATGTACTGTGTTGAGATATGATGCACAAAGGCCGCCTTGATAGAGCAGCATGGGGTCAGACGCTGTGGGCCAGGTGTGTGGGAAACGTGCCAGGTGCCTCCTTCCTCGCGGACGGGCTCACCTAGGACCCACCCCCCGTGTGCTTTGTCTCAGGGTTTCCACCTATAGAAGAGCCCTGTGTGTTACAACCTATAGAAGAGCCCTGTGTGTTACAACCTATAGAAGAGCCCTGTGTGTTACAACCTATAGAAGAGCCCTGTGTGTTACAACCTATAGAAGAGCCCTGTGTGTTACGTTAGGCGCCTGTCGTCGCACTTTGAAGCCCTAGAGGCGGCGCGTCTGGAGCAAAAGGTCAGGTGAAATGAGTTTGCCTTCCTCATGCTCAACCCCGCCCACCGCATTTCTCGATGAGTGACTTGTATTATCGCCTGGTTTGCTCACTTTGCCTTATCTTTTGCCTTTGCACAAACCTTTCAAAATCGGCGAGAACATTTTAGCAGAACCAGTGTGTAGCCTATGAAACTAGGTAGGATTCAGTATACTGTACCTTTCTGTGTCTGTACAAAATATTTTAAATGTAATGAATTTTACTCGATGATTAATGATTTAACATTGGTGTTTGTTGTGTCTGCTTCTATTTGTATGGTCTGTTTTAATTGCATGTAGCCTATTAAGTGCCTTAACTACTGTATTGTTACTTGAAAATGTAATTGTAAAATAAAGTTTTGCTGCAATAAAGCACCCATTGTCTTTTTCAGTTGTATAAATAAAATGACAATAAATTTGCCCTCAGTTTAGAAGGAAGTGTATATATAGCAAATATATGACTCAGTGGGGGAAAAAGAATCACTCTTCCTCATTCCGCCTCCAGCCTGAACCGAGGTCAGGAATGGAATGCTGCAATTTGCCTTCACGTAAACTTCCTATAGACTTATTTCGAGTAGCTTCCTTGATGCTGTGAGTTATGCTGTCTGCTGGAGCATCAGGGCGGGGTTTGAGCAGGTGCACGAAGCTATAAAGGCTCGGGTTCGTCAGCCCGCAGATGCAGTTTAGTGTCTGTAGCTGTTAACGTCTTAAGGATTAAATAAAGTGCAAAGTTCTTTAAAAAATGGCTAACTGGATTCTCACCAGTGGATTCACATACTTCATACTGGTAAGAATCTGGAAAAGAAACATCTGCAATAGAGCGACTTTGAAAGTGTACTTCATACTTTGAATCAAGTAATTTTGGATGGCTGGTGATGTTTTCATTGTCTGTGACTAACAGTAACCAGCTAAAATCGCATCAACATCTAAAGCAACTATTTTCTAAAGAAAGCCCTAAACCGGTTTAATTTGGTGCGTGTTTAAATAAATAAAAGTGACTATGACTAAAGATTGGGGTGATGGTATGATGAAATTCTAAATAAATAAATAATTGTGAATACAAGCCTGATTAAAATGTTGAAAACGATACCCATGGTTTTGATGACAACTTATTTCCTGGCTGGTTTGCAGGTGGTCTGGATGTCCATCAACACATTCTTGTTCGTCAGGTTCTACTTTTTCTACGATTTGGGAGAACAATTTTTCTATACTCGTCATATTTTAGGGGTGAGTTACAATAACACACAGCTATAACCTACCTCGTGTAGTTGTGTGCTGTCTGCTAATGCAATATAACAAGTGTCTAGTAAATTGTACAAAAAAAACACCTCACGATTTGTTCATTGTTTTATTGTCCCCCATCTGATGCAATCAGCTGGTAGAATATTACTGTGCGTCCATTCTATGAGATTCTGTGAAAGCCCACATGTCCTATTCAATAGTCCGAAATATGCACCACTGGTCCGACATCCCATTGGTTCGACATCCCATTGTTCCGAAACGCAAAACCCATTGCTCCGACGTCCCATATGTTCCAACCATACACTCACCAGTGTATTTTACTTGGTTCTCTGTAGATTATAGTTTGATTGACTTCAGGCCCTCATATAAATCCACTATCTGCTTTTGTTTGCCATCTCAAATAATGTCAGTTATTGCCTTTTATTATAGATACATTTCACATCACTTCATATTGTACAATTGTCATCAGGAGGTAGAATAAATGTGTCTTCTGAAATTATCTTGAAAATTGTGATCGTCAAGCAGAGTTAATATATGGTTATGACAAGCTGTTGAGTCATTATAATGACTTATTAATTCATACAGATTTTATTTAAGGAAAAAAAGAGGTTTAGACCATTTAGAACTAGAAAATGCGCTCTGTAGCTCGTCAGCAAGTAATATGTTCTTCTTTGCCCAATGACAAACATTTCATCAACATTTTGTGATGTTATATGAATTTATTTTGAGATTATGTAACGTTTTATGACAGGCCATGCCCACCACTAGCTATGCCCCGTTTTGGTAAATTAGGCTGGGCAATTGGTGAGTTTTGTGGCATTTTGTTAATTGTTCGAAAGTTATACACCTTTTTATTAATTGATTTATTGGTTTATTTGTTAGGGACAATGCAGCGCACATTGTTACATACATGTTGTCGTAACAGATGTGTTGCATGAAAGGTTTCTAGCCTAGGCTATTGGCTAATTTGCAACCCCAGTCCCTAGTTAGGCTTTTCTAGAAGATTACAATTTAAAACAATTACATCCATTACACAAAACATGCAGCAGCTAAAAACTACATCATACAATTATATCACATTACCATTTCACAGATCCATGACCACAACATAAACAGTACATACAATTTTGTGTGTGTGTATGTGTAAACGTGTGTATGTGTGCGTGTGTGTGCGCGTGTGTATGTACCTGTATGCATGTTCCTGTTCATGGGGTCATTCATCAGTACATGTTTGGTTCTCTCTCAGCCAGTGTTTCATCTTTCCTTTAAACATGTTCAGTTCAGATTGTATTTTTATTTCAGTTGGTAGATCATTCCAAAATGGCTCCCTATCACTGAGAAAGATGACTGTCCGAAAGTGGTTTCTACTGCTTTTGTGATAGGCCACACCCCAATTTGGCATAACAATTAAATCACTTCTCCGTTAGCCCATGACAAACCTTTTCATAAAGTTCTCTATAAATCCATCCATAACTTTTTGGGATATTGTAAGTTATGTCTTTTTGTGACACACCCACTGCCACGCCCCCTTTTGGCAAATATGCTTGGAATTTTATACAGGTCTTTCTTGGCCCATGTTAAAATCTGTCTTTGAGATATCGCGCTAACAATATCATTAACAGACAGACAAACGAACTAAGAAAGAAAAAGAATCATTTTTACTGAGCTCAGTACCTCCACCAATGAGATAATGTTTTCGCCCCTGTCTGTTTCTGAAACAGCTGAGGGAAAATAGGGCTGAGCCCTTAGCTATGACACTAGCCAATCAGCTAATGCCAGCAGTGTCAAGCTAACCATGATTATGTAGGCAAATTTTGGCAGTCGTGCTTGATTTACTTCCCAAATTGTTTTGGGCCAGTGACATTTGGGTACCGATAATTAGAGGATATAGTGTCAAAGTTGGCCAAGAGTCAAAGATAGTGTTGGTGATGTAAATTGTTTTCTCTCGCATCAGAATTTATCTTCCGCCATTGTTTTCAAAAATGTTTGCATCGTTTTGAACGCCACTGCGTCACATTTGCAGACCATTGAGGGATTAATACTTGTGCGCTCCTGTTGAAGTGTAGGCTACATCGATGTGTTTCCATTAGAATTAACCTGCTAATGTTTACAAGTGTTTCCACTGCTTCATTGGCACAAGGATGCGATGCATCATTGGTGGGGGACAACATGTTTACTGTGCACTTTGTTTGAACATGAATGGATGATGCAGATGTTATACATTCAAGATGTCCCCTCCACATGTTGATCATATTCTTTGTGTTTTGGCTCGTCAGTCTGCGCTGGCATGGGCCCGAGCGCCTGCAGCCGTGCTCAACTTCAACTGTCTGTTAATCCTGCTGCCTGTGTGTCGAAACCTGATGTCCTTCATCCGTGGCACCTTCATGGTGAGATCCTGAGGAGAAAAGACCAGGCTTGGCTCAGGGCGACACTGGCATTATCTAGGTGTCACCTCACCATTGCATCTAATGATAACACATCTAATGATAACACATCTAATGATAACTGTAATTAACTCAACTATTACGTTCTCTTTAGTACTGTATAAGCAGGCTTTGAAAAATACCTGTAACCGAGGTGCATTAATAGTAAGACATTGTATTTCAATGACCCCTAACACATCCTCGGAAGTTGATATCTTGAGCTTCTTTGTTATTGTTTCAGTGCTGTGGGCGAACCATAAGGAAACAGATGGACAAAAATATTGATTTCCACAAGCTAGTAGCCTACACGATCGCATTGATGACAGGTATGCACCCTTTGTTTCCTGATCAGATAAGTGGCCAAAAGGTTGAGAAACCTGCCGGCCAGGTGTTGTAACAAAACCGCATAGCTAACAAAACCACTTTATGTGCTTGAGTGTTAATGTCACTGCATTTGGATAAAAGTGGTCTGTTTAATGGCTCATAGGTTCAGGCATGAAAAAGGGGAGACTGAAGGCAAATATTGGCTTGGGTAGATAAGGGGAAAATCCCTATCCCTAGCCCAAACCAAACAGGACAAACATTTCAGGCTTCCAAGAACAGAAGCTAAAGAAAGCGTTAATGGTGGAGAATTCAGGGCATAAGTCATTTCAAATCACGAACGTCAAATCCTTAAGGAATTTCCTCCTTGTTCTGGGCAGCTGTTCACACCGTGGCTCATCTTCTGAACGTGGAGTGGTACTTCAACAGCAGGCAGGGGAAGTACGACAACCTCAGCTCAACGCTGTCTCACCTAGACGACTCGTCCGACGACAATACGACCTACCTGAACCCTTTCAGATCTCTCAATGAAGTGAGTGCCTGAATGGTCATGTAGCTGACTACTGCTAACACCAGGTCTCAGTGAGATGTGACCAGTGTGATTTATCTGGGTGAAGACAGAGTACAGGCCATGCATTTTTTTGGGGGGGGGAAATCATCATGTCCATCATGTCAAAAGTCGTGTGACTAATTCAGTGTTCTCCGATTGGCTCGTCGTGGCCCAGACGCCCTCCTCTTTCGTGTTCACCAGTATCGCGGGGCTTACCGGGGTCGTCATCACGCTCTGCCTCATCCTCATCATCACCTCCTCCATGGAGGTCATCCGGCGAAGCTACTTCGAGGTCTTCTGGTTCACACACCACCTCTTCATCGTGTTCTTCATCGGCCTGGTCTTCCACGGGGCTGGGTAAGGCTCTCTCAGGTCTACATCCTACATCCCATTCATTTCAAAAGGAAACACCTTGTGTCAGTTGGGTAATTTTTGAAGGGACACTTCTTTAATTGAACTCCACTCCGCTGATCATGTAACTTCAATTTTATTGTTGTTTTATGACACACCTGGTCATCTTTCACTGTTATATGAAATGCTACTACCTGTGCATGTTCCCCCACAGACGCGTCGTGCGGAGTCAGACAAGAACCTTTCCAGCGTACAACCTCACCTTCTGTAAAGACAGGGTAGAAGACTGGGGATTAATCGACGAGTGTCCCATCCCTCAGTTTGCTGGAGGGTTTCCACAGGTAAAAGGCTCCTCAGGTCAATCAGAACCCGTTTCAACGCTAACTTCGGCGAGCGTGCGTCGGTTTAACCGTAATCAGTAGGGCTGTCGTCTTTTAGACGCCATTGGAAACGTTGACTGCATGTTTCCCCCATACAGACCTGGTTGTATGTGATCGGCCCGATGATCCTTTATTTGTTGGAGCGGTTTGTGCGTTTCATCCGCTACATGCAGGCGGTCACTTACAGAAAGGTCAGTGTTAACTCCCCACAGACACCTCTGCCATGACCATCAACTACCCTGTCTGACATGGGAAGAGTTCTGCTTTTCATAACATCATATCTTGTCCCCCTCCTCCCACCTTCCTCTCTCTCTCTCTCTCTCTCTCTCTCTCTCTCTCCCTGCCTCTCAGATTGTCATTCGGCCATCCAAGGTGCTGGAGCTGCATATGGTGAAGAGCGGCTTCAAGATGGAAGTGGGCCAGTACGTCTTCCTCAACTGCCCAGTCATCTCCCCGCTCGAGTGGCACCCGTTCACCATGACCTGCGCCCCCGAGGAGGACTTCATCAGCGTCCACATTCGCTCGGCGGGGGACTGGACCAACACGCTCATCGGCATAATGGAGCAGCTGAAGGAGGGGGAGGCGGGACCCAAGTAAGTGATCCGGTTCACTTTCAAACAAATCACAATCAGAAATGGAGAGACAACATCACAACATCATCCCCAGCGATGAGAATCTGAAAGCGTCAAAGTATTCTGATCCATAATTCGGATTCTCGTGGCTGTGGTTGGGTTATATAGCGTCTTGTTCGCTTTGGCGTGATTGTCGACCTCTCTGTCAGGATGGGCGTGGACGGTCCGTTCGGAACGGCCAGCGAGGATGTGTTTGACTACGAGGTCGCCATGCTGGTGGGAGCTGGTATTGGAGTCACCCCCTTCGCATCCGTCCTCAAATCCATCTGGTATAAATTCAAACTCTCCAGCTCCAGGCTGCGCACCAGACGGGTAAGGAACACAGACGTTTAGTCGGCCATTCCAAACCAGCAGCCAGTCCTTTTACCCCCCCCATTAAACCCGTCTAGCTTGTTTACGGCATTGCCAGAATCTACTCTGTAGCATGCCCCCGTGTGAGTTCGGTATGACGCACTTCAGCCTGTTCTTTTGTCTTCCTTTGAGTGATCACCTTGTTTACTTCCTGGTTGCAGATTTACTTCTATTGGCTGTGCCGGGAGACGCATGCTTTTGAGTGGTTTGCAGATCTTCTGCAGATGCTGGAGAGGGAAATGGAGGAGAGGGGCATGGCAGACTTCCTCACGTACAAACTCTACCTCACTGGATGGGATCAAAGCCATGTATGTGCGCTAGGTTCTACTACACTGACAAACAAAACTGTCAATTCTGTTATTTAGCCCGCACCCATAGTAATGTTTCTGATGACTGTTTCTCCTTCCTGTTAGGCAACTCATGTGATGGTTCATTGTGATGAGGAGAAAGACGTTGTCACCGGACTGAAGCAGAAAACCATCTACGGCAGGCCCAACTGGGACAATGAGTTCGAAGAAGTCCGCAAAGAGAACCCAACGTTAGTTTACAACATTCATTTCAAATTGAATACACTCACAAATTGAATACACATACACAAATTGTATACACATAATTCAAACGCGGTGCGTGCCAAGTACCCCTAAACATAGTGAATTGACAGATACGCCACTCCATTTGTTTTCTCCATTGTCCCACAGGGCGGTGGTAGGGACATTCTTGTGTGGCCCTGAAGCTTTGGCCAAAATCCTTTCAAACAAATGTGGCAAATACTCAGACGTGGATCCCAGAAAGACCAAGTTCTACTTCAACAAGGAAAACTTCTGAGTGGTTCTGCAGCCTTTGAAGGACAAGTTGGCTCTCTTTCAGAATGTGGGACAGTTTTTATTTGTGCGACAGAGCTGGCTGACTCTGTGTCTCAATTCTACCACCTTTACACAAGAACAGAGCAGTTATGCAAATCAATTTGTATTTTAAGTTCTTTACAGAGGTGGTGAAGACGACTATGGAGACAAAGGCTTTGTTGATATGCAGCCAGGGGTGTGTTGTGATCTCAATACTACTCAGATCTTTTCCTTTTCTTCTGCTTTTTCCAGGGTGATTTTATTTTGTGCAATATATGTAGGCTCAATAATTATTCGGTGGGCTTTGTACAGTGGTGTTGAATAGCAATGCAAATGTTTCATTCATGTGATTACTGCTAATGATACACACATAGGCCTTGTGTTACATGTGTTGGGAGAATGGTTTATGCTTAGTTACCTTTGTGATGTAACATGTTTTAGTCATCTCAAAAAGAACGGAGTTTGAACATTTTATACAAACCCAAAGACTAGCAATTCTTGTTTTAACCTCGTCACAAGTCCTTCAGGCTGTTTTGTTCTTGTTCATATGCATTTGTTTTTGCTCATATTTAAATTATATTCATATTGTAAATAGCAAATGTATACCTTCACGGGAATAGTCTTGGCTCCACCAATGATTATTGACCTCACCTTGGTGCCGTCACACAGAAGGGAGTGACGTGCTTATTGGAAACATGAACGTGCTTAATTACCTTCACCGTTCCTAGTTTCATGGAAATGGGACAGAAGGAAGTGAGATCGGATGTCTCCAGTCAAGGTCGTCTGCTGATGAGTCAACGTCTTATGACCTACAGTAAATTAGAAATTATGCACTAAGGTACTTTTACGATTCCCTCACTGCTGATACCAATACTATAGTATCCAGTGACAGTTGTATCCCCCATTGTAAATACAATCTGATGATCCATTTGAATAAAATGAAGCACCAAAAAGGGGAGAAAGTTGTTTCCGTTTTATTGACAAACAAATAACGGGTTACAAAATGAAAATGCAGCATTTCTGAGTTTACAGTATGAAATCCAATAACATCAGACAGCACTAGCTCCCTCTTGAATTCACACACATTCCCCTTACATAAGGATCTATCTAAAATCCTTCATTCAACCTGGGGTCAACCTGCCATAAAAATAAAATAGACCATATAATTCAAAACAATCTACAAAATGTCCCAAACTTAGATACGGAGATGTCTTTGGACTGGTCCGAACTTGGGAGGTGAGAGGAACGGGGGTGACAGGCGCACGTGTGACGGTCCTGACAAGACAAGGGTGACAGGTGTGAGAACTCTCCAGGAAGCACATCGCTCGTGAGCAGGTTGAACGCACAACAATGCCAAGACGTCTCAAAGTGAGCCGCCGGCTGATGGAAAAAGAGGAGTGGCCTTATCTCAAAGAGGAGAAAAAACTCCAGCCCTACCTTGAGCTCTGCGTGTGTACGTGTGTGTGTGTGTGTGTTCACGGCGCCCCGGCGGTCTTCTGGATCTGCTCTTTGAGGATGAGGATGCTCTGCCGCTGCTCCGGGGGCAGCATGGCGATCTGCTCTGGGGTCAGCTGCAGGACCTGCATGATCAGGGCAGCCTGGGACACACACACACACTGGTCAGGACACACACTAGCAGACTGGTCAGGTCACACACACACACACACACACACACACTGGTCAGGTCACACACACACACACACTGGTCAGGACACACACTAGCAGACTGGTCAGGTCACACACACACACACACTGGTCAGGACACACACTAGCAGACTGGTCAGGTCAGACACACACAGACTGGTCAGGTCACACACACACACTGGTCAGGACAGACACACACAGACTGGTCAGGTCACACACACACACTGGTCAGGTCACACACACAGACTGGTCAGGTCACACACACACACACATTGGTCAGGTCAGACACACAGACTGGTCAGGTCACACACACAGACTGGTCAGGTCACACACACACAGACTGGTCAGGTCAGACTCTAGCAGACTGGTCAGGACACACACACACAGACTGGTCAGGTCACACACACAGACTGGTCAGGTCACACACACAGAGACTCGTCAGGTCACACACACAGACTGGTCAGGTCACACACACAGATTGGTCAGGTCACACACACACAGACTGGTCAGGTCACACACACACAGACTGGTCAGGACAGACACACACAGACTGGTCAGGTCACACACACAGATTGGTCAGGTCACACACACACAGACTGGTCAGGACAGACACACACAGACTGGTCAGGTCAGACACTAGCAGAAGCCAATCACAGCCCGGCTAGCTCAGTCAGCTCAGCATGAGACTCTCAGGGTCGTAGGTTCAAACCTCACGATTGGTGCAGCTAAGCATTTGCACCTTTAACTGTTTTTTGTCAATAAAAAGTGTGTGAAAGTAGACTATTACTGGACACAAACAATAGACTACTGTTAGTTAGCCTACTGAATCTATAACTGTAACCAGGTGTAGTGGAGGGTAAACCCAAGTAAACTCAGTTTACCCACCTCTTTAAAATGAGTTTACTCACCTATTTTCTGATCAACACTATTAATCAATGAGGGGAAATATGGTGGGTAAACTCTGCACTGAGTTGACCCACCTCTGTATTTACCACTACACCCCTGACTAACATAATATCCCCCTAGAGGTTATAATAGGACCAAATAGAGCACACTTTATGACATGGCAACGGACATCATCCTTGAAACGTTCCTCGATCACGGGCAGACTCATGTAGGTGCTGTAGCACTCACTCATCTCCAGTCATTGTGCTATCGAGTAGGAATCCAGGCAGTTAGAGAGTAGTAAAGGGAAAATCATGTTTAGCCCTGTTTTAGGTTACTTATGATCATATACAATGGTTCAGATCAAAACGTTGACAAAACTAGCACTTTTGAGAAAGTCTGATAATTGCTCTACCACCGTTTAGGTCATATAATGGATGTGGGTGGGCAGCGTGAAAAATCATTCAATAACATGTTAAACTCAATTTCAAAGACATGATTTTCCCTTTACTGCTCCTGTGAAGGAGCGTTGAGGAACAGGCCGGTGGAGCAGCACACCCACCTTCTCATGGTCCTGGGAGGAGACCTGGCTCTGGCCAGGGCTGAACCCTCCCCCGGACTGAGGCACGCCAGAGATACCCGGGCCCTGTCGAAGCACACAACACACCGCTTTCATTAACGCTCGCCGTCTCTGGAGTTTCGCCATAAAAAACGACCCTGCTTGTAGGGCGCAATCCTCCGCAGGGCGGATCCTCCAGGGCGGATCCTCCAGGGCCCACTTGCTTTCCCTCGCGGAGGAATGCCATTCAAGTCGCGCGTTGAAATATAATAATGGAAATGAGAATTTGTCATCATATCCCCTGTGTTGTTACAGGTAAGCTCTTGTATGTTTGCCGTTTTTGATATAAACGCATTTACCTTTGACCTGTGTCCCGAGTCGTGCGTTGGGGTCCAGTACTGTTGATACTATCGTGGTCGTTTACTTCTCTCTAACGCAGGCGGGATAAAAACTTCACCTACCTTTCAAGAACATGAGCACTATAGGAATGTATAATCTGATACTTTTAAACTAGTTTAATGCAGTTTATTGCAGCCTGTCTTATTTCTATATTGTAATAATAAATATAGACTTTTATTATGTCACAGAATAACATGCAAGAGCAATATTTACAGTGTAACAAACAAGACAATTCCAATATATGTAAATGGTAAATGGTAAATGTACTGCACTTATATAGCGCTTTTATCCAAAGCGCTTTACAATGAAGGCCTCTCATTCACCCATTCACACACACATTCACACACCAATGGTGGCAGCTGCCATGCAAGCCGCTAACCTGCTCATTGGGAGCAATTATCAAGTAGGACTACACAAATCAAATGGAGACTATCAACTGCTCTCCAACCTACCATGACGGGACCATAAACGAAGTTAAACAAATTGTATCTTTAATACAAATTACAACTAGAATGTATGAATATGGACCCACTCTGGAGACTGGAAAAAAGGTAACGTTTATATAAAAACGGCAAACATACTGTATAAGTGCTTCTTTGTAACAACATAGAGGATACGATGACGATGAATCCCAATAGTATTTTTGTAAATACAAATTACTAGACTAGGAATGTAGGCCTACGGATATGGACCCAAATGACTTGGGAGACTGGAGAAAAAGGTAAATGTGTTTATATCAGAATATGAATGATGAACATTTTGGGAAGTGTAAATCAGCATATTATTCAGAGTCATTTAGTTGCATTAGTAAACAATACATAGGCAGTACTCAGGATTGCATAATTCGGCACTGGTCATAACCATCTGTCTGGTCTAACTATTCTACCCCATAAAGGCAAAATACCTTAACTTCATTTCTGGTTGAAAATGTTGTTATGGCTGGAGTGTGGTGTGTGTGGTGTGTCTGTTTTTCTTCCCCCTCAGGTGATTGCCTGCCCAAATATCTTGAGTCAATTGTGTTGTTTTTTTGAGAAAATAGTGTGTTTTCTTTGCTGTAATCACGACAAGCGCAACAGAACCAAGGCAGAAGGCCTTAACATCAGTTCAGGTTCTTTGTCTTGGCTTCAAGGCTCTGAAACGTTAGCGTTGAGTTGTGCTACTCTGCCTTTCCTTTGCATCATCCATTATATTTATGTTCATATTACATTAAGCCTAATTGTGCCATGATCGCTAGATTTTATGCAGATGTTATCATTATTATCTACTCAATTCAAGAGTCAAGGTGGCTATGGGGATCTGGTGAGGGACAAAACTGAGCAGAGAAACAGATCTCTCTAGCTGAGGAGCAAATTAAACTGACCTTGCTTGAACAGAGGGAAACAAAACTTTTTTGTATTGCAGTTTCAGATGAAGATGTATGACATTCTTGTACTTGCACCTACCTATTTTTCTAAGGGCTTGGAGTTTTGTTTTAGTTAACGGAAAATATTGTATTGGTTAATTATTACATTTAGAATCGATATCGTTTTGCATTGTGTGAGTTAGGCTACTTTAATATGCAATCATTGAATAAAAGATGATTCTATATGTGCCATGTATCCTATATGTCTCTGCATCCCCCTTGAATCCATGCTTGATTCACCCTTCCAGTGGGATCAGGATAATCCAGATTTTGAGCATCAAAACTATCCTAATCTCCACCTTAGAATTTTTAAATACCCAACATTTGATCAGGATTCTGGGTAGGATTGGATTAACTAATCCATATCCCAAATTAGGAGGATCAGAATCACATATCCTGGTTTGAAATACCCAATTTTGAGATTTAATCCTATCCTGATCATTCTGTTTCAGATTGAATGTTTTAAAATACTGGACCCGGGAGGTCATCCGGATATCAGTGCGCGCCCTGGAGGTCATGCGCCCCTGTGAGGCTCCGCCCTGCTGGGGATTGCGGCCTACAAGCATGGAATCACCGGTGGACACGCACCCTTCGCCATTTTTACCCATAAGGCCTTACCGGTCTAGCAGTGGGAGGGGCACTGGGAACCATGGAGTGGGGGCCGGGCCCCGGCATGCCCGCCGCCATGGGGACCCTCTGTCCAGACACGGGAGGAACACGGGCGTCCACGGCTCTGGGGTCACGACCTTCCAGATGCAAGAAGACAAGAACAAGTCATTCCTCTTTCCTTCCGACGGATGGTTCAGTCACACATTCAGAACAGTCAGGTTTGACGACAGAGAGACCAAAGGGGAGAAGGACCGGCCCAAAGGGGAGAAGGACCGGCCCAAAGGGGAGAGGGACCGGCCCAAAGGGGAGAGGGACCGGCCCTTGTCGTTCGGACCGTTGTGATGCAGTTACCTCTGGTCTCCATGGGGGGTCCCCTCTGTTCCATCATGGGCCCTCTGGGGTCTACCATCATGCCGCGGGGTTCAACCATGGGGGGCCCCCTCATGTCGATGGGGGCTCCCCTCATGTCCGGTGGGGGCCCACCGCCCATCTGGCCCATATGCATGGGCGGGCCTTGGTGGGGTGGGGGGGCTCCAATGAACCCCCGACTGGACAGAGACACAACAGTCAGCTGATAGGATTCATGAGGCTGTTGCCGACGTGACTGGAGATCACATGCAACTGAATCCAGGCAGGCCCGCTTGAGACTATCTATACACAGACAGAGCAGGGGTCTCAAACTCTAACTGGCTTGGGACCACTGCTGGTATCGTCATCTCATAGGAGGGCCACTTCAACGTTCAAGTACTACTAACTATACGAAAGTGCAATTTTTCTGAAAGTGGAATTAATGGGAAGTTATGGAAATTAACAGGAATAAACTGGGAATTTGGGGGTTATTTATACCAACTGTATTTACCTTGCCATAAACAGACATAAATATAAACATGTTGTTTTGTCATAAGCAGACATGCAGGCAAACATTTCTAATACAAATTTTAAAAAATAAAATAAAAAAATACAAATTTTTGCTTCATCTATTTGTGAGGAAAACTAATGGATTCTGCAGGATGCTAGGAACTTACTGTACATGAGAGAATAATGCACTGCACATGTGATGGATGAATGCACAGTACAGGGTTGAAATTCAACTGAATTTGCATCAAATCAGGTGGTTTTAACCAAGATCATGCTGCCAGATCTAGAACGGCATTTCAGGTTTTTTTCCCCAACTAGGCTACATTTAAGTTCCCTCTTATAGGGCTCTGTGGTTGCTAGGGATGAGTATCATTAGGATTTGATCGATACCGGTATTGATATTGCTTATTGATACCGATACTTATCGATACTCTTATCGATACTACTCTACCACTTTGGGACTCGTACACTGCCTGGGTCGACGTTTCGGTCTCAGTTGGTCGGTTTAACCAAAAACATTTGGTTAAATCGATAAATCATAGATTGTTGCCTCAACAACTACACACACAACAGCAGCTAGACAGAAATAATTATCGGCTGTTCGCATCTGCCCTGTTTCGCACATCAGACCGATACCGATATATAAAAAAATGACTAACATTGGCCGATACAGATATGATTGCTGATATATCGTGCATCCCTAGTGGCGCATGGTGATTGGTCTGTTCAGGGAACATGCACATGGTGATTGGTCTGTTCAGGGAACGTGTGCGTGGTGATTGGTCTGTTCAGGGAACATGTGCGTGGTGATTGGTCTGTTCAGGGAACGTGTGCGTGGTGATTGGTCTGTTCAGGGAACATGTGCGTGGTGATTGGTCTGTTCAGGGAACGTGTGCGTGGTGATTGGTCTGTTCAGGGAACGTGTGCGTGGTGATTGGTCTGTTCAGGGAACATGCGCGTGGTGATTGGTCTGTTCAGGGAACATGCACGTGGTGATTGGTCTGTTCAGGGGACGTGCACGTGGTGATTGGTCTGTTCAGGGAACGTGTGCGTGGTGATTGGTCTGTTCAGGGAACGTGTGCGTGGTGATTGGTCTGTTCAGGGAACGTGTGCGTGGTGATTGGTCTGTTCAGGGAACGTGTGCGTGGTGATTGGTCTGTTCAGGAAACGTGTGCATGGTGATTGGTCTGTTCAGGGGACGTGCGCGTGGTGATTGGTTCTTACTTGGGCTCATCTCCAGTGACCGTCAGCAGGGTTCCTCCTCGGGGGTCGTTAGGGCCATCTCCCAGCAGGCCTCTGGGGGGGATACCGCCTGGACCTGAATGAACACATGCACACACACATACACGTCACCCACGGGAGCATTCCGGAGGAAAACACAACACATCAATTAAATCACACCCAGGTGGTAAAGTAAGCGAGGTGGAGCAATCTCTACTGCCCTCTAGTGCAGGTGTGCAACTGAATTACCGACTCCAGATTGGTCTAAATCCCATGTGCCGAACGGACACACGGACTCACATGTCAAACCTTTCCTAGCCAGGAAAAACGTCAGGCTCTTCGTAAAGACTAAGTAGATCTGAAGCTTTTCCAGGTCCCACAATGTGGCGCCTGGCTCTACTCATCATCACAGCACAGCAACCACAACCGCTCCTAACCCCGGCCACACAACGCTAGAGCCAAAGACACAGCACAGAGCTCACCATCACAACCACAGCAACAGACCTACGCTAAATGTTACTGTAAGTCACTCTGGATAAAAGCGTCTGCCAAATGACTAATGTAATACAATGAAAGAGTTCCCAAGGGAAATGTCAAATTTCCTTTCACTGACTAAAGCTGAATTTCCATGACCTATAATGAACGGAAAAACTGCCTTTGTGCTGAACAGACATGGCTGTGAAGAGCTCTCTCTCCCATTGGATAGATCGATAGTAGTTTTACAAACAAAATGTAGCTTTTCTGTTGGCTACTCTTAACACCCAGTCTTTGAAGTCGTCATTTTGTAGCCAAAGCTCTTGAAATGTACATTTCCTGGCATATTTGACTTAGCAGGTACAGGCGACTTTTGACAGGTGGATAAATAACAACCACTCATGACAATTCGGGAAATGCGTGAAATAACCTGATAAAGAAAAATACTGCATGGAAAATAAATACATTCTGATAAATGGGAACTAATATTTTAAACATGCTCCAAACAAAATTCTCTGATATTCCATGACTTGGCACAAAAAATGATCAAATTCTCTGACTTTCCATGCGCAGAATTGCCTTTTTAAAACCCCATGACCTGTAGAAGAGAGCTGGGGTAAACTATCCAAGAGAAGGACTGCTTTGACCTGAAAATGTGCCAGATTCACCAGTCTGGGGAATCTATCACTGCTAGACCATTAGGGAAAGGCATGTGTGAGAAACATTTAAGTGTGTATCCATTGTCATGGCATGTGGTCCAGGTCATTGCAACATCCCTACAACAATGGCCCGTTCATAGATCTGTAATATTTTGAAAAGCTAAGGCAATCGTTCATTCACCACAATGGTATGAGTCAGCAAACATCCATGACGAGCAGTTGCACCACACCTGGAACACAGGATATGACAGGTGTTCATGAGAAGCGTTCCTCATCAGCCCCTACCCCTGAATGTGATGTAGTTCAACAGGTTTGACATGCAACATGGCCAATTTAAAGACTTGATACATCTTCTGTTGTGTTTGCCAAGCTGTTGCCAGCCCATAATAGCCCTGCTGGCGTTGCCCGGGGCGAAGGCCAGGGGGTAAGTGGGGGATACCTTGAGGCCGCTCGATAGCAGCCTGCCCAGACGATCCTGTGGGCGAGTGCTGAAGGTTTCCTGAGCCAGCATTAAGTAAAAAGAACAGGAAACACACAACTCAGAGAGCAAAGCAACACTTAGGAGGCGCATGCACAACTGGCAGACTAGGGTTAATAGCTCCTACACCCCCCACCCCCCCCCACACACACACACGCACACACACACACACGCACACACACACGCACACTGGCATTGCTTTCCCTTATGCAGATGAATGACTATGAAATGGGTGAGCTGTTTAATATGAACATATTCTGAAACAAAGCTTGAAGACGTGTGTTCAGTTAGAGATATCTAACTGAAGTTCATGTACCTTCTGATTCTAGGTAATGAATATATCTCACTCAATACTCTGAAAACTTCCAGCTGCCATTCCAATGAAAAAGGCCTTGGCTGTCTGGCTAACACTAGTCTCTCATAGCCAGACCTATCTGCACACTTCGTTTACGCTGTGCCAGCGCCGGAGACAGGTCTGGCTGGACATAATACCATTCTGCAATAGGGGGGAAAAAATTATTGTATTTCTTTAAACCAATCAGTCGTCTTGGGCGGAGCCAGCCCCGGACGCAGCGACGGTGCTCTTGCAAAATAGTCTGAATCGAAGCTGATTGGTGCCGAGAGAATCTCTCGATTAACTTGCGTCGCCACTGATTGGGCAGTGTGACAACAAATGACAAGGTTTATTGCCAAAACCTACATCCGTTGAGTCAGACTAGGCTAACACTGACACCTAGTGACCAATAAGTGTAATGACGTGCAAACAGCCACACTGGAGTGAAAAGGGGGGGGGATCAGGACCAGACTAGGGATGGATTATAAACTCCAGCATGACATAGGAGGGAAGGACTTTATGATTTCAACAAATAAGAAAACATGATGACACCGTGTGGAAATGAACACCTCTTTCTCAAATCTGTCTCACATTTTCAAAAGGGCTCCCAGGTTAAACCTGGGATACGGTTTTCAACCAGGCGATATGTTACTCAGCTACTCAATGTCAGCATGTTTGGTTCTATGGTGTAGTATGATGAAGGATGAGTGATGTGCATTAGCACGGGCTTCACTCGAGTGGCAGGTAGCCTGTTGAGGATTACCTTGTCCCCTATCCATAGGAACAGGACCCCCTGGTCCTGGAGGCATGCCCATTGGTGTCTGTATCCCACCTGGGACAAAATCGTAAAGGTGAGCACAGGTGAAGAGGTCACCTGTGTGTCTGTGTGGGTGTGGTGTGCGCGCGCGTGTGTGTGTGTCACAGAAAGAGTGTGTGTATCAGACGTTTACCTGCAGGTCCCGCCGGCCCCTGTCCGGGCATGGGTCCAGGGACTCCGCCCATGGGAGGTGGCGCCTGCATCATCTGGGGGGCTCCGTTCATGTGCATGCCTGGCTGCTTGAACACGACAATAGAAGGCGCACACTCAACAACCACTTGGGCAACAAGGATGTTGTTGTGTGTGTGTGTGTGTGTGTGTGTGTGTGTGTGTGGGTGCGTGACAGAGAGCGGGGCTTGCCATCGGCTGCGTCTGGGAGACCGGGGCGCTGGCCTGGGGGGGCGGCTGGTTGGGAGGCGCCGCCGCTCCGCCCTGGCTGCTGGAAACCAGGGGCTGCACGGGCGTCTGGCGGTGGAGCATTTTCTACAGCGGGGGAACAGGGCGAGAGACAAAGCTACCCAGTTAACACGTCGTCATGCTCCCCTCCCCCCCCCCAAAAAAACAGCTTCATTTCAGACGAAAACGCCCGAGGAAGGAGTGCCGTCCACCACAGGGATGTGCGCAGCGACCATTTTCGCTGACGTCACAGTGGTTTTGTAACCGACTGCTGTATGACTAGTCGAAAACGGCAATTCCTAACCGCTCAGCGGCAGCCAATCTGTGCTCGTTACGTAGGGCTACTCGCTCTCTTTTGTTTGCCAGTGCAAAACAGTAGTTCAGCCTGTCTTTACAGCTCATTACCAGCTCAGTGGCCTTGTGGTTAGAGTGTCCGCCCTGAGATTGGGAGGTTGGGGGTTCGATCCCCAGCAGTCATACCAAAGACTAGAAAAATGGTACCCAATGCCTCCCTGCTTGGCACTCAGCATCAAGGGTAGGATTGGGGATAAGTCCCTGCTCCATACTAGCGTCATGTCCAGGGGGTGTACATGTACATCAAGCTGCCTCACGCCAAAGAACCAGGAGATAGGCTCATGTCCTATGGGCCACTAGGCTCCAGAACAATTGGTTCCCAATACTACTTACTTACTTTTTACAGCTTATTACTTAGCAAAGATCTCAATGTGATTTATTTTGTGAGTAGGCTAGCCTATAGTCTGTATCGTTTCAGTAGACTAAAATTAGATGTTCACATTGACCGTGGATGTTAGAGGATATGTACATCTTTCAAATGGAAGTACTCCCAAACATCGCTGGTTTTACGACCTGACATAGCTGCACGACTCAATAATGCTGTAGTAAGGAACCGCTCTCTCTCCTTCTCTCTCTCTCTCTCTCTCACACACACACACACACACACACACACACACACACACACACACACACACACACACACACACGTACAGTACATGCACACACCCATGCACGCATGCACACACACATGCACTTAAATAGACAGACAGGGTGTGTGACTACTAGTAAATAACACCTACTACTCAGTCACTTATCATTAGGGTTGCTCATAGGTTTAGTCCAGTCAAGACTGACATGTGCGAGGTGACTTTGCGCTAATTATTTTTATAGTTTAACTGACTAGTATTTTTGCGCCGACTAACAGAAGCAGTGCCGTACGGTCGTATAAACGACTTTCCGTGCACATCCCTGGCCCATCAGTGTTCTGCAGCGATCATCAGCCTTACCAGGGCGATCTCGGGGTCGACGATCCTCATCACCACTTGGGCCTGCAGCAGTGCGTACGCCAGCTGAGGGTTCTGCAGTAGCATGTTCCTGGCCTCCTGGGGACTGTTCTGCACACACAACTAGACAGGGGGAACAGAGGGAGTCAGCACAGCAGGACACTTTCTGGAACCGTTTTCACATGATGATGATCCAGGGGAAGACTTTCTGTTAATTGACACATTAACTGCAAAACTATGATTGATCCGAGAGTGAAAGGGGACTGGGGGGGGGGGGGAGAGAGAGAGAGAGAGAGAAAGAGAGAGACACAGAGACAGAGACAATACCTTCATCTGTTTCATGAGCTCAAACATCTGCTCTGGAGGTAGACTGGCCACAGCTCTGCTAATGGACTCAGGCGCCTCGTCCGGCGTGATGTTATCCCCGTAGGGCGACTCGATGATGGGCGCTCCTGTTCCCAAACCTACACAGGACACAGCAGAGGTTACGGCGTGACAGCATTTAGTGACACCAGCTAGCTTCGGTCTCAACAAGCAAGCCGTCGTTGACTAAAGATTGGTGTGATCCCAAGTTGCATTGTTGTTTATAGACAAGTTCCTCAGGGACGTACTCTTGAGCTCTTCCTTGTTCTTCTCACTGGCCGCGTTGTCGACGCGGAGAGCCCTGCCGCTGAACTCTCTCCCGTTCAGGTTGCGCATGGCGCTGAGGGCCGTCTCCTGGTCCTGGTACTCACAGAACCCATATCCCTTCGGCTTCCCCGTTTCCCTGTCATACACCAACCTGGAAGAGAGCATAACACAATTCAATAGGATGACAAGGAGAAAATTAGGTCTCAGGCGCACACTAAACAGAACGTGTTGTCTAGCTAAGATCATGTTCTGATGACCATGTTCAAAAACACTGTGATTGAGAAGGTCAAACCACTTCACACTGACCTGAAGCTGACGACCAGCCCGACTTCAGAGAAAATGTCTTTGAGCTGCTCTTCTGTGGCTTCATAGGGAATGTTTCCCACTGAAACAAAACGAGGATCATTGACTGAAGATACAGAAGTGCTGTTAACAGTAATTAGTTAGCTATAATGTATTAACAATAGTTTAGCTTAGTTTAGCTAGCTGCAATAAAACAAGACTCTACTTATTACAACGTTACTGCATAGCAACGCTAGCTAACTAGCTAGCAAGCTAACGTGTTATCCGACCGCATGTCTCGATGGCTTTATCTCACAATCTCCAAACATCCACGTATCCAGTGGGATGTCGACTATATGCTTCGTAGCTTTATCTACCTGGTAAGAAAGAAACTCACCAAATACTGAACGCAACGAACGATCAACCGCTGGATCTCTGCCCGCAGCAGCAACGACGGCAGCAGCCAAGTTCGCCATTTTGGGGAATGATAATAATGTGACACCCGGAAATGACAATGACAACGACATCCGCTTAAAATGATAAAGCGGGAAAATGATCCACTAGAGGGCGCACGAGCTACCAGCCCCACAAGAACTAGCGAGTCTATCTATATTTGCTAGCTAGCTAAATGTATATTTAAACGAGCTATAGTACCACATATTTATCCCACATTGGACTCCTGCTTTGGTTGAAAGATAGACAAAGTTCAGATGACCAGAATTAAGATGGCCCTGGTTGATTAATGGTGTGTTCGTTTGTGGTCGGAGGTGGCAAGTCGCAAGTGGCAAAATACCTTCCTCCGACCTGTGTGCATTCGAGCTATATACCATTATATCACAGTTACCTAGTTATATCTATATACCATTATATCACAGTTACCTAGTTATATCTATATACCATTATATCACAGTTATCTAGTTATATCTATATACCATTATATCACAGTTACCTAGTTATATCTATATACCATTATATCACAGTTACCTAGTTATATCTATATACCATTATATCACAGTTACCTAGTTATATCTATATACCATTATATCACAGTTATCTAGTTATATCTATATACCATTATATCACAGTTACCTAGTTATATCTATATACCATTATATCACAGTTACCTAGTTATATCTATATACCATTATATCACAGTTACCTAGTTATATCTATATACCATTATATCACAGTTACCTAGTTATATCTATATACCATTATATCACAGTTACCTAGTTATATCTATATACCATTATATCACAGTTACCTAGTTATATCTATATACCATTATATCACAGTTACCTAGTTATATCTATATACCATTATATCACAGTCACCTAGTTATATCTATATACCATTATATCACAGTTACCTAGTTATATCTATACACCATTATATCACAGTCACCTAGTTATATCTATATACCATTATATCACAGTTACCTAGTTATATCTATATACCATTATATCACAGTTACCTAGTTATATCTATATACCATTATATCACAGTTACCTAGTTATATCTATATACCATTATATCACAGTTACCTAGTTATATCTATATACCATTATATCACAGTGACCTAGTTATATCTATATACCATTATATCACAGTTACCTAGTTATATCTATATACCATTATATCACAGTTAACTAGTTATATCTATATACCATTATATCAGTTACCTAGTTATATCTATATACCATTATATCACAGTTACCTAGTTATATCTATATACCATTATATCACAGTTACCTAGTTATATCTATATACCATTATATCACAGTTACCTAGTTATATCTAGTGCATTCGAGCAACTGGGGGCTGAGAAACATCCGAATTTGCGACGAGGAAGTGTGAGTTCATGCGGTGTTTTATTTAATAAGTCCTAGTAGCAAGTCGCAATTTGCCACCTCCCAGTTATAAACGAACGCATCATAACTACTTGGTAAGTTATTAGCTAGTGCTAGCTATCTAGTTAGCTAGGCTATCTATCAAGCGGTGGGAAGAAGTCGCTACAGTGTATCTTCTTGCAATTCACAAATCAGTTTCAAGTCTTCACTTTCGAGTCTCAACGTTAGTGATCTATCCATCTTAAAAGTCAAAGCTAAACTGATATTACTTTCTAAGCCTCAGTGTAGGTGATATAATGCAGCCCTTTTGAGGGAATGGCAATTTGTCGCTTTCTCTCTCCGCCGGTTGTTGACCTGCAGTTCTATGTTGCTACCACAAGAGGCAGTGGTCCCAGAACATCAAAACCAAAAGACTCCACAGATTTCCCAGGTCAGAGGTGGCCGAGTGGATAGTGCGCTGTTTGTATTAAACCTCCATGTGCGCTGCCTATCACCGCAAAGGTTGTGAGTTCAATCCTTGGTGTGGACATACCAAGGTACCGAGACATATTTTGTCACTGGATGTTATAGAAGTTATGTAAAAATGTGGTTACCTGGTGGTTCTATGTCAGTTATTGAATTTATGTGGTAGAGCCATCGGCCATAAATAAACGAGCGTGGGTCATATTTGTTAATTATAGACCCTTTTACAGCCTAGTCAGCACAAGTATGTGCGCGCATTCTTGAAACATTAGCAGAGGAAGACGGACAAATTTGCCTGTGGCTACAAGCCATTATTAAGCGTACGGACTGGACTGAGTATATCATCATAAATGCCCACGTTTGCGGTGCCCATTTTATGTCAGGTAAGATATTTTGACTACCTGGTTTCACTGGAATGTCTGGTTGAAATGTAGAGTAATATCTGAAGTAAACAGTAACCCATAATCTGGCTGCACGCTAAGCTAAAGCTAAGTTCAGAAAATGAAGCCCAATGATAGCTAGCTAACATTAACTAGTGCTAGCTAACACGCTACATTAACAACAATTAACAACATTAACTCTTTAGCTCACCAACCAAATGTCTGGTAGATGAAAAATTCTACCCGCCTTTTTTTCCCCAGCCAAAAATAACACTTATATAAAGCCTTTTTTGTGTTGTGTAGACATACAGTACATTTAATCTGCATAATAACATGATATGGTGGTGAATAAAAACTGGTCAGAGCAGATTCCTGGTGCCACAGCACAGGTGGTGTTATAGTCCTATCCCCAACTGAAAATATTGATCTAGTGATTAGTCAACCCATTGTTAAATAACAAAATTCTAAGCTATTCCATAGGAATGAGCCTATAACCATACCAGCTGGGCAAGCTGACTTTGCTAGCTACCTAACCTAGCTCTAATGGTATTGTCCTGCTCGATTGCTGTGCAACATATCAACTGACCATGAGTCTGGGGGTATAACAGGAAGGTGCAGATAGTCAGTGTGGAAACTAAACTACTGCTGGTTTTTAGTGATGTGACGTTCACGATGGGAACCGATTCGCAGTTGTGGGAGTTCTTTTTGTGTGTTGGCTGTAAGCCGACACACCAAGAAGAGGGAATCCTATTTGTCACTCCTTCCCTCCCTCCCTGTTGTCGTTGTTGACCTGCAGTTCTATTGTTGTTACCACAAGAGGCAGTGGTCCCAGAACATCAAAACAAAAAGACTCCACAGATTTCCTAGGTCAGAGGTGGCCGAGTGGATAGTGTGCTGTTTGTATTATACCTCCATGTGCGCTGCCTATCACCGGGAAGGTTGTGAGTTCCATCCTTGGTGTGGACATACCAAGGTACCATGACATATTTTGTCACAGGATGTTATAGAAGTTATGTAACGAGCGTGGGTCATATTTGTTAATTATAGACCCTTTTACAGCCTAGTCAGCACAAGTAGCCTATGCGCGCACATTCTTGAAACAGTAGCAGAGGCAGAGGAAGACAGACATCTCCATTATTAAGCGTACGGACTGGACTGATGACATCATCAAAAATGCCCGCATTTGCGGTGCCCATTTTATATCAGGTAAGTTATTTTGACTACCTGGTTTCACTGGAATGTCTGGTTGAAATGTACCCCTTCTCAGTCTCGTTGTCGCATTCCGCTCGCTCATGCCAGACAACAGTCCTTTGCTGGTCCATTCACTTTTCCGTCAAAATAAATCGGTGTCGGCCTAGTTAGGAGAGGCGCTCATATTTAGCCTACAAGTGTCAGATAAACATGAAACTTCACTTACCTAAGCAAAAGGGTCTATTTTAACAAATGCTGGGTTGAAGCTTCAAAGCACAGCCACCACCACAGAAGAAGACTACCTCGGAAAAATAATTTCACTCGGACAGAACGCGTCTAAATAAGTTATTTATTGGTAGCTCCGAGGCTTCAAAACCCAGCATTTGTTAAAATAGACCTGTTTCCACCAGGCCATCACCATTGAAGACACAGTGGTGACCCTGACTCGGACTGCGAGGAATCTGGGTGTGACCCTGGATGACCAACTGTCATTTTCCTCACAAGTCACATCCGTCACACACTCCTGCAGATTCATGCTCTACAACATCAGGAGGATTCGCCCTTTCCTCACTGATGAAACGGTGCAGGTACTCATCCAGGCCCTGGTCATCTCCCGCCTGGACTACTGCAACTCCCTCCTCGCTGGGGCCCCGGCGTCAGCCATTAAACCTCTGGAACTTGTCCAGAAAGCTGCTGCTCGCCTGGTGTTCAACCACCCCAAATTCTCCCACACAACTTCCCTCCTCCGTTCCCTACACTGGCTCCCTGTAGCGGCTCGCATCCAGTTTAAAACTCTGGCGCTAACCTACAGGGCAATGAAAGGAACAGCCCCCTCCTACCTCCAGGCCATGGTCAAACCCTACACCCCCTCCCGACCGCTACGCTCTGCTACCTCAGGGCGACTGGTTGCCCCGTCACTCCGAGGCTCCTGCGGTCGTCGACACGGTCACGGCTCTTCTCTGTCCTGGCCCCGCAGTGGTGGAATGAACAGCCCACTAACGTCAGGACAGCAGAGTCGCTGCCCATCTTTCGTCGCAGGCTCAAAACTCATCTCTTCAGGAAGTACTACAACAATCCTCCCTCCTAAGCACTTATTGTATTATATTATATTGCACTGTACTTTAGATTGCGATTCTTGCACTTTGCCTTCAGCACTAGATTATGCTCTTAGTCACTTGTTTTAGAAAGAAGATGCACTTGTTAGTTCTGGCAAGTAGTAGTACATTGGCTCTTCCTACGTTAAATGCAATAATGGTTAGTCGCTTTGGAAAAAAGCGTCTGCTAAATGACTGTAATGTAATGTGTCTACTGTAGAGCGCCTCTGGTGTCACTGTTCAGAGCATTGGACTCCCACCTGAGAGACCGGGGTTCAAGACCCGGATGACTTTATGTTATCATCAGTGTAACTGCTTTAGCCACTGACCGCTACCATTAATGTTATGGAAGCTTCTGCTAGTTGTTGTGAGCTCATGAGCTAACTATCCCGCTCTCATTGTGCTGGATTAGCATTGGAAGCATTGGAACTGATGTGTCCAGGCGACAAGACCTATCTTCATTTATCAGACATTATTTCATGTCATTTCAATTCACAGCTATTTCAGTGGCATGACTAGCTTCCATCCTACCAGTCCTGAACAGAAACAAGCCAGCCACGCACATAAACCAGGCTGGACCTGGTTTGGGTAATTTGGGGAATATGTAGTGTATACTGTATAGTACACTAGATGTAGCAGCACAATCTGGATGTAGCATGCTGCATCTGGCATAGCCTACTGAGAAGAACCAGAAGCACCCAACAGAGGGAGGAGCTGGTTACTGGGTTCATTGGCGATTTTATAGGGGGGGCAACTCTGCTCAGATTCTTTTTTTTTTTTTTTTTCTACTAATTAACACAATTATTAAATACATACTTGTGGTTGGTACCAGTTTGTGTTAGATCATCATTAATTTTAAAAGTGTATTTATTACTTAAACTAGGCTACCTTTAAAAAAAAAATATATATATTCATAATCCACTAATGGCACAACTCGTCCGTCGAAAAAAATGAGATCTGACTGTACTGCTCAGTGCTCAACAAGCTACAACTAGCCAACCTGCTCACAATGGCAAAAAGAGCTATACAAACAATTTACCACTTCTTCATAAAATAAAATAAAAACTGGCAATGCTAATGAAGAAGCTACCACTCGAAATGACACCGCAGCAGGTGCAATCGAATGCAGAAGTGCTCCAGAGGCTATCGAAGCTAACACTAACACTAACACTAACACTAGCACTAGCACTAGCACTAGCACCAGCACTAACACTAGCACTAACACTAGCACCAGCACTAGCACTAGCACTAGCACCAGCACTAGCACTAGCACCAGCACCAGCACTAGCACCAGCACTAACACTAGCACTAGCACTAACACTAACACCAGCACTAACACTAACACCAGCACTAACACTAACACTAGCACTAGCACCAGCACTAGCACTAGCACTAGCACCAGCACCAGCACTAGCACTAGCACCAGCACTAACACTAGCACTAACACTAGCACTAACACTAGCAACATCACTAGCACCAGCACTAACACTAACACTAACACTAGAACTAGAACCAGCACTAGCACTAGCACTAACACTAGCACTAGCACTAACACTAGCACTAACACTAGCACCAGCACTAACACTAGCACTAACACTAGCACTAACACTATAAACATCACTAACACTAGCACTAGCACCAGCACTAACACTAACACTAGCACTAACACTATCACTAACACTAACACTAGCACTAACACTATAAACATCACTAACACCAGCACTAGCACCAGCACTAACACTAGAACTAGCACCAGCACTAGCACTAGCACTAACACTAACACTAGCACTAGCACTAACACTAACACTAACACTAGCACTAGCACTAGCACTAGCACCAGCACTAACACTAGAACTAGCACCAGCACTAGCACTAACACTAGCACTAGCACTAACACTAGCACTAGCACTAGCACTAACACTAGCACTAACACTAGAACTAGCACTAACACTAGCACCAGCACTAGCACTAACACTAGCACTAACACTATAAACATCACTAACACTAACACTAGCACTAGCACTAACACTAGCACTAGCACTAGCACTAACACTAGCACTAACACTAGCACTAGAACTAGCACTAACACTAGCACTAACACTAACACTAACACTAGCACTAGAACTAGCACTAACACTAGCACTAACACTAGCACTAGCACTAACACTAGCACTAGCACTAACACTATAAACATCACTAACACTAGCACTAACACTAGCACTAACACTAGAACTAGCACCAGCACCAGCACTAGCACTAACACTAGCACTAACACTAGCACTAACACTAGCACTAGCACTAACACTAGCACTAACACTAGCACTAGCACTAGCACTAACACTAGAACTAGCACCAGCACTAACACTAGCACCAGCACTAGCACTAACACTAGCACTAGCACTAGCACTAGCACCAGCACTAGCACTAACACTAACACTAGCACTAGCACCAGCACTAGCACTAGCACTAACACCAGCACTAGCACTAGCACTAACACTAGCACTAACACTAGCACTAACACTAGCACCAGCACTAGCACTAACACTAGCACTAACACTAACACTAGCACTAACACTAGCACTAACACCAGCACTAGCACTAGCACTAGCACTAACACCAGCACCAGCACTAACACTAACACTAGCATTAGCACTAACACTAGCACTAACACCAGCACTAGCACTAGCACTAACACTAGCACTAGCACTAACACTAGCACTAGCACTAACACTAGAACTAGCACTAACACTAGCACTAACACTATCACTAACACTAGCACTAACACTAGCACTAACACTAGCACTAACACTAACACTAGAACTAGCACTAACACCAGCACTAACACTAACACTAGCACTAACACTAGCACTAACACTAGCACTAGCACTAACACTAGCACTAACACTAGCACTAACACTAGAACTAGCACTAACACCAGCACTAACACTAGCACCAGCACTAGCACTAACACTAGCACTAGAACTAGCACTAGCACTAACACTAGCACTAACACTATCACTAACACTAGCACTAACACTAGCACTAACACTAGCACTAACACTAGAACTAACACTAACACTAGCACTAGCACTAGCACTAGCACTAACACTAGCACTAGCACTAACACTAGCACTAGCACTAACACTAGCACTAACACTAGCACTAACACCAGCACTAACACTAGCACCAGCACTAGCACTAACACTAACACTAGAACTAGCACTAACACTAGAACTAGCACCAGCACTAACACTAACACTAGCACCAGCACTAGCACTAGCACTAGCACTAGCACTAACACTAACACTAGAACTAGCACCAGCACTAACACTAGCACTAACACTATCACTAGCACTAGCAACATCACCATCGTTGAGGAAGCTAGCACCAGCAGGCAGTGTCAGTGTGATGTTGTGGTGTTGGGTATGGCCTAGTGCTCGGTCATAAAGTCATATTGACATGCTTGTGGTGTCTAGATGAAGTTTGATGCGTTGTACATATTGAATTGTCCTACGAATTTCTCATTAGCATACTGTTCACAACTGGTATTCTTTGCAAATAGATGGGACGAGACGGCAGAACTGTTTTTGTTTTTTTTCTCACGTCAAAATGTTGCCCCCCCTACTCAGAGGGTAAAATCGCCTATGACTGGGTTCAATAGCGAATTGCGCTGCCACCACCTTTTATTAACCGGTGGGGTCCGGCGTCAGAACACACACACACACACAGGCGTTAGAAAAAGGACATGGCTTTATTAATCATTTCATTTCAAATGCACACATCAGCATGGCTCGGGACGCTCCCCAAACCCCCTATAGCTGCCCCACCCCCAGGCGCTCCAGGCTTAAACTATAACACTGCCCTCTCACTGCAAAATAATATAACTGCACTCTCACTGCAAAATAATATAACTGCACTGCAAAATAATATAACTGCACTGCAAAATAATATAACTGCACTGAAAAAGAATCTAACTGCACTCTCACTGCAAACGAAACATGCGCGTGTAAAACCAAAACTCCAAAACAACCGGCCTGCCACACCGTCTGAGATCAGGACACATCACTTTCCCTCTCCGAAAGCTTAGCTTCAGTTAATATAGGATTCATTCATTAACAATGGTTATGGTTAGCCATAGTTTGTGACAGGCTGTTGACATGCGACAGCCCTGAAAATGATGTTGAAGGGCATTCCAAACGAGCGTTATTTTGACACTCTACTCCCCATGCCCATTTTACAGCATTGCCACCCAGTGGATATAATCGGAATTACACACTCTATTCAAGGAGGGGAATCAGGACAAAAATGAGTTTGGTCGAGTTTTTATTACAGTGATTTGATCACGATTCAAAGACCAACCGTGCGGTTACAGTGCCAGCATCGTATATATAAGGAATACATTGATTATTTTGTATGTGGTTTTAAATGTTTAACTATGATTGGTGCATTTCATATATTCTGTAGGCTTAGTTGCCTTAGTCATATTAATTTTGTTATTTTTATAAAAAAATGTTCACAGGTCATAATAAGAATACTTCTTCCTTGACTTGAGTCAGTCATGGCAATTCTAGAATTCATGTTTGGTCATACTGTAACAGATTGTGTCACAATGATATGACATCATATTGGAACACAATCTATGACAGCCACATTCTAGTTTATAGTTCACTTTTTCTCTGTCAGTGGTCAGTGACATTTTGAAGTGGTTGGTGTATGCAATGCAATCCAGTGCTCCTAACTTCTCCATGGCCTCCCTGTACGTTGGGAATCTGCACCCCGATGTGACAGAGGCCATGCTGTGTGATTTATTTAGCCCCATGGGGATGATCCATTCTATCCGGGTCTGTAGAGACAGGATCACCAGGCGCTCCTCAAGGTACGCATATGTCAACTTCCAGCAGCCAGCTGACGCCAAACGTGCTCTTGACACCTTGAGCTATGAAACAGTCATGGGCCGACAGCTCCGGATCACGTGGTCTCGACGTGACCGCACCCTGAGGGACAACGGAATTGGGACCGGCATCAGTCTCTACATAAAGAACTTGAAGGAAGAGATTGATGAGATGCGACTGAGGAAGGAGTTCTCTCCCTTTGGTACCATCATCAGTGCCAAAGTCGTGATGGAGCGCGGCCGCAGCAAGGGCTTTGGGTTTGTGTGTCTGTCCTCCCCTGAGGAGGCCACCCGGGCCATTGCAGGGCTGAACGGACGCATCCTGGCCACCAAGCCCCTGTATGTGGCCCTGGCCCGGCCCAAGAAACAGCCACGGGTGTATCAAACCAACAGATACAGGCAGCGAATGCCCGTCAGGCGTGCCACGCCCAGCATGGAGATCAAACTGCCTGCACAGCCCTCTGGATCCTCCATGGCTGCCATCCCTCACGCGTCCATCCAGTGTGTCTCCGCCCAGACCATGGGCCCTCGTCCAACCTCGGCTCCTACAGCTCCTGCGCCTCCTGCTGTCTACCCGCTGGGCATTCGGGAGCGTGCGAGAGAATGGAGGTCTCGGACGACCTCTGCTCCTACAGCTCCTGCGCGTCCTGCTGTCTACCCGCTGGGCATTCGGGAGCGTGCGAGAGAATGGAGGTCTCGGACGACCTCCATTCTGGCTGCCACTCCACCACAGCAGCGGAAGCAGATGCTGGGTGAGTGTAGTGGTCTGGTTGACTGTTCACTGTTAATTGTCTGGTTCACTGCCAATTGCCTGACCCACACTTAAAGCCCTTGTAAAGACTGTGCCCCCAGTTAATTTCAATTAACTGTCCAATTTTCCCCTCAAGAACACAACATGGAGCCTTGGTCCAGCCCACACGGGACCATGTCGGGTTACAAAAAGGTAAGTAACCCCCCTAAAGGTGTACATTTAATATACCATGTAAGCATAGTTAGTCAACTTTATCTGGTTTTGTACAGTCCTGGACCTACACCCACTCTCTATTGAGACCAGACAACTCTTTAATGTCAGGCCACTATAAAGGTTCTCAGGATCTTGTCATTTCTCAATATCCATACTCAATTTCTATAGCTGAGCTTAAGATGGAGAACCTCAAGCTCAGGATTTACTTACATACCATGAGCAATGAGCAAAGAAATTATTGGATTAGCTTCAATGACTTTCTTTTCATTAAAACAGAAAACTCCACCTCAGATGATCTCCTCAACAATTGAGGATGAGGTCAACTACCTAGCGCTGCAGCTGGAGACCAAGCTGAGCCCCCCTCGCCCAAGGGAGAGTGGGAAGATGGGATTTTGGCCTTGTGTTGCCCCTGCGCCAACTCCACCTACTGGCCTGGCACTGGAGGCAGAGGGCAGGCCTCTGAGGAAGGACAGAGAGACAGGGCACTCCTGCTCCTACATCCGTGCTCCTGTGAGTGCCCTTAAGCCTGCTCCCCCTGTGATGGCCTCTCCAACACTCGAGGAGGAGGTCAACGACTTGGCACTTCAGCTGGAGGCCAAGCTGAGCCCCCCTCGCCTCAGGGAGAGTGGGAAGACAGGTTTTTGGCCTTGTGTTGCCCCTACATCCACTGCAACAATTGGCCTGGCAATAGAGGCAGAGGGCAGGCCTCTGAGGAAGGACAGACAGACAGGGCACTCCTGCTCCTACATCCGTGCTCCTGTGAGTGCCCTTAAGCCTGCTCCCCCTGTGATGGCCTCTCCAACATTCGAGGAGGAGGTCAACAACTTGGCACTTCAGATGGAGGCCAAGCTTGTGTTGAGCCGCCCTCTTGTCAGGGAGCAGGCTAGGGCTAACCCTCTTGTCAGGGAGCAGGCTGGGGCTAACCCTCCTCCTGCCAGTGGACCTGCAGGCACAACGCCTCACACCGTTGGTGCCTGTAAACCCACTCCACCTCTGATGGCCTCCCCAACAATCGAGGAGGAGGTCAACGACCTAGCCCTGCAGCTGGAGGCCAAGCTGAGCCTCTCTCACCTCAGGGAGAGTGTCGCCCCAGCTGCCTCAACTCCACCGATGGGCCTGGCGCTGAAGGAGGAGGACAAGCCTCTGAGGACGGAGAGACAGACAAGACACTCCTGCTCCTCCACCCGTGCTCTGAAAGGCTCTGGACGAACAACTCGTAGACAGGAATGGGGTGAGGTCAAAACAGCCTGGACAGCCATTTGTTTTTTGATGCTTTCCATTTTGCAGGTTAAACAATATTAATTTTGTGATTTCAGATCTGACGGACATTGACGTCCAGCTGAACCCTGCATCAGTGAGCTCGAGCTTCACTATTCAGCTGGGTGTTGACTTTCAGACGAGAAAAAGCTGGTAAAGTCTATCTATCTATCTATCTATCTATCTATCTATCTATCTATCTATCTATCTATCTATATATCTATCTATCTGTCTGTCTGTCTGTCTGTCTGTCTGTCTGTCTGTCTGATTACACTGTCAGTGAGGATAATGCACTGAAAATCTTACTATTGTCTGTTTTGACAGATTTGACGGATCCAGTTTCGGATGTTCGCCTGCCTGTGCGGACAGTGCACACATACACACACACACACACACACACACACACACACAGAACTACACACACACAGAACAACTACCCCCCCCCCCCCCCCCCCCCCCACAGACAAACACACACACACAGAACAGAACAACAACATACACGTGCACACACACACGCACACATACAGACATTTGTATTCTCATGTTAGCTTTGACACTAGACATTTCTAACATAGCACATTTAGATCAAGGTCCAAGTCAAATTACTTGAGGTACAAACCTGAGGTCATTATTTTGCTAGTACACTGCGCTACCAAGTGTGCTTCATGTTCTGCTGGAATGTTACCCGAGTTGGTGGAATGTTTTCCAGAGCTCCAGACTTCTGTGTGGAGAGCTGTCCTTCTGGTTCCTGGTTGAAAGAAGGTTCTCCAGGGTTCTAGACTTCTGTGTGAAGGGCTCTTCTTCTGGTTCCTGTTTGAAGGTAGGTTCTCTAGGGTTCTAGACTACTGTGTGGAGAGCTGATCTTCTGGCATCGTTCACATCTGTGCTACTCTCTGGTTGGGTCGTACATCAGCACCACTAATCTCTCCAGCAGTAACATTGACCCTCTACTGACCAGGGTTATAATAGTTTTGCTTTTTTCATTAGTTTTTATTTTTATATCGTTTTAACTTTTTGTGTTCAATTTCAGTTTAGTTTTAATTAGTTTTTAAAGCAGATTTGCTAGTTTAGTTTAGTTTTTATTTTTTGATAATGCTTAGCTTTAGTTTAGTTTTTATTAGTTTCAGTATTAGTTTTAGTTTTTTTTTCTGCGCTACCCTCGTGAGACCATGCTGATCTCGTGAGCTCATGTTGTTTCACTCTGTGCAAAACAAACCATCTGGCGCACGTCAGGTTACTTCTGCGCAGGGGCACAGCTAAAGAAATAATGGAGGATAGATTTAATATCCACCCAAAATACTAGGCTTATGTATGAAATGAAAAAGACTAAAACTAAGGACATTTTCTCTACAATTTTAGTTTATTTTAGTTAGTTTTGTAAACACACAATACAGTTTTAGTTAGTTATCGTTTTTTTGTAAAGCCTAGTTTTTATTTTTATTTCAGTTAACTAAAATGTTTTTTCACACCTAGTTTTCGTTTTTTAGTTAGTTTCGTTAACTATAATAACCTTGCTACTGACCTCACTGGGCATGTAGAAGAGTCCACTGAAAGCAGTGTTGACCTCTGAGGAACACGTCCACGTTGTCCAGGCGTCCTGTCAGACAGTGTAGATGTGTCCCAGCCTGTGAAAGGACTGGGTGGCTCAGACACTGGGTGGCATTCATAGTGGTAAAACATTTGGTGAACAGCTGTGTACCGCGGGTGTATGTCTTTTTATTATGGCTTCATTCAGCATACGGCTCCTGATGTAGGTGTCGGCTCAAACTTTTGGTACAGAGCTGTTCAACAAATGTTTTCTGAGTCTCCCAGTCCTTTCACAGGCTGGGACACGTCTGCACTGTCTGACAGAGGAAACAGGACACCTGGGGAATGTGGACGTGTTTCTCAGAGGTCAACGCTGCTTTAATTGATTTCCTCAGCATGTCCAGTGAGGTCAGTAGAGGGTCAATGTTACTGCTGGAGAGATTAGAGGTGCTGATGTACGACCCAACCAGAGAGTAGCACGGATGTGAACGATGACAGGATGACAGCTCTCCACACAGAAGTCTAGAACCCTGGAGAACCTACTTTCAACCAGGAACCAGAAGGACAGCTCTCCACACAGAAGTCTGGAGCTCTGGAACATTCCACCAACTCGGGTAACATTCCAGCAGAACATGAAGCACACTTGGTAGCGCAGTGTACTAGCAAAATAATGACCTCAGGTTTTAAAGTAATTTGACTTGAACCTTGATCTAAATGTGCTATGTAAGAAATGTCTAGTGTCAAATTTACGTTACATTTGTTACATCCGTTACATTACTACATACTGCATTTGTTGTACTGAAATAAATATTTTCAACAATATAGACTACATTTGTGTATGTGTTTTTGTGCGTGGCTGTAAGCCAGCCATAGTATATAGTATAGCATTTGTCCGGTTATCACTCCCTCCCTCCGTCACTCTGGACAATGTTGGCCTGCAGTTCTCTGTTGGCACCACAAGAGGCAGTAGTCCCAGCACACCAAAATCAAGAAGGACACCAAAACCACTGCCAATCTCCACTGCACAAATAGAGTAGTGGTGAGAGCATTGGACTCCCACCCTGGAGACTGGGGTTCAAGACCTGGTGGGGATGACTTTATGGGACTATACCCCAAACCTCCACATGTTCATCCTTTCACTCCAACCTTTACCCCTTGCCTTATAGATCAGATCCTGGCCCAACCCCAACCCATATTCTAACCCCAACCCACACTAGGGCCTGGAAGAAGGACACCAAAACCCACCCACCGATCTCCACTGCACAAGTAGAGTAGTGGTGAGAGCATTGGACTCCCACCCAGGAGACCAGGGTTCCCGGTGGGGATGACTTCATGTTGGGGATGCCGCCCATGTTTAGGATGATGCATTACATCTTAAATGGTGTTGAGAGACTCGCGTTGAGGAATCTGATTAGCGAGAGAACATTTACGCTGAGTTATTAACTATGGCAAATTTTAAACTTTAAAACATGTAAATAAAACATGTAAATAATGTAATGAAATGTAATGCATCATCCCCAACATGGGCGGCAGCAGTGAGTAGGCTAAACAAAGCGGAGAGCGCCGAATCGCCAGTAGAAGAAGACAGTCGATGCGCTGTGGATATTAGACATTTAAGTGTACAAATTTGCCTTTTATTTGAAAGGTGGGGGATTACAAACTGTAGCGACCTCGGAGAAAAGGCTTTCATCTTTCCAACGATGTTTTTACTTTGGTGAGTAACGAAACGGTTTTGTCTGTAGACTCAGACGAGCGGGCCGAGGAAGCGCATTCATAGGTAAATTGCATTGAGAGTAACAGGGCGTTATCTGTAGGATATCGCCCTGGACCAGGTCTACGACAACTCGTGCTCAAACACCACAACGCCTTTTATCAAACTGAAATAGCCCTGCCAGTGCTAACCTCTGGGCTACTGTATTTAACATAATAACATCGCATTCATAAGCCATCGTTCTGACACCATAAGGGGAAGCTTGTCAACGACATGCGACAACAGGTCCTTATCTCTCACATAGCAGCAAATTCACACACATTGCCAACATGATCAATCTGAAATGCATACGGTTGCGTGTCCACCGACAAGCTGTATTTTAGGGCGCTATAGGGACGAGAAAATAACTTACCTGATACAAAATGGGCACCGCAAATGCGGGCATTTCTGATTATGTCCTCAGTCCAGTCCGTAGGCTATGCTTAGCCACAGGCGACTCCATTTCTGAAAAGGCCGGTTTCCTCTTGAAACGAATAAAGTTTGTCACTAGAGCGCCGATTTGTAGCCTCACACTTTTAATAAATGCTGGGTTTTGAAGCCTCGGCACTACCAGTAAATAACTTATTTAGACGCGTTCTGTCCGAGTGAAATTATTTTTCTGAGGTAGTCTTCTGTGGTGGTGGCGGTGCTTTGAAGCTTCAACACAGCATTTGTTAAAATAGACCCTTTTGCTTAGGTAAGTGAAGTTTCATGTTTATCTGACACTTGTAGGCTAAATATGAGCGCCTCTCCTAACTAGGCCGACACCGATTTATTTTGACGGAAAAGTGAATGGTAGAAGTGTTTTAGAGGAAATGTTTTCGGTGGTGTGCGTGTGTGTGTGTGTGTGTGTGTGAGAGAGTTTGTTAGCAGGATTACATTAAAACGACTGGACCAATTTTCACAAAACTCGGTGGAAGGGTGTAGCATGGTCCAACCTAGAAACCATTCAAATTTGGAGCAGATCCGAAACATGGGTCGGGTCCACGGGCCGCCCAAACACGGCCGGCCGTTCATCTCCATTCATTATTTGAACCGGGATTATCGGGAAACATTCATGATGTTTAGCTAGGTAGTATGTACTTGCTAGCTAGCCAAGTCAGCTGGCTACAGCTTGCTAGCTACCTTGCTAGCTAAAAATGATGTCTTGCTTCAAAGTTAGCTAGCACTAGGACTAGCTGACAAGCAATGATCTACATACCATATTCGGGGATCATCAATCTATAAAACGTTCACAGTATTAAGATATCCCTACAGCGACCATGCTTAACAATACACCTTTGCCAAATATAAAAATAATGTAGCTACTGTTTATCATCAAATTTGATGATTTAGTTGTTTGTTGGACGCCGCCGAGGAAAACCTCCAATACCGAACTTCCCGCCCCATTTTTAGTTTCTGGCTGACCGACGGCAAGCTCAGCCAATGAGAACGGTTCAATATACCAGCGTGCCCGTTTGAAAGACACAAGAACATCGCTCAAGTAGCCAATCGGGTGCAACAATCATGACTTATTTCCTGAAGACGCTCATACTGAAATGCATTTCATATGCACAAACATTTAAAAAAACAAAAATTGGAGTTAGTCTAAGTAAACATTTTAGTTAGTTTGGCCCCGTCGAATCGTTAGGTTTAATCTTCTCATTCATGGAACTTCCACTATCGAAATGTCTCCTCTTCTTTTATTAGGCCTCCAACCATGGATGTTTAGGGGTTGTAGACCACAGGAGGGCAACAGATGGCCCTTTGCAAGACCTGAATAACACAATCACAAACTAGGCCTATCAGAAGGAGAAAAACACTTTATTAACAAATGATTTACTACTGCAGATTAAAGATGATCATAATTGCACACAAACATTTCATGAAAACACCACAACAGAATTATCTAAGCCTCAGAGGGAGTCTGGGGGTATAACAGGAAGGTGCAGATAGTCAGTGTGGAAACTAAACTACTGCTGGTTTCTAGTGATGTGACGTTCGCGAACGATCCGATTCTTTTGAACGGCTCTTTAAAACGAACGATGGGAACCGATTCGCAGTTGTGCGAGTTCTTTTTGTGTGTTGGCTGTAAGCCGACACACCAAGAAGAGGGAATCCTATTTGTCACTCCTTCCCTCCCTCCCTGTTGTCGTTGTTGACCTGCAGTTCTATTGTTGTTACCACAAGAGGCAGTGGTCCCAGAACATCAAAACAAAAAGACTCCACAGATTTCCCAGGTCAGAGGTGGCCGAGTGGATAGTGTGCTGTTTGTATTATACCTCTGTGCGCTGCCTATCACCGCAAAGGTTGTGAGTTCAATCCTTGGTGTGGACATACCAAGGTACCATGACATATTTTGTCACTGGATGTTATAGAAGTTATGTAACGAGCGTGGGTCATATTTGTTAATTATAGACCCTTTTACAGCCTAGTCAGCACAAGTATGCGCGAGCATTCTTGAAACAGTAGCAGAGGCAGAGGAAGACAGACGAAATCGCCATTATTAAGCGTACGGACTGGACTGAGGACATCATCAAAAATGCCCGCATTTGCGGTGCCCATTTTATATCAGGTAAGTTATTTTGACTACCTGGTTTCACTGGAATGTCTGGTTGAAATGTAGCCCTTCTCAGTCCCGTTGTCGCATTCCGCTCGCTCATGCCAGACAACAGTCCTTTGCTGGTCCATTCACTTTTCCGTCAAAATAAATCGGTGTCGGCCTAGTTAAGAGAGGCGCTCATATTTACAAGTGTCAGATAAACATGAAACTTCACTTACCTAAGCAAAAGGGTCTATTTTAACAAATGCTGTGTTGAAGCTTCAAAGCACCGCCACCACCACAGAAGAAGACTACCTCGGAAAAATAATTTCACTCGGACAGAACGTGTCTAAATAAGTTATTTATTGGTAGCGCCGAGGCTTCAAAACCCAGCATTTGTTAAAATAGACCCGTTTCCTCGGGTAAGTGAAGTTTCATGTTTATCTGACACTTGTAAATATGAGCGCCTCTCCTAACTAGGCCGACACTGATTTATTTTGACGGCAAAGTGAATGGACCAGCAAAGGACTGTTGTCTGGCATGAGCGAGCGGACTGAGAAGGGGTAGTTGAAATGTGGAGTAATATCTGAAGTAAACAGTAACCCATAACCTGGCTGCACGCTAAGTTCAGGAAATGAAGCCCAATGATAGCTAGCTAACGTTAGCTAGTGCTAGCTAACACGCTAGCTAGTGTTAGCTACCTAACTCGAGGCCCGAGGAGTTGGAGATACTATACACGTTCTCTCAAAGTGCTTTAGCTAAGGTTAGCTACTACAAGCTAGCTAGTCCTTATCACCAACACTTGCCTCACAACGTACGTAGCTAAACTATTCACACAGCAAGCAACGTCAGCTGACTGGGACTGTCTCTTGTAGAATAACCAGTGTTGTGAAATACATTTAACTGGTCAGTTGATATGTTGCACAGCAATCGAGCAGGACAATATCATTAGAGCTAGGTTAGGTAGCTAGCAAAGTCAGCTTTCCCAGCTGGTATGGTTATAGGCTCATTCCTATAGGATAGCTTAGTAGTTTGTGATTTAGCAATGGGTTGACTAATCACTAGATCAATATTTTCAGTTGGGGATAGGACTACAACACCACCTGTGCTGTGGCACCAGGAATCTGCTCTGACCACTGTTTTTATTCACCACCATATCATGTTATTATGCAGATTAAATGTACTGTATGTCTACGCGACACTAAAACGGCTTTATATAAATGTTATTTGTGGCCAATATTTGAATGCACTATCTCCCTTCTGTTCTGTTGCAGCTTTGATGCTGGGATGCCTGGTGTGGTTGAGGCCAGAGAACACCGTGATGCAACACCAGTCAGGTGTCGGCTGCTGTGCAACGCTGATGTCCAGCCCCCCCAAAGATGGTCTTCAGGTACAAGCCCCACCCGGAGTGGACATGGCCAGACAGCAGTATCTGATCATGGATGGCTGTGACTGTGTCCATGATACAGCAGCATTTCTGTTGGTAAGGTTTTGCCGTGGCGCACCACCACGGCAAGATCCTTGCCACCACACCAAACATTTGATACAAAAAACAATAATACAAATTAGGCTTTATATAAATAAAACTTTCTAAATATTTCTGCCTAAATGCGCTTTCAAAACCACTGTTGCGCCCACATTAGGACTATTTATTTCAATAAAGAGCCTATAGGCCGCGCGCTCTGTGCCGCTCCTTTCTGAGGTGATCGGAAGCGTGAAGGGATTTTTTCTTCAGTGAGCGGCATGAGGTTACAACGAAAGATAGGTAGGATATTGAAAGATAGGTAGGATATTGAAAGATAGGTAGGCTATTGTGGCTATTGCTGCTCAGATATTACCATAGTGTTAACCAGTGTTTGAATTGGGCCAAACACTGGTGCTGGCACCTAGGCCTACTCCTCAAAATGCCTAGCCTACTGTCTAAAATACATTTATGTTAGTAATCTAAGTGTTGTTATAGCTACAGTTAGACGTGCCGACAGCTCCTGCCCATCTCAAGCACGTTGGTAAAGCCTTTGGTTTTATAATTCCCTGATGACAACTAGCGGATCCTAATATATCAATACAATTTTCCAGATGGGCATACGACGATTTTTGAAGAGGAAGAGAGAGGAGAATGATGAGACCAGTCAGGTAGGCTAGGTTATTGAAGAGGAAGAGAGAGGAGAATGATGAGACCAGTCAGGTAGGTTATTGCCGGCTAGCCATGATTCACACCGGGGGATTAAGGAACAAGGCAAACTACCTGTAGTAAGCTAACAGTTTTGCCCGCTTCCCAGGGACCAGTAAACTCTGTTCGGCCAAGAGGAATGCCTCATGCAGTTGTCTGATCGGACAAGTAAAAAATGAATATGATAAATTGGCCTTGTGTTGCTAACGTTACTTAACGTTATCTGAAAATACAGTTTGAGCCGAAGCGGAGCTGCTCCATTTGAGCTACGCGCTGCTGTCTGTCCGTCAGTCAGCCCTTCAAGCGAGCGTTGTCAAGGAGACATCTACCTACTACTGTAGAGGGCCTCCGGTGTCTACTGTAGAGCACCTCTGGTGTCTACTGTAGAGTGGTGCGCCTCTGGTGTCTACTGTAGAGTGGTGCGCCTCTGGTGTCTGTAGAGTGGCGTGTCTCTGGTGTCTACTGTAGAGATCCTCCGATGCGGGGTCTGCTGTAGAGCGCCTCTGTTGCGCGCCTCTGGTGTCTACTGTAGAGTGGTGCGCCTCTGGTGTCTACTGTAGAGTGGTGCGCCTCTGGTGTCTGTAGAGCGGCGCGGCTCTGGTGTCTACAGCGCCTCTGGTGTCACTGGCCAGAGCATTGGACTCCCACCTGAGAGACCGGGGTTCAAGACCCGGTGGGGATGACTTTATGTTATCATCAGTGTAACTGCTTTAGCCACTGACCGCTACCATTAATGTTATGGAAGCTTCTGCTAGTTGTTGTGAGCTCATGCGCTAACTATCCCGCTCTTATTGTGCTGGATTAGCATTGGAAGCATTGGAACTGATGTGTCCAGGCGACAAGACCTATCTTCATTTATCAGACATTATTTCATGTAATTTCAATTCACAGCTATTTCAGTGGCATGACTAGCTTCCATCCTACCAGTCCTGAACAGAAACAAGCCAGCCACACACATAAACCCGGCTGGACCTGGTTTGGGTAATTTCGGGAATATGTAGTGTATACTGTATAGTACACCAGATGTAGCAGCACAATCTGGATGTAGCATGCTGCATCTGGCGTAGCCTACTTAAAAGAACCAGAAGCACCCAACAGAGGGAGGAGCTGGTTACTGGGTTCAATAGAGAATTTCGCTGCCACCACCTTTTTTAACCGGTGGGTCACCTTTTTTAACCGTCAAAACACACACACACACCACAGGCGTTAGAAAAAGGACATGGCTTTATTAATCATTTCATTTCAAATGCACACATCAGCATGGCTCGGGACGCTCCCCAAACCCCCTATAGCTGCCCCACCCCCAGGCGCTCCAGGCTTCAATTATAACACTGCACTCTCACTGCAAAATAATATAAACTGCACTGCAAAAGAATATAACTGCACTCTCACTGCAAAATAATATAAACTGCACTGCAAAATAATATAACTGCACTCTCACTGCAAACGAAACATGCGCGTGTAAAACCAAAACTCCAAAACAACCGGCCTGCCACACCGTCTGAGATCAGGACACATCACTTTCCCTCTCCGAAAGCTTAGCTTCAGTTAATATAGGATTCATTCATTAACAATGGTTATGGTTAGCCATAGTTTGTGACAGGCTGTTGACATGCGACAGCCCTGAAAATGATGTTGAAGGGCATTCCAAACGAGCGTTATTTTGACACTCTACTCCCCATGCCCATTTTACAGCATTGCCACCCAGTGGATATAATCGGAATTACACACTCTATTCAAGGAGGGGAATCAGGACAAAAATGAGTTTGGTCGAGTTTTTATTACAGTGATTTGATCACGATTCAAAGACCAACCGTGCGGTTACAGTGCCAGCATCGTATATATAAGGAATACATTGATTATTTTGTATGTGGTTTTAAATGTTTAACTATGATTGGTGCATTTCATATATTCTGTAGGCTTAGTTGCCTTAGTCATATTAATTTTGTTATTTTTATAAAAAAATGTTCACAGGTCATAATAAGAATACTTCTTCCTTGACTTGAGTCAGTCATGGCAATTCTAGAATTCATGTTTGGCCATACTGTAACAGATTGTGTCACAATGATATGACATCATATTGGAACACAATCTATGACAGCCACATTCTAGTTTATAGTTCACTTTTTCTCTGTCAGTGGTCAGTGACATTTTGAAGTGGTTGGTGTATGCAATGCAATCCAGTGCTCCTAACTTCTCCATGGCCTCCCTGTACGTTGGGAATCTGCACCCCGATGTGACAGAGGCCATGCTGTGTGATTTATTTAGCCCCATGGGGATGATCCATTCTATCCGGGTCTGTAGAGACAGGATCACCAGGCGCTCCTCAAGGTACGCATATGTCAACTTCCAGCAGCCAGCTGACGCCAAACGTGCTCTTGACACCTTGAGCTATGAAACAGTCATGGGCCGACAGCTCCGGATCACGTGGTCTCGACGTGACCGCACCCTGAGGGACAACGGAATTGGGACCGGCATCAGTCTCTACATAAAGAACTTGAAGGAAGAGATTGATGAGATGCGACTGAGGAAGGAGTTCTCTCCCTTTGGTACCATCATCAGTGCCAAAGTCGTGATGGAGCGCGGCCGCAGCAAGGGCTTTGGGTTTGTGTGTCTGTCCTCCCCTGAGGAGGCCACCCGGGCCATTGCAGGGCTGAACGGACGCATCCTGGCCACCAAGCCCCTGTATGTGGCCCTGGCCCGGCCCAAGAAACAGCCACGGGTGTATCTAACCAACAGATACAGGCAGCGAATGCCCGTCAGGCGTGCCACGCCCAGCATGGAGATCAAACTGCCTGCACAGCCCTCTGGATCCTCCATGGCTGCCATCCCTCACGCGTCCATCCAGTGTGTCTCCGCCCAGACCACGGGCCCTCGTCCAACCTCGGCTCCTACAGCTCCTGCGCGTCCTGCTGTCTACCCGCTGGGCATTCGGGAGCGTGCGAGAGAATGGAGGTCTCGGACGACCTCTGCTCCTACAGCTCCTGCGCGTCCTGCTGTCTACCCGCTGGGCATTCGGGAGCGTGCGAGAGAATGGAGGTCTCGGACGACCTCTGCTCCTACAGCTCCTGCGCGTCCTGCTGTCTACCCGCTGGGCATTCGGGAGCGTGCGAGAGAATGGAGGTCTCGGACGACCTCCATTCTGGCTGCCACTCCACCACAGCAGCGGAAGCAGATGCTGGGTGAGTGTAGTGGTCTGGTTGACTGTTCACTGTTAATTGTCTGGTTCACTGCCAATTGCCTGACCCACACTTAAAGCCCTTGTAAAGACTGTGCCCCCAGTTAATTTCAATTAACTGTCCAATTTTCCCCTCAAGAACACAACATGGAGCCTTGGTCCAGCCCACACGGGACCATGTCGGGTTACAAAAAGGTAAGTAACCCCCCTAAAGGTGTACATTTAATATACCATGTAAGCATAGTTAGTCAACTTTATCTGGTTTTGTACAGTCCTGGACCTACACCCACTCTCTATTGAGACCAGACAACTCTTTAATGTCAGGCCACTATAAAGGTTCTCAGGATCTTGTCATTTCTCAATATCCATACTCAATTTCTATAGCTGAGCTTAAGATGGAGAACCTCAAGCTCCGGATTTACTTACATACCATGAGCAATGAGCAAAGAAATTATTGGATTAGCTTCAATGACTTTCTTTTCATTAAAACAGAAAACTCCACCTCAGATGATCTCCTCAACAATTGAGGATGAGGTCAACGACCTAGCGCTGCAGCTGGAGGCCAAGCTGAGCCCCCCTCGCCCAAGGGAGAGTGGGAAGATGGGATTTTGGCCTTGTGTTGCCCCTGCGCCAACTCCACCTACTGGCCTGGCACTGGAGGCAGAGGGCAGGCCTCTGAGGAAGGACAGAGAGACAGGGCACTCCTGCTCCTACATCCGTGCTCCTGTGAGTGCCCTTAAGCCTGCTCCCCCTGTGATGGCCTCTCCAACACTCGAGGAGGAGGTCAACGACTTGGCACTTCAGCTGGAGGCCAAGCTGAGCCCCCCTCGCCTCAGGGAGAGTGGGAAGACAGGTTTTTGGCCTTGTGTTGCCCCTACATCCACTGCAACAATTGGCCTGGCAATAGAGGCAGAGGGCAGGCCTCTGAGGAAGGACAGACAGACAGGGCACTCCTGCTCCTACATCCGTGCTCCTGTGAGTGCCCTTAAGCCTGCTCCCCCTGTGATGGCCTCTCCAACATTCGAGGAGGAGGTCAACAACTTGGCACTTCAGATGGAGGCCAAGCTTGTGTTGAGCCGCCCTCTTGTCAGGGAGCAGGCTAGGGCTAACCCTCTGGTCAGGGAGCAGGCTGGGGCTAACCCTCCTCCTGCCAGTGGACCTGCAGGCACAACGCCTCACACCGTTGGTGCCTGTAAACCCACTCCACCTCTGATGGCCTCCCCAACAATCGAGGAGGAGGTCAACGACCTAGCCCTGCAGCTGGAGGCCAAGCTGAGCCTCCATCACCTCAGGGAGAGTGTCGCCCCAGCTGCCTCAACTCCACCGATGGGCCTGGCGCTGAAGGAGGAGGACAAGCCTCTGAGGACGGAGAGACAGACAAGACACTCCTGCTCCTCCACCCGTGCTCTGAAAGGCTCTGGACGAACAACTCGTAGACAGGAATGGGGTGAGGTCAAAACAGCCTGGACAGCCATTTGTTTTTTGATGCTTTCCATTTTGCAGGTTAAACAATATTAATTTTGTGATTTCAGATCTGACGGACATTGACGTCCAGCTGAACCCTGCATCAGTGAGCTCGAGCTTCACTATTCAGCTGGGTGTTGACTTTCAGACGAGAAAAAGCTGGTAAAGTCTATCTATCTATCTATCTATCTATCTATCTGTCTGTCTGTCTGTCTGTCTGTCTGTCTGTCTGTCTGTCTGTCTGTCTGATTACACTGTCAGTGAGGATAATGCACTGAAAATCTTACTATTGTCTGTTTTGACAGATTTGACGGATCCAGTTTCGGATGTTCGCCTGCCTGTGCGGACAGTGCACACATACACACACACACACACACACACACACACACACACACACACACACACACACAGAACTACACACACACAGAACAACTACCCCCCCCCCCCCCCCCCCCCACAGACAAACACACACACACAGAACAGAACAACAACATACACGTGCACACACACACGCACACATACAGACATTTGTATTCTCATGTTAGCTTTGACACTAGACATTTCTAACATAGCACATTTAGATCAAGGTCCAAGTCAAATTACTTGAGGTACAAACCTGAGGTCATTATTTTGCTAGTACACTGCGCTACCAAGTGTGCTTCATGTTCTGCTGGAATGTTACCCGAGTTGGTGGAATGTTTTCCAGAGCTCCAGACTTCTGTGTGGAGAGCTGTCCTTCTGGTTCCTGGTTGAAAGAAGGTTCTCCAGGGTTCTAGACTTCTGTGTGAAGGGCTCTTCTTCTGGTTCCTGTTTGAAGGTAGGTTCTCTAGGGTTCTAGACTACTGTGTGGAGAGCTGATCTTCTGGCATCGTTCACATCTGTGCTACTCTCTGGTTGGGTCGTACATCAGCACCACTAATCTCTCCAGCAGTAACATTGACCCTCTACTGACCAGGGTTATAATAGTTTTGCTTTTTTCATTAGTTTTTATTTTTATATCGTTTTAACTTTTTGTGTTCAATTTCAGTTTAGTTTTAATTAGTTTTTAAAGCAGATTTGCTAGTTTAGTTTAGTTTTTATTTTTTGATAATGCTTAGCTTTAGTTTAGTTTTTATTAGTTTCAGTATTAGTTTTAGTTTTTTTTTCTGCGCTACCCTCGTGAGACCATGCTGATCTCGTGAGCTCATGTTGTTTCACTCTGTGCAAAACAAACCATCTGGCGCACGTCAGGTTACTTCTGCGCAGGGGCACAGCTAAAGAAATAATGGAGGATAGATTTAATATCCACCCAAAATACTAGGCTTATGTATGAAATACATGACCTTTACCCCTTGCCTTATAGATCAGATCCTGGCCCAACCCCAACCCATATTCTAACCCCAACCCACACTAGGGCCTGGAAGAAGGACACCAAAACCCACCCACCGATCTCCACTGCACAAGTAGAGTAGTGGTGAGAGCATTGGACTCCCACCCAGGAGACCAGGGTTCCCGGTGGGGATGACTTCATGTTGGGGATGCCGCCCATGTTTAGGATGATGCATTACATCTTAAATGGTGTTGAGAGACTCGCGTTGAGGAATCTGATTAGCGAGAGAACATTTACGCTGAGTTATTAACTATGGCAAATTTTAAACTTTAAAACATGTAAATAAAACATGTAAATAATGTAATGAAATGTAATGCATCATCCCCAACATGGGCGGCAGCAGTGAGTAGGCTAAACAAAGCGGAGAGCGCCGAATCGCCAGTAGAAGAAGACAGTCGATGCGCTGTGGATATTAGACATTTAAGTGTACAAATTTGCCTTTTATTTGAAAGGTGGGGGATTACAAACTGTAGCGACCTCGGAGAAAAGGCTTTCATCTTTCCAACGATGTTTTTACTTTGGTGAGTAACGAAACGGTTTTGTCTGTAGACTCAGACGAGCGGGCCGAGGAAGCGCATTCATAGGTAAATTGCATTGAGAGTAACAGGGCGTTATCTGTAGGATATCGCCCTGGACCAGGTCTACGACAACTCGTGCTCAAACACCACAACGCCTTTTATCAAACTGAAATAGCCCTGCCAGTGCTAACCTCTGGGCTACTGTATTTAACATAATAACATCGCATTCATAAGCCATCGTTCTGACACCATAAGGGGAAGCTTGTCAACGACATGCGACAACAGGTCCTTATCTCTCACATAGCAGCAAATTCACACACATTGCCAACATGATCAATCTGAAATGCATACGGTTGCGTGTCCACCGACAAGCTGTATTTTAGGGCGCTATAGGGACGAGAAAATAACTTACCTGATACAAAATGGGCACCGCAAATGCGGGCATTTCTGATTATGTCCTCAGTCCAGTCCGTAGGCTATGCTTAGCCACAGGCGACTCCATTTCTGAAAAGGCCGGTTTCCTCTTGAAACGAATAAAGTTTGTCACTAGAGCGCCGATTTGTAGCCTCACACTTTTAATAAATGCTGGGTTTTGAAGCCTCGGCACTACCAGTAAATAACTTATTTAGACGCGTTCTGTCCGAGTGAAATTATTTTTCTGAGGTAGTCTTCTGTGGTGGTGGCGGTGCTTTGAAGCTTCAACACAGCTTTTGTTAAAATAGACCCTTTTGCTTAGGTAAGTGAAGTTTCATGTTTATCTGACACTTGTAGGCTAAATATGAGCGCCTCTCCTAACTAGGCCGACACCGATTTATTTTGACGGAAAAGTGAATGGTAGAAGTGTTTTAGAGGAAATGTTTTCGGTGGTGTGCGTGTGTGTGTGTGTGTGTGTGTGAGAGAGTTTGTTAGCAGGATTACATTAAAACGACTGGACCAATTTTCACAAAACTCGGTGGAAGGGTGTAGCATGGTCCAACCTAGAAACCATTCAAATTTGGAGCAGATCCGAAACATGGGTCGGGTCCACGGGCCGCCCAAACACGGCCGGCCGTTCATCTCCATTCATTATTTGAACCGGGATTATCGGGAAACATTCATGATGTTTAGCTAGGTAGTATGTACTTGCTAGCTAGCCAAGTCAGCTGGCTACAGCTTGCTAGCTACCTTGCTAGCTAAAAATGATGTCTTGCTTCAAAGTTAGCTAGCACTAGGACTAGCTGACAAGCAATGATCTACATACCATATTCGGGGATCATCAATCTATAAAACGTTCACAGTATTAAGATATCCCTACAGCGACCATGCTTAACAATACACCTTTGCCAAATATAAAAATAATGTAGCTACTGTTTATCATCAAATTTGATGATTTAGTTGTTTGTTGGACGCCGCCGAGGAAAACCTCCAATACCGAACTTCCCGCCCCATTTTTAGTTTCTGGCTGACCGACGGCAAGCTCAGCCAATGAGAACGGTTCAATATACCAGCGTGCCCGTTTGAAAGACACAAGAACATCGCTCAAGTAGCCAATCGGGTGCAACAATCATGACTTATTTCCTGAAGACGCTCATACTGAAATGCATTTCATATGCACAAACATTTAAAAAAACAAAAATTGGAGTTAGTCTAAGTAAACATTTTAGTTAGTTTGGCCCCGTCGAATCGTTAGGTTTAATCTTCTCATTCATGGAACTTCCACTATCGAAATGTCTCCTCTTCTTTTATTAGGCCTCCAACCATGGATGTTTAGGGGTTGTAGACCACAGGAGGGCAACAGATGGCCCTTTGCAAGACCTGAATAACACAATCACAAACTAGGCCTATCAGAAGGAGAAAAACACTTTATTAACAAATGATTTACTACTGCAGATTAAAGATGATCATAATTGCACACAAACATTTCATGAAAACACCACAACAGAATTATCTAAGCCTCAGAGGGAGTCTGGGGGTATAACAGGAAGGTGCAGATAGTCAGTGTGGAAACTAAACTACTGCTGGTTTCTAGTGATGTGACGTTCGCGAACGATCCGATTCTTTTGAACGGCTCTTTAAAACGAACGATGGGAACCGATTCGCAGTTGTGCGAGTTCTTTTTGTGTGTTGGCTGTAAGCCGACACACCAAGAAGAGGGAATCCTATTTGTCACTCCTTCCCTCCCTCCCTGTTGTCGTTGTTGACCTGCAGTTCTATTGTTGTTACCACAAGAGGCAGTGGTCCCAGAACATCAAAACAAAAAGACTCCACAGATTTCCCAGGTCAGAGGTGGCCGAGTGGATAGTGTGCTGTTTGTATTATACCTCTGTGCGCTGCCTATCACCGCAAAGGTTGTGAGTTCAATCCTTGGTGTGGACATACCAAGGTACCATGACATATTTTGTCACTGGATGTTATAGAAGTTATGTAACGAGCGTGGGTCATATTTGTTAATTATAGACCCTTTTACAGCCTAGTCAGCACAAGTATGCGCGAGCATTCTTGAAACAGTAGCAGAGGCAGAGGAAGACAGACGAAATCGCCATTATTAAGCGTACGGACTGGACTGAGGACATCATCAAAAATGCCCGCATTTGCGGTGCCCATTTTATATCAGGTAAGTTATTTTGACTACCTGGTTTCACTGGAATGTCTGGTTGAAATGTAGCCCTTCTCAGTCCCGTTGTCGCATTCCGCTCGCTCATGCCAGACAACAGTCCTTTGCTGGTCCATTCACTTTTCCGTCAAAATAAATCGGTGTCGGCCTAGTTAAGAGAGGCGCTCATATTTACAAGTGTCAGATAAACATGAAACTTCACTTACCTAAGCAAAAGGGTCTATTTTAACAAATGCTGTGTTGAAGCTTCAAAGCACCGCCACCACCACAGAAGAAGACTACCTCGGAAAAATAATTTCACTCGGACAGAACGTGTCTAAATAAGTTATTTATTGGTAGCGCCGAGGCTTCAAAACCCAGCATTTGTTAAAATAGACCCGTTTCCTCGGGTAAGTGAAGTTTCATGTTTATCTGACACTTGTAAATATGAGCGCCTCTCCTAACTAGGCCGACACTGATTTATTTTGACGGCAAAGTGAATGGACCAGCAAAGGACTGTTGTCTGGCATGAGCGAGCGGACTGAGAAGGGGTAGTTGAAATGTGGAGTAATATCTGAAGTAAACAGTAACCCATAACCTGGCTGCACGCTAAGTTCAGGAAATGAAGCCCAATGATAGCTAGCTAACGTTAGCTAGTGCTAGCTAACACGCTAGCTAGTGTTAGCTACCTAACTCGAGGCCCGAGGAGTTGGAGATACTATACACGTTCTCTCAAAGTGCTTTAGCTAAGGTTAGCTACTACAAGCTAGCTAGTCCTTATCACCAACACTTGCCTCACAACGTACGTAGCTAAACTATTCACACAGCAAGCAACGTCAGCTGACTGGGACTGTCTCTTGTAGAATAACCAGTGTTGTGAAATACATTTAACTGGTCAGTTGATATGTTGCACAGCAATCGAGCAGGACAATATCATTAGAGCTAGGTTAGGTAGCTAGCAAAGTCAGCTTTCCCAGCTGGTATGGTTATAGGCTCATTCCTATAGGATAGCTTAGTAGTTTGTGATTTAGCAATGGGTTGACTAATCACTAGATCAATATTTTCAGTTGGGGATAGGACTACAACACCACCTGTGCTGTGGCACCAGGAATCTGCTCTGACCACTGTTTTTATTCACCACCATATCATGTTATTATGCAGATTAAATGTACTGTATGTCTACGCGACACTAAAACGGCTTTATATAAATGTTATTTGTGGCCAATATTTGAATGCACTATCTCCCTTCTGTTCTGTTGCAGCTTTGATGCTGGGATGCCTGGTGTGGTTGAGGCCAGAGAACACCGTGATGCAACACCAGTCAGGTGTCGGCTGCTGTGCAACGCTGATGTCCAGCCCCCCCAAAGATGGTCTTCAGGTACAAGCCCCACCCGGAGTGGACATGGCCAGACAGCAGTATCTGATCATGGATGGCTGTGACTGTGTCCATGATACAGCAGCATTTCTGTTGGTAAGGTTTTGCCGTGGCGCACCACCACGGCAAGATCCTTGCCACCACACCAAACATTTGATACAAAAAACAATAATACAAATTAGGCTTTATATAAATAAAACTTTCTAAATATTTCTGCCTAAATGCGCTTTCAAAACCACTGTTGCGCCCACATTAGGACTATTTATTTCAATAAAGAGCCTATAGGCCGCGCGCTCTGTGCCGCTCCTTTCTGAGGTGATCGGAAGCGTGAAGGGATTTTTTCTTCAGTGAGCGGCATGAGGTTACAACGAAAGATAGGTAGGATATTGAAAGATAGGTAGGATATTGAAAGATAGGTAGGCTATTGTGGCTATTGCTGCTCAGATATTACCATAGTGTTAACCAGTGTTTGAATTGGGCCAAACACTGGTGCTGGCACCTAGGCCTACTCCTCAAAATGCCTAGCCTACTGTCTAAAATACATTTATGTTAGTAATCTAAGTGTTGTTATAGCTACAGTTAGACGTGCCGACAGCTCCTGCCCATCTCAAGCACGTTGGTAAAGCCTTTGGTTTTATAATTCCCTGATGACAACTAGCGGATCCTAATATATCAATACAATTTTCCAGATGGGCATACGACGATTTTTGAAGAGGAAGAGAGAGGAGAATGATGAGACCAGTCAGGTAGGCTAGGTTATTGAAGAGGAAGAGAGAGGAGAATGATGAGACCAGTCAGGTAGGTTATTGCCGGCTAGCCATGATTCACACCGGGGGATTAAGGAACAAGGCAAACTACCTGTAGTAAGCTAACAGTTTTGCCCGCTTCCCAGGGACCAGTAAACTCTGTTCGGCCAAGAGGAATGCCTCATGCAGTTGTCTGATCGGACAAGTAAAAAATGAATATGATAAATTGGCCTTGTGTTGCTAACGTTACTTAACGTTATCTGAAAATACAGTTTGAGCCGAAGCGGAGCTGCTCCATTTGAGCTACGCGCTGCTGTCTGTCCGTCAGTCAGCCCTTCAAGCGAGCGTTGTCAAGGAGACATCTACCTACTACTGTAGAGGGCCTCCGGTGTCTACTGTAGAGCACCTCTGGTGTCTACTGTAGAGTGGTGCGCCTCTGGTGTCTACTGTAGAGTGGTGCGCCTCTGGTGTCTGTAGAGTGGCGTGTCTCTGGTGTCTACTGTAGAGATCCTCCGATGCGGGGTCTGCTGTAGAGCGCCTCTGTTGCGCGCCTCTGGTGTCTACTGTAGAGTGGTGCGCCTCTGGTGTCTACTGTAGAGTGGTGCGCCTCTGGTGTCTGTAGAGCGGCGCGGCTCTGGTGTCTACAGCGCCTCTGGTGTCACTGGCCAGAGCATTGGACTCCCACCTGAGAGACCGGGGTTCAAGACCCGGTGGGGATGACTTTATGTTATCATCAGTGTAACTGCTTTAGCCACTGACCGCTACCATTAATGTTATGGAAGCTTCTGCTAGTTGTTGTGAGCTCATGCGCTAACTATCCCGCTCTTATTGTGCTGGATTAGCATTGGAAGCATTGGAACTGATGTGTCCAGGCGACAAGACCTATCTTCATTTATCAGACATTATTTCATGTAATTTCAATTCACAGCTATTTCAGTGGCATGACTAGCTTCCATCCTACCAGTCCTGAACAGAAACAAGCCAGCCACACACATAAACCCGGCTGGACCTGGTTTGGGTAATTTCGGGAATATGTAGTGTATACTGTATAGTACACCAGATGTAGCAGCACAATCTGGATGTAGCATGCTGCATCTGGCGTAGCCTACTTAAAAGAACCAGAAGCACCCAACAGAGGGAGGAGCTGGTTACTGGGTTCAATAGAGAATTTCGCTGCCACCACCTTTTTTAACCGGTGGGTCACCTTTTTTAACCGTCAAAACACACACACACACCACAGGCGTTAGAAAAAGGACATGGCTTTATTAATCATTTCATTTCAAATGCACACATCAGCATGGCTCGGGACGCTCCCCAAACCCCCTATAGCTGCCCCACCCCCAGGCGCTCCAGGCTTCAATTATAACACTGCACTCTCACTGCAAAATAATATAAACTGCACTGCAAAAGAATATAACTGCACTCTCACTGCAAAATAATATAAACTGCACTGCAAAATAATATAACTGCACTCTCACTGCAAACGAAACATGCGCGTGTAAAACCAAAACTCCAAAACAACCGGCCTGCCACACCGTCTGAGATCAGGACACATCACTTTCCCTCTCCGAAAGCTTAGCTTCAGTTAATATAGGATTCATTCATTAACAATGGTTATGGTTAGCCATAGTTTGTGACAGGCTGTTGACATGCGACAGCCCTGAAAATGATGTTGAAGGGCATTCCAAACGAGCGTTATTTTGACACTCTACTCCCCATGCCCATTTTACAGCATTGCCACCCAGTGGATATAATCGGAATTACACACTCTATTCAAGGAGGGGAATCAGGACAAAAATGAGTTTGGTCGAGTTTTTATTACAGTGATTTGATCACGATTCAAAGACCAACCGTGCGGTTACAGTGCCAGCATCGTATATATAAGGAATACATTGATTATTTTGTATGTGGTTTTAAATGTTTAACTATGATTGGTGCATTTCATATATTCTGTAGGCTTAGTTGCCTTAGTCATATTAATTTTGTTATTTTTATAAAAAAATGTTCACAGGTCATAATAAGAATACTTCTTCCTTGACTTGAGTCAGTCATGGCAATTCTAGAATTCATGTTTGGCCATACTGTAACAGATTGTGTCACAATGATATGACATCATATTGGAACACAATCTATGACAGCCACATTCTAGTTTATAGTTCACTTTTTCTCTGTCAGTGGTCAGTGACATTTTGAAGTGGTTGGTGTATGCAATGCAATCCAGTGCTCCTAACTTCTCCATGGCCTCCCTGTACGTTGGGAATCTGCACCCCGATGTGACAGAGGCCATGCTGTGTGATTTATTTAGCCCCATGGGGATGATCCATTCTATCCGGGTCTGTAGAGACAGGATCACCAGGCGCTCCTCAAGGTACGCATATGTCAACTTCCAGCAGCCAGCTGACGCCAAACGTGCTCTTGACACCTTGAGCTATGAAACAGTCATGGGCCGACAGCTCCGGATCACGTGGTCTCGACGTGACCGCACCCTGAGGGACAACGGAATTGGGACCGGCATCAGTCTCTACATAAAGAACTTGAAGGAAGAGATTGATGAGATGCGACTGAGGAAGGAGTTCTCTCCCTTTGGTACCATCATCAGTGCCAAAGTCGTGATGGAGCGCGGCCGCAGCAAGGGCTTTGGGTTTGTGTGTCTGTCCTCCCCTGAGGAGGCCACCCGGGCCATTGCAGGGCTGAACGGACGCATCCTGGCCACCAAGCCCCTGTATGTGGCCCTGGCCCGGCCCAAGAAACAGCCACGGGTGTATCTAACCAACAGATACAGGCAGCGAATGCCCGTCAGGCGTGCCACGCCCAGCATGGAGATCAAACTGCCTGCACAGCCCTCTGGATCCTCCATGGCTGCCATCCCTCACGCGTCCATCCAGTGTGTCTCCGCCCAGACCACGGGCCCTCGTCCAACCTCGGCTCCTACAGCTCCTGCGCGTCCTGCTGTCTACCCGCTGGGCATTCGGGAGCGTGCGAGAGAATGGAGGTCTCGGACGACCTCTGCTCCTACAGCTCCTGCGCGTCCTGCTGTCTACCCGCTGGGCATTCGGGAGCGTGCGAGAGAATGGAGGTCTCGGACGACCTCTGCTCCTACAGCTCCTGCGCGTCCTGCTGTCTACCCGCTGGGCATTCGGGAGCGTGCGAGAGAATGGAGGTCTCGGACGACCTCCATTCTGGCTGCCACTCCACCACAGCAGCGGAAGCAGATGCTGGGTGAGTGTAGTGGTCTGGTTGACTGTTCACTGTTAATTGTCTGGTTCACTGCCAATTGCCTGACCCACACTTAAAGCCCTTGTAAAGACTGTGCCCCCAGTTAATTTCAATTAACTGTCCAATTTTCCCCTCAAGAACACAACATGGAGCCTTGGTCCAGCCCACACGGGACCATGTCGGGTTACAAAAAGGTAAGTAACCCCCCTAAAGGTGTACATTTAATATACCATGTAAGCATAGTTAGTCAACTTTATCTGGTTTTGTACAGTCCTGGACCTACACCCACTCTCTATTGAGACCAGACAACTCTTTAATGTCAGGCCACTATAAAGGTTCTCAGGATCTTGTCATTTCTCAATATCCATACTCAATTTCTATAGCTGAGCTTAAGATGGAGAACCTCAAGCTCCGGATTTACTTACATACCATGAGCAATGAGCAAAGAAATTATTGGATTAGCTTCAATGACTTTCTTTTCATTAAAACAGAAAACTCCACCTCAGATGATCTCCTCAACAATTGAGGATGAGGTCAACGACCTAGCGCTGCAGCTGGAGGCCAAGCTGAGCCCCCCTCGCCCAAGGGAGAGTGGGAAGATGGGATTTTGGCCTTGTGTTGCCCCTGCGCCAACTCCACCTACTGGCCTGGCACTGGAGGCAGAGGGCAGGCCTCTGAGGAAGGACAGAGAGACAGGGCACTCCTGCTCCTACATCCGTGCTCCTGTGAGTGCCCTTAAGCCTGCTCCCCCTGTGATGGCCTCTCCAACACTCGAGGAGGAGGTCAACGACTTGGCACTTCAGCTGGAGGCCAAGCTGAGCCCCCCTCGCCTCAGGGAGAGTGGGAAGACAGGTTTTTGGCCTTGTGTTGCCCCTACATCCACTGCAACAATTGGCCTGGCAATAGAGGCAGAGGGCAGGCCTCTGAGGAAGGACAGACAGACAGGGCACTCCTGCTCCTACATCCGTGCTCCTGTGAGTGCCCTTAAGCCTGCTCCCCCTGTGATGGCCTCTCCAACATTCGAGGAGGAGGTCAACAACTTGGCACTTCAGATGGAGGCCAAGCTTGTGTTGAGCCGCCCTCTTGTCAGGGAGCAGGCTAGGGCTAACCCTCTGGTCAGGGAGCAGGCTGGGGCTAACCCTCCTCCTGCCAGTGGACCTGCAGGCACAACGCCTCACACCGTTGGTGCCTGTAAACCCACTCCACCTCTGATGGCCTCCCCAACAATCGAGGAGGAGGTCAACGACCTAGCCCTGCAGCTGGAGGCCAAGCTGAGCCTCCATCACCTCAGGGAGAGTGTCGCCCCAGCTGCCTCAACTCCACCGATGGGCCTGGCGCTGAAGGAGGAGGACAAGCCTCTGAGGACGGAGAGACAGACAAGACACTCCTGCTCCTCCACCCGTGCTCTGAAAGGCTCTGGACGAACAACTCGTAGACAGGAATGGGGTGAGGTCAAAACAGCCTGGACAGCCATTTGTTTTTTGATGCTTTCCATTTTGCAGGTTAAACAATATTAATTTTGTGATTTCAGATCTGACGGACATTGACGTCCAGCTGAACCCTGCATCAGTGAGCTCGAGCTTCACTATTCAGCTGGGTGTTGACTTTCAGACGAGAAAAAGCTGGTAAAGTCTATCTATCTATCTATCTATCTATCTATCTGTCTGTCTGTCTGTCTGTCTGTCTGTCTGTCTGTCTGATTACACTGTCAGTGAGGATAATGCACTGAAAATCTTACTATTGTCTGTTTTGACAGATTTGACGGATCCAGTTTCGGATGTTCGCCTGCCTGTGCGGACAGTGCACACATACACACACACACACACACACACACACACACACACACACACACACACAGAACTACACACACACAGAACAACTACCCCCCCCCCCCCCCCCCCCCACAGACAAACACACACACACAGAACAGAACAACAACATACACGTGCACACACACACGCACACATACAGACATTTGTATTCTCATGTTAGCTTTGACACTAGACATTTCTAACATAGCACATTTAGATCAAGGTCCAAGTCAAATTACTTGAGGTACAAACCTGAGGTCATTATTTTGCTAGTACACTGCGCTACCAAGTGTGCTTCATGTTCTGCTGGAATGTTACCCGAGTTGGTGGAATGTTTTCCAGAGCTCCAGACTTCTGTGTGGAGAGCTGTCCTTCTGGTTCCTGGTTGAAAGAAGGTTCTCCAGGGTTCTAGACTTCTGTGTGAAGGGCTCTTCTTCTGGTTCCTGTTTGAAGGTAGGTTCTCTAGGGTTCTAGACTACTGTGTGGAGAGCTGATCTTCTGGCATCGTTCACATCTGTGCTACTCTCTGGTTGGGTCGTACATCAGCACCACTAATCTCTCCAGCAGTAACATTGACCCTCTACTGACCAGGGTTATAATAGTTTTGCTTTTTTCATTAGTTTTTATTTTTATATCGTTTTAACTTTTTGTGTTCAATTTCAGTTTAGTTTTAATTAGTTTTTAAAGCAGATTTGCTAGTTTAGTTTAGTTTTTATTTTTTGATAATGCTTAGCTTTAGTTTAGTTTTTATTAGTTTCAGTATTAGTTTTAGTTTTTTTTTCTGCGCTACCCTCGTGAGACCATGCTGATCTCGTGAGCTCATGTTGTTTCACTCTGTGCAAAACAAACCATCTGGCGCACGTCAGGTTACTTCTGCGCAGGGGCACAGCTAAAGAAATAATGGAGGATAGATTTAATATCCACCCAAAATACTAGGCTTATGTATGAAATACATGACCTTTACCCCTTGCCTTATAGATCAGATCCTGGCCCAACCCCAACCCATATTCTAACCCCAACCCACACTAGGGCCTGGAAGAAGGACACCAAAACCCACCCACCGATCTCCACTGCACAAGTAGAGTAGTGGTGAGAGCATTGGACTCCCACCCAGGAGACCAGGGTTCCCGGTGGGGATGACTTCATGTTGGGGATGCCGCCCATGTTTAGGATGATGCATTACATCTTAAATGGTGTTGAGAGACTCGCGTTGAGGAATCTGATTAGCGAGAGAACATTTACGCTGAGTTATTAACTATGGCAAATTTTAAACTTTAAAACATGTAAATAAAACATGTAAATAATGTAATGAAATGTAATGCATCATCCCCAACATGGGCGGCAGCAGTGAGTAGGCTAAACAAAGCGGAGAGCGCCGAATCGCCAGTAGAAGAAGACAGTCGATGCGCTGTGGATATTAGACATTTAAGTGTACAAATTTGCCTTTTATTTGAAAGGTGGGGGATTACAAACTGTAGCGACCTCGGAGAAAAGGCTTTCATCTTTCCAACGATGTTTTTACTTTGGTGAGTAACGAAACGGTTTTGTCTGTAGACTCAGACGAGCGGGCCGAGGAAGCGCATTCATAGGTAAATTGCATTGAGAGTAACAGGGCGTTATCTGTAGGATATCGCCCTGGACCAGGTCTACGACAACTCGTGCTCAAACACCACAACGCCTTTTATCAAACTGAAATAGCCCTGCCAGTGCTAACCTCTGGGCTACTGTATTTAACATAATAACATCGCATTCATAAGCCATCGTTCTGACACCATAAGGGGAAGCTTGTCAACGACATGCGACAACAGGTCCTTATCTCTCACATAGCAGCAAATTCACACACATTGCCAACATGATCAATCTGAAATGCATACGGTTGCGTGTCCACCGACAAGCTGTATTTTAGGGCGCTATAGGGACGAGAAAATAACTTACCTGATACAAAATGGGCACCGCAAATGCGGGCATTTCTGATTATGTCCTCAGTCCAGTCCGTAGGCTATGCTTAGCCACAGGCGACTCCATTTCTGAAAAGGCCGGTTTCCTCTTGAAACGAATAAAGTTTGTCACTAGAGCGCCGATTTGTAGCCTCACACTTTTAATAAATGCTGGGTTTTGAAGCCTCGGCACTACCAGTAAATAACTTATTTAGACGCGTTCTGTCCGAGTGAAATTATTTTTCTGAGGTAGTCTTCTGTGGTGGTGGCGGTGCTTTGAAGCTTCAACACAGCTTTTGTTAAAATAGACCCTTTTGCTTAGGTAAGTGAAGTTTCATGTTTATCTGACACTTGTAGGCTAAATATGAGCGCCTCTCCTAACTAGGCCGACACCGATTTATTTTGACGGAAAAGTGAATGGTAGAAGTGTTTTAGAGGAAATGTTTTCGGTGGTGTGCGTGTGTGTGTGTGTGTGTGTGTGAGAGAGTTTGTTAGCAGGATTACATTAAAACGACTGGACCAATTTTCACAAAACTCGGTGGAAGGGTGTAGCATGGTCCAACCTAGAAACCATTCAAATTTGGAGCAGATCCGAAACATGGGTCGGGTCCACAGGCCGCCCAAACACGGCCGGCCGTTCATCTCCATTCATTATTTGAACCGGGATTATCGGGAAACATTCATGATGTTTAGCTAGGTAGTATGTACTTGCTAGCTAGCCAAGTCAGCTGGCTACAGCTTGCTAGCTACCTTGCTAGCTAAAAATGATGTCTTGCTTCAAAGTTAGCTAGCACTAGGACTAGCTGACAAGCAATGATCTACATACCATATTCGGGGATCATCAATCTATAAAACGTTCACAGTATTAAGATATCCCTACAGCGACCATGCTTAACAATACACCTTTGCCAAATATAAAAATAATATAGCTACTGTTTATCATCAAATTTGATGATTTAGTTGTTTGTTGGACGCCGCCGAGGAAAACCTCCAATACCGAACTTCCCGCCCCATTTTTAGTTTCTGGCTGACCGACGGCAAGCTCAGCCAATGAGAACGGTTCAATATACCAGCGTGCCCGTTTGAAAGACACAAGAACATCGCTCAAGTAGCCAATCGGGTGCAACAATCATGACTTATTTCCTGAAGACGCTCATACTGAAATGCATTTCATATGCACAAACATTTAAAAAAACAAAAATTGGAGTTAGTCTAAGTAAACATTTTAGTTAGTTTGGCCCCGTCGAATCGTTAGGTTTAATCTTCTCATTCATGGAACTTCCACTATCGAAATGTCTCCTCTTCTTTTATTAGGCCTCCAACCATGGATGTTTAGGGGTTGTAGACCACAGGAGGGCAACAGATGGCCCTTTGCAAGACCTGAATAACACAATCACAAACTAGGCCTATCAGAAGGAGAAAAACACTTTATTAACAAATGATTTACTACTGCAGATTAAAGATGATCATAATTGCACACAAACATTTCATGAAAACACCACAACAGAATTATCTAAGCCTCAGAGGGAGTCTGGGGGTATAACAGGAAGGTGCAGATAGTCAGTGTGGAAACTAAACTACTGCTGGTTTCTAGTGATGTGACGTTCGCGAACGATCCGATTCTTTTGAACGGCTCTTTAAAACGAACGATGGGAACCGATTCGCAGTTGTGCGAGTTCTTTTTGTGTGTTGGCTGTAAGCCGACACACCAAGAAGAGGGAATCCTATTTGTCACTCCTTCCCTCCCTCCCTGTTGTCGTTGTTGACCTGCAGTTCTATTGTTGTTACCACAAGAGGCAGTGGTCCCAGAACATCAAAACAAAAAGACTCCACAGATTTCCCAGGTCAGAGGTGGCCGAGTGGATAGTGTGCTGTTTGTATTATACCTCTGTGCGCTGCCTATCACCGCAAAGGTTGTGAGTTCAATCCTTGGTGTGGACATACCAAGGTACCATGACATATTTTGTCACTGGATGTTATAGAAGTTATGTAACGAGCGTGGGTCATATTTGTTAATTATAGACCCTTTTACAGCCTAGTCAGCACAAGTATGCGCGAGCATTCTTGAAACAGTAGCAGAGGCAGAGGAAGACAGACGAAATCGCCATTATTAAGCGTACGGACTGGACTGAGGACATCATCAAAAATGCCCGCATTTGCGGTGCCCATTTTATATCAGGTAAGTTATTTTGACTACCTGGTTTCACTGGAATGTCTGGTTGAAATGTAGCCCTTCTCAGTCCCGTTGTCGCATTCCGCTCGCTCATGCCAGACAACAGTCCTTTGCTGGTCCATTCACTTTTCCGTCAAAATAAATCGGTGTCGGCCTAGTTAAGAGAGGCGCTCATATTTACAAGTGTCAGATAAACATGAAACTTCACTTACCTAAGCAAAAGGGTCTATTTTAACAAATGCTGTGTTGAAGCTTCAAAGCACCGCCACCACCACAGAAGAAGACTACCTCGGAAAAATAATTTCACTCGGACAGAACGTGTCTAAATAAGTTATTTATTGGTAGCGCCGAGGCTTCAAAACCCAGCATTTGTTAAAATAGACCCGTTTCCTCGGGTAAGTGAAGTTTCATGTTTATCTGACACTTGTAAATATGAGCGCCTCTCCTAACTAGGCCGACACTGATTTATTTTGACGGCAAAGTGAATGGACCAGCAAAGGACTGTTGTCTGGCATGAGCGAGCGGACTGAGAAGGGGTAGTTGAAATGTGGAGTAATATCTGAAGTAAACAGTAACCCATAACCTGGCTGCACGCTAAGTTCAGGAAATGAAGCCCAATGATAGCTAGCTAACGTTAGCTAGTGCTAGCTAACACGCTAGCTAGTGTTAGCTACCTAACTCGAGGCCCGAGGAGTTGGAGATACTATACACGTTCTCTCAAAGTGCTTTAGCTAAGGTTAGCTACTACAAGCTAGCTAGTCCTTATCACCAACACTTGCCTCACAACGTACGTAGCTAAACTATTCACACAGCAAGCAACGTCAGCTGACTGGGACTGTCTCTTGTAGAATAACCAGTGTTGTGAAATACATTTAACTGGTCAGTTGATATGTTGCACAGCAATCGAGCAGGACAATATCATTAGAGCTAGGTTAGGTAGCTAGCAAAGTCAGCTTTCCCAGCTGGTATGGTTATAGGCTCATTCCTATAGGATAGCTTAGTAGTTTGTGATTTAGCAATGGGTTGACTAATCACTAGATCAATATTTTCAGTTGGGGATAGGACTACAACACCACCTGTGCTGTGGCACCAGGAATCTGCTCTGACCACTGTTTTTATTCACCACCATATCATGTTATTATGCAGATTAAATGTACTGTATGTCTACGCGACACTAAAACGGCTTTATATAAATGTTATTTGTGGCCAATATTTGAATGCACTATCTCCCTTCTGTTCTGTTGCAGCTTTGATGCTGGGATGCCTGGTGTGGTTGAGGCCAGAGAACACCGTGATGCAACACCAGTCAGGTGTCGGCTGCTGTGCAACGCTGATGTCCAGCCCCCCCAAAGATGGTCTTCAGGTACAAGCCCCACCCGGAGTGGACATGGCCAGACAGCAGTATCTGATCATGGATGGCTGTGACTGTGTCCATGATACAGCAGCATTTCTGTTGGTAAGGTTTTGCCGTGGCGCACCACCACGGCAAGATCCTTGCCACCACACCAAACATTTGATACAAAAAACAATAATACAAATTAGGCTTTATATAAATAAAACTTTCTAAATATTTCTGCCTAAATGCGCTTTCAAAACCACTGTTGCGCCCACATTAGGACTATTTATTTCAATAAAGAGCCTATAGGCCGCGCGCTCTGTGCCGCTCCTTTCTGAGGTGATCGGAAGCGTGAAGGGATTTTTTCTTCAGTGAGCGGCATGAGGTTACAACGAAAGATAGGTAGGATATTGAAAGATAGGTAGGATATTGAAAGATAGGTAGGCTATTGTGGCTATTGCTGCTCAGATATTACCATAGTGTTAACCAGTGTTTGAATTGGGCCAAACACTGGTGCTGGCACCTAGGCCTACTCCTCAAAATGCCTAGCCTACTGTCTAAAATACATTTATGTTAGTAATCTAAGTGTTGTTATAGCTACAGTTAGACGTGCCGACAGCTCCTGCCCATCTCAAGCACGTTGGTAAAGCCTTTGGTTTTATAATTCCCTGATGACAACTAGCGGATCCTAATATATCAATACAATTTTCCAGATGGGCATACGACGATTTTTGAAGAGGAAGAGAGAGGAGAATGATGAGACCAGTCAGGTAGGCTAGGTTATTGAAGAGGAAGAGAGAGGAGAATGATGAGACCAGTCAGGTAGGTTATTGCCGGCTAGCCATGATTCACACCGGGGGATTAAGGAACAAGGCAAACTACCTGTAGTAAGCTAACAGTTTTGCCCGCTTCCCAGGGACCAGTAAACTCTGTTCGGCCAAGAGGAATGCCTCATGCAGTTGTCTGATCGGACAAGTAAAAAATGAATATGATAAATTGGCCTTGTGTTGCTAACGTTACTTAACGTTATCTGAAAATACAGTTTGAGCCGAAGCGGAGCTGCTCCATTTGAGCTACGCGCTGCTGTCTGTCCGTCAGTCAGCCCTTCAAGCGAGCGTTGTCAAGGAGACATCTACCTACTACTGTAGAGGGCCTCCGGTGTCTACTGTAGAGCACCTCTGGTGTCTACTGTAGAGTGGTGCGCCTCTGGTGTCTACTGTAGAGTGGTGCGCCTCTGGTGTCTGTAGAGTGGCGTGTCTCTGGTGTCTACTGTAGAGATCCTCCGATGCGGGGTCTGCTGTAGAGCGCCTCTGTTGCGCGCCTCTGGTGTCTACTGTAGAGTGGTGCGCCTCTGGTGTCTACTGTAGAGTGGTGCGCCTCTGGTGTCTGTAGAGCGGCGCGGCTCTGGTGTCTACAGCGCCTCTGGTGTCACTGGCCAGAGCATTGGACTCCCACCTGAGAGACCGGGGTTCAAGACCCGGTGGGGATGACTTTATGTTATCATCAGTGTAACTGCTTTAGCCACTGACCGCTACCATTAATGTTATGGAAGCTTCTGCTAGTTGTTGTGAGCTCATGCGCTAACTATCCCGCTCTTATTGTGCTGGATTAGCATTGGAAGCATTGGAACTGATGTGTCCAGGCGACAAGACCTATCTTCATTTATCAGACATTATTTCATGTCATTTCAATTCACAGCTATTTCAGTGGCATGACTAGCTTCCATCCTACCAGTCCTGAACAGAAACAAGCCAGCCACACACATAAACCCGGCTGGACCTGGTTTGGGTAATTTCGGGAATATGTAGTGTATACTGTATAGTACACCAGATGTAGCAGCACAATCTGGATGTAGCATGCTGCATCTGGCGTAGCCTACTTAAAAGAACCAGAAGCACCCAACAGAGGGAGGAGCTGGTTACTGGGTTCAATAGAGAATTTCGCTGCCACCACCTTTTTTAACCGGTGGGTCACCTTTTTTAACCGTCAAAACACACACACACACCACAGGCGTTAGAAAAAGGACATGGCTTTATTAATCATTTCATTTCAAATGCACACATCAGCATGGCTCGGGACGCTCCCCAAACCCCCTATAGCTGCCCCACCCCCAGGCGCTCCAGGCTTCAATTATAACACTGCACTCTCACTGCAAAATAATATAAACTGCACTGCAAAAGAATATAACTGCACTCTCACTGCAAAATAATATAAACTGCACTGCAAAATAATATAACTGCACTCTCACTGCAAACGAAACATGCGCGTGTAAAACCAAAACTCCAAAACAACCGGCCTGCCACACCGTCTGAGATCAGGACACATCACTTTCCCTCTCCGAAAGCTTAGCTTCAGTTAATATAGGATTCATTCATTAACAATGGTTATGGTTAGCCATAGTTTGTGACAGGCTGTTGACATGCGACAGCCCTGAAAATGATGTTGAAGGGCATTCCAAACGAGCGTTATTTTGACACTCTACTCCCCATGCCCATTTTACAGCATTGCCACCCAGTGGATATAATCGGAATTACACACTCTATTCAAGGAGGGGAATCAGGACAAAAATGAGTTTGGTCGAGTTTTTATTACAGTGATTTGATCACGATTCAAAGACCAACCGTGCGGTTACAGTGCCAGCATCGTATATATAAGGAATACATTGATTATTTTGTATGTGGTTTTAAATGTTTAACTATGATTGGTGCATTTCATATATTCTGTAGGCTTAGTTGCCTTAGTCATATTAATTTTGTTATTTTTATAAAAAAATGTTCACAGGTCATAATAAGAATACTTCTTCCTTGACTTGAGTCAGTCATGGCAATTCTAGAATTCATGTTTGGCCATACTGTAACAGATTGTGTCACAATGATATGACATCATATTGGAACACAATCTATGACAGCCACATTCTAGTTTATAGTTCACTTTTTCTCTGTCAGTGGTCAGTGACATTTTGAAGTGGTTGGTGTATGCAATGCAATCCAGTGCTCCTAACTTCTCCATGGCCTCCCTGTACGTTGGGAATCTGCACCCCGATGTGACAGAGGCCATGCTGTGTGATTTATTTAGCCCCATGGGGATGATCCATTCTATCCGGGTCTGTAGAGACAGGATCACCAGGCGCTCCTCAAGGTACGCATATGTCAACTTCCAGCAGCCAGCTGACGCCAAACGTGCTCTTGACACCTTGAGCTATGAAACAGTCATGGGCCGACAGCTCCGGATCACGTGGTCTCGACGTGACCGCACCCTGAGGGACAACGGAATTGGGACCGGCATCAGTCTCTACATAAAGAACTTGAAGGAAGAGATTGATGAGATGCGACTGAGGAAGGAGTTCTCTCCCTTTGGTACCATCATCAGTGCCAAAGTCGTGATGGAGCGCGGCCGCAGCAAGGGCTTTGGGTTTGTGTGTCTGTCCTCCCCTGAGGAGGCCACCCGGGCCATTGCAGGGCTGAACGGACGCATCCTGGCCACCAAGCCCCTGTATGTGGCCCTGGCCCGGCCCAAGAAACAGCCACGGGTGTATCTAACCAACAGATACAGGCAGCGAATGCCCGTCAGGCGTGCCACGCCCAGCATGGAGATCAAACTGCCTGCACAGCCCTCTGGATCCTCCATGGCTGCCATCCCTCACGCGTCCATCCAGTGTGTCTCCGCCCAGACCATGGGCCCTCGTCCAACCTCGGCTCCTACAGCTCCTGCGCCTCCTGCTGTCTACCCGCTGGGCATTCGGGAGCGTGCGAGAGAATGGAGGTCTCGGACGACCTCTGCTCCTACAGCTCCTGCGCGTCCTGCTGTCTACCCGCTGGGCATTCGGGAGCGTGCGAGAGAATGGAGGTCTCGGACGACCTCTGCTCCTACAGCTCCTGCGCGTCCTGCTGTCTACCCGCTGGGCATTCGGGAGCGTGCGAGAGAATGGAGGTCTCGGACGACCTCCATTCTGGCTGCCACTCCACCACAGCAGCGGAAGCAGATGCTGGGTGAGTGTAGTGGTCTGGTTGACTGTTCACTGTTAATTGTCTGGTTCACTGCCAATTGCCTGACCCACACTTAAAGCCCTTGTAAAGACTGTGCCCCCAGTTAATTTCAATTAACTGTCCAATTTTCCCCTCAAGAACACAACATGGAGCCTTGGTCCAGCCCACACGGGACCATGTCGGGTTACAAAAAGGTAAGTAACCCCCCTAAAGGTGTACATTTAATATACCATGTAAGCATAGTTAGTCAACTTTATCTGGTTTTGTACAGTCCTGCACCCACTCTCTATTGAGACCAGACAACTCTTTAATGCCAGGCCACTATAAAGCTTCTCAGGATCTTGTCATTTCTCAATATCCATACTCAATTTCTATAGCTGAGCTTAAGATGGAGAACCTCAAGCTCAGGATTTACTTACATACCATGAGCAATGAGCAAAGAAATTATTGGATTAGCTTCAATGACTTTCTTTTCATTAAAACAGAAAACTCCACCTCAGATGATCTCCTCAACAATTGAGGATGAGGTCAACTACCTAGCGCTGCAGCTGGAGACCAAGCTGAGCCCCCCTCGCCCAAGGGAGAGTGGGAAGATGGGATTTTGGCCTTGTGTTGCCCCTGCGCCAACTCCACCTACTGGCCTGGCACTGGAGGCAGAGGGCAGGCCTCTGAGGAAGGACAGAGAGACAGGGCACTCCTGCTCCTACATCCGTGCTCCTGTGAGTGCCCTTAAGCCTGCTCCCCCTGTGATGGCCTCTCCAACACTCGAGGAGGAGGTCAACGACTTGGCACTTCAGCTGGAGGCCAAGCTGAGCCCCCCTCGCCTCAGGGAGAGTGGGAAGACAGGTTTTTGGCCTTGTGTTGCCCCTACATCCACTGCAACAATTGGCCTGGCAATAGAGGCAGAGGGCAGGCCTCTGAGGAAGGACAGACAGACAGGGCACTCCTGCTCCTACATCCGTGCTCCTGTGAGTGCCCTTAAGCCTGCTCCCCCTGTGATGGCCTCTCCAACATTCGAGGAGGAGGTCAACAACTTGGCACTTCAGATGGAGGCCAAGCTTGTGTTGAGCCGCCCTCTTGTCAGGGAGCAGGCTAGGGCTAACCCTCTGGTCAGGGAGCAGGCTGGGGCTAACCCTCCTCCTGCCAGTGGACCTGCAGGCACAACGCCTCACACCGTTGGTGCCTGTAAACCCACTCCACCTCTGATGGCCTCCCCAACAATCGAGGAGGAGGTCAACGACCTAGCCCTGCAGCTGGAGGCCAAGCTGAGCCTCCATCACCTCAGGGAGAGTGTCGCCCCAGCTGCCTCAACTCCACCGATGGGCCTGGCGCTGAAGGAGGAGGACAAGCCTCTGAGGACGGAGAGACAGACAAGACACTCCTGCTCCTCCACCCGTGCTCTGAAAGGCTCTGGACGAACAACTCGTAGACAGGAATGGGGTGAGGTCAAAACAGCCTGGACAGCCATTTGTTTTTTGATGCTTTCCATTTTGCAGGTTAAACAATATTAATTTTGTGATTTCAGATCTGACGGACATTGACGTCCAGCTGAACCCTGCATCAGTGAGCTCGAGCTTCACTATTCAGCTGGGTGTTGACTTTCAGACGAGAAAAAGCTGGTAAAGTCTATCTATCTATCTATCTATCTATCTATCTATCTATCTATCTATCTGTCTGTCTGTCTGTCTGTCTGTCTGTCTGTCTGTCTGTCTGTCTGTCTGATTACACTGTCAGTGAGGATAATGCACTGAAAATCTTACTATTGTCTGTTTTGACAGATTTGACGGATCCAGTTTCGGATGTTCGCCTGCCTGTGCGGACAGTGCACACATACACACACACACACACACACACACACACACACACACACACACACACAGAACCACACACACACAGAACAACTACCCCCCCCCCCCCCCCCCACAGACAAACACACACACACAGAACAGAACAACAACATACACGTGCACACACACACGCACACATACAGACATTTGTATTCTCATGTTAGCTTTGACACTAGACATTTCTAACATAGCACATTTAGATCAAGGTCCAAGTCAAATTACTTGAGGTACAAACCTGAGGTCATTATTTTGCTAGTACACTGCGCTACCAAGTGTGCTTCATGTTCTGCTGGAATGTTACCCGAGTTGGTGGAATGTTTTCCAGAGCTCCAGACTTCTGTGTGGAGAGCTGTCCTTCTGGTTCCTGGTTGAAAGAAGGTTCTCCAGGGTTCTAGACTTCTGTGTGAAGGGCTCTTCTTCTGGTTCCTGTTTGAAGGTAGGTTCTCTAGGGTTCTAGACTACTGTGTGGAGAGCTGATCTTCTGGCATCGTTCACATCTGTGCTACTCTCTGGTTGGGTCGTACATCAGCACCACTAATCTCTCCAGCAGTAACATTGACCCTCTACTGACCAGGGTTATAATAGTTTTGCTTTTTTCATTAGTTTTTATTTTTATATCGTTTTAACTTTTTGTGTTCAATTTCAGTTTAGTTTTATTAGTTTTTAAAGCAGATTTGCTAGTTTAGTTTAGTTTTTATTTTTTGATAATGCTTAGCTTTAGTTTAGTTTTTATTAGTTTCAGTATTAGTTTTAGTTTTTTTTTCTGCGCTACCCTCGTGAGACCATGCTGATCTCGTGAGCTCATGTTGTTTCACTCTGTGCAAAACAAACCATCTGGCGCACGTCAGGTTACTTCTGCGCAGGGGCACAGCTAAAGAAATAATGGAGGATAGATTTAATATCCACCCAAAATACTAGGCTTATGTATGAAATGAAAAAGACTAAAACTAAGGACATTTTCTCTACAATTTTAGTTTATTTTAGTTAGTTTTGTAAACACACAATACAGTTTTAGTTAGTTATCGTTTTTTGTAAAGCCTAGTTTTTATTTTTATTTCAGTTAACTAAAATGTTTTTTCACACCTAGTTTTCGTTTTTTAGTTAGTTTCGTTAACTATAATAACCTTGCTACTGACCTCACTGGGCATGTAGAAGAGTCCACTGAAAGCAGTGTTGACCTCTGAGGAACACGTCCACGTAGTCCAGGCGTCCTGTCAGACAGTGTAGATGTGTCCCAGCCTGTGAAAGGACTGGGTGGCTCAGACACTGGGTGGCATTCATAGTGGTAAAACATTTGGTGAACAGCTGTGTACCGCGGGTGTATGTCTTTTTATTATGGCTTCATTCAGCATACGGCTCCTGATGTAGGTGTCGGCTCAAACTTTTGGTACAGAGCTGTTCAACAAATGTTTTCTGAGTCTCCCAGTCCTTTCACAGGCTGGGACACGTCTGCACTGTCTGACAGAGGAAACAGGACACCTGGGGAATGTGGACGTGTTTCTCAGAGGTCAACGCTGCTTTAATTGATTTCCTCAGCATGTCCAGTGAGGTCAGTAGAGGGTCAATGTTACTGCTGGAGAGATTAGAGGTGCTGATGTACGACCCAACCAGAGATTAGCACGGATGTGAACGATGACAGGATGACAGCTCTCCACACAGAAGTCTAGAACCCTGGAGAACCTACTTTCAACCAGGATCCAGAAGATCAGCTCTTTACACAGAAGTCTAGAACCCTTGAGAACCTTCCTTCAACCAGGAACCAGAAGGACAGCTCTCCACACAGAAGTCTGGAGCTCTGGAACATTCCACCAACTCGGGTAACATTCCAGCAGAACATGAAGCACACTTGGTAGCGCAGTGTACTAGCAAAATAATGACCTCAGGTTTTAAAGTAATTTGACTTGAACCTTGATCTAAATGTGCTATGTAAGAAATGTCTAGTGTCAAATTTACGTTACATTTGTTACATCCGTTACATTACTACATACTGCATTTGTTGTACTGAAATAAATATTTTCAACAATATAGACTACATTTGTGTATGTGTTTTTGTGCGTGGCTGTAAGCCAGCCATAGTATATAGTATAGCATTTGTCCGGTTATCACTCCCTCCCTCCGTCACTCTGGACAATGTTGGCCTGCAGTTCTCTGTTGGCACCACAAGAGGCAGTAGTCCCAGCACACCAAAATCAAGAAGGACACCAAAACCACTGCCAATCTCCACTGCACAAATAGAGTAGTGGTGAGAGCATTGGACTCCCACCCTGGAGACTGGGGTTCAAGACCTGGTGGGGATGACTTTATGGGACTATACCCCAAACCTCCACATGTTCATCCTTTCACTCCAACCTTTACCCCTTGCCTTATAGATCAGATCCTGGCCCAACCCCAACCCATATTCTAACCCCAACCCACACTAGGGCCTGGAAGAAGGACACCAAAACCCACCCACCGATCTCCACTGCACAAGTAGAGTAGTGGTGAGAGCATTGGACTCCCACCCAGGAGACCAGGGTTCCCGGTGGGGATGACTTCATGTTGGGGATGCCGCCCATGTTTAGGATGATGCATTACATCTTAAATGGTGTTGAGAGACTCGCGTTGAGGAATCTGATTAGCGAGAGAACATTTACGCTGAGTTATTAACTATGGCAAATTTGAAACTTTAAAACATGTAAATAAAACATGTAAATAATGTAATGAAATGTAATGCATCATCCCCAACATGGGCGGCAGCAGTGAGTAGGCTAAACAAAGCGGAGAGCGCCGAATCGCCAGTAGAAGAAGACAGTCGATGCGCTGTGGATATTAGACATTTAAGTGTACAAATTTGCCTTTTATTTGAAAGGTGGGGGATTACAAACTGTAGCGACCTCGGAGAAAAGGCTTTCATCTTTCCAACGATGTTTTTACTTTGGTGAGTAACGAAACGGTTTTGTCTGTAGACTCAGACGAGCGGGCCGAGGAAGCGCATTCATAGGTAAATTGCATTGAGAGTAACAGGGCGTTATCTGTAGGATATCGCCCTGGACCAGGTCTACGACAACTCGTGCTCAAACACCACAACGCCTTTTATCAAACTGAAATAGCCCTGCCAGTGCTAACCTCTGGGCTACTGTATTTAACATAATAACATCGCATTCATAAGCCATCGTTCTGACACCATAAGGGGAAGCTTGTCAACGACATGCGACAACAGGTCCTTATCTCTCACATAGCAGCAAATTCACACACATTGCCAACATGATCAATCTGAAATGCATACGGTTGCGTGTCCACCGACAAGCTGTATTTTAGGGCGCTATAGGGACGAGAAAATAACTTACCTGATACAAAATGGGCACCGCAAATGCGGGCATTTCTGATTATGTCCTCAGTCCAGTCCGTAGGCTATGCTTAGCCACAGGCGACTCCATTTCTGAAAAGGCCGGTTTCCTCTTGAAACGAATAAAGTTTGTCACTAGAGCGCCGATTTGTAGCCTCACACTTTTAATAAATAATGGGTTTTGAAGCCTCGGCACTACCAGTAAATAACTTATTTAGACGCGTTCTGTCCGAGTGAAATTATTTTTCTGAGGTAGTCTTCTGTGGTGGTGGCGGTGCTTTGAAGCTTCAACACAGCATTTGTTAAAATAGACCCTTTTGCTTAGGTAAGTGAAGTTTCATGTTTATCTGACACTTGTAGGCTAAATATGAGCGCCTCTCCTAACTAGGCCGACACCGATTTATTTTGACGGAAAAGTGAATGGTAGAAGTGTTTTAGAGGAAATGTTTTCGGTGGTGTGCGTGTGTGTGTGTGTGTGTGTGTGAGAGAGTTTGTTAGCAGGATTACATTAAAACGACTGGACCAATTTTCACAAAACTCGGTGGAAGGGTGTAGCATGGTCCAACCTAGAAACCATTCAAATTTGGAGCAGATCCGAAACATGGGTCGGGTCCACGGGCCGCCCAAACACGGCCGGCCGTTCATCTCCATTCATTATTTGAACCGGGATTATCGGGAAACATTCATGATGTTTAGCTAGGTAGTATGTACTTGCTAGCTAGCCAAGTCAGCTGGCTACAGCTTGCTAGCTACCTTGCTAGCTAAAAATGATGTCTTGCTTCAAAGTTAGCTAGCACTAGGACTAGCTGACAAGCAATGATCTACATACCATATTCGGGGATCATCAATCTATAAAACGTTCACAGTATTAAGATATCCCTACAGCGACCATGCTTAAAAATACACCTTTGCCAAATATAAAAATAATGTAGCTACTGTTTATCATCAAATTTGATGATTTAGTTGTTTGTTGGACGCCGCCGAGGAAAACCTCCAATACCGAACTTCCCGCCCCATTTTTAGTTTCTGGCTGACCGACGGCAAGCTCAGCCAATGAGAACGGTTCAATATACCAGCGTGCCCGTTTGAAAGACACAAGAACATCGCTCAAGTAGCCAATCGGGTGCAACAATCATGACTTATTTCCTGAAGACGCTCATACTGAAATGCATTTCATATGCACAAACATTTAAAAAAACAAAAATTGGAGTTAGTCTAAGTAAACATTTTAGTTAGTTTGGCCCCGTCGAATCGTTAGGTTTAATCTTCTCATTCATGGAACTTCCACTATCGAAATGTCTCCTCTTCTTTTATTAGGCCTCCAACCATGGATGTTTAGGGGTTGTAGACCACAGGAGGGCAACAGATGGCCCTTTGCAAGACCTGAATAACACAATCACAAACTAGGCCTATCAGAAGGAGAAAAACACTTTATTAACAAATGATTTACTACTGCAGATTAAAGATGATCATAATTGCACACAAACATTTCATGAAAACACCACAACAGAATTATCTAAGCCTCAGAGGGAGTCTGGGGGTATAACAGGAAGGTGCAGATAGTCAGTGTGGAAACTAAACTACTGCTGGTTTCTAGTGATGTGACGTTCGCGAACGATCCGATTCTTTTGAACGGCTCTTTAAAACGAACGATGGGAACCGATTCGCAGTTGTGCGAGTTCTTTTTGTGTGTTGGCTGTAAGCCGACACACCAAGAAGAGGGAATCCTATTTGTCACTCCTTCCCTCCCTCCCTGTTGTCGTTGTTGACCTGCAGTTCTATTGTTGTTACCACAAGAGGCAGTGGTCCCAGAACATCAAAACAAAAAGACTCCACAGATTTCCCAGGTCAGAGGTGGCCGAGTGGATAGTGTGCTGTTTGTATTATACCTCTGTGCGCTGCCTATCACCGCAAAGGTTGTGAGTTCAATCCTTGGTGTGGACATACCAAGGTACCATGACATATTTTGTCACTGGATGTTATAGAAGTTATGTAACGAGCGTGGGTCATATTTGTTAATTATAGACCCTTTTACAGCCTAGTCAGCACAAGTATGCGCGAGCATTCTTGAAACAGTAGCAGAGGCAGAGGAAGACAGACGAAATCGCCATTATTAAGCGTACGGACTGGACTGAGGACATCATCAAAAATGCCCGCATTTGCGGTGCCCATTTTATATCAGGTAAGTTATTTTGACTACCTGGTTTCACTGGAATGTCTGGTTGAAATGTAGCCCTTCTCAGTCCCGTTGTCGCATTCCGCTCGCTCATGCCAGACAACAGTCCTTTGCTGGTCCATTCACTATTCCGTCAAAATAAATCGGTGTCGGCCTAGTTAAGAGAGGCGCTCATATTTACAAGTGTCAGATAAACATGAAACTTCACTTACCTAAGCAAAAGGGTCTATTTTAACAAATGCTGTGTTGAAGCTTCAAAGCACCGCCACCACCACAGAAGAAGACTACCTCGGAAAAATAATTTCACTCGGACAGAACGTGTCTAAATAAGTTATTTATTGGTAGCGCCGAGGCTTCAAAACCCAGCATTTGTTAAAATAGACCCGTTTCCTCGGGTAAGTGAAGTTTCATGTTTATCTGACACTTGTAAATATGAGCGCCTCTCCTAACTAGGCCGACACTGATTTATTTTGACGGCAAAGTGAATGGACCAGCAAAGGACTGTTGTCTGGCATGAGCGAGCGGACTGAGAAGGGGTAGTTGAAATGTGGAGTAATATCTGAAGTAAACAGTAACCCATAACCTGGCTGCACGCTAAGTTCAGGAAATGAAGCCCAATGATAGCTAGCTAACGTTAGCTAGTGCTAGCTAACACGCTAGCTAGTGTTAGCTACCTAACTCGAGGCCCGAGGAGTTGGAGATACTATACACGTTCTCTCAAAGTGCTTTAGCTAAGGTTAGCTACTACAAGCTAGCTAGTCCTTATCACCAACACTTGCCTCACAACGTACGTAGCTAAACTATTCACACAGCAAGCAACGTCAGCTGACTGGGACTGTCTCTTGTAGAATAACCAGTGTTGTGAAATACATTTAACTGGTCAGTTGATATGTTGCACAGCAATCGAGCAGGACAATATCATTAGAGCTAGGTTAGGTAGCTAGCAAAGTCAGCTTGCCCAGCTGGTATGGTTATAGGCTCATTCCTATAGGATAGCTTAGTAGTTTGTGATTTAGCAATGGGTTGACTAATCACTAGATCAATATTTTCAGTTGGGGATAGGACTACAACACCACCTGTGCTGTGGCACCAGGAATCTGCTCTGACCACTGTTTTTATTCACCACCATATCATGTTATTATGCAGATTAAATGTACTGTATGTCTACGCGACACTAAAACGGCTTTATATAAATGTTATTTGTGGCCAATATTTGAATGCACTATCTCCCTTCTGTTCTGTTGCAGCTTTGATGCTGGGATGCCTGGTGTGGTTGAGGCCAGAGAACACCGTGATGCAACACCAGTCAGGTGTCGGCTGCTGTGCAACGCTGATGTCCAGCCCCCCCAAAGATGGTCTTCAGGTACAAGCCCCACCCGGAGTGGACATGGCCAGACAGCAGTATCTGATCATGGATGGCTGTGACTGTGTCCATGATACAGCAGCATTTCTGTTGGTAAGGTTTTGCCGTGGCGCACCACCACGGCAAGATCCTTGCCACCACACCAAACATTTGATACAAAAAACAATAATACAAATTAGGCTTTATATAAATAAAACTTTCTAAATATTTCTGCCTAAATGCGCTTTCAAAACCACTGTTGCGCCCACATTAGGACTATTTATTTCAATAAAGAGCCTATAGGCCGCGCGCTCTGTGCCGCTCCTTTCTGAGGTGATCGGAAGCGTGAAGGGATTTTTTCTTCAGTGAGCGGCATGAGGTTACAACGAAAGATAGGTAGGATATTGAAAGATAGGTAGGATATTGAAAGATAGGTAGGCTATTGTGGCTATTGCTGCTCAGATATTACCATAGTGTTAACCAGTGTTTGAATTGGGCCAAACACTGGTGCTGGCACCTAGGCCTACTCCTCAAAATGCCTAGCCTACTGTCTAAAATACATTTATGTTAGTAATCTAAGTGTTGTTATAGCTACAGTTAGACGTGCCGACAGCTCCTGCCCATCTCAAGCACGTTGGTAAAGCCTTTGGTTTTATAATTCCCTGATGACAACTAGCGGATCCTAATATATCAATACAATTTTCCAGATGGGCATACGACGATTTTTGAAGAGGAAGAGAGAGGAGAATGATGAGACCAGTCAGGTAGGCTAGGTTATTGAAGAGGAAGAGAGAGGAGAATGATGAGACCAGTCAGGTAGGTTATTGCCGGCTAGCCATGATTCACACCGGGGGATTAAGGAACAAGGCAAACTACCTGTAGTAAGCTAACAGTTTTGCCCGCTTCCCAGGGACCAGTAAACTCTGTTCGGCCAAGAGGAATGCCTCATGCAGTTGTCTGATCGGACAAGTAAAAAATGAATATGATAAATTGGCCTTGTGTTGCTAACGTTACTTAACGTTATCTGAAAATACAGTTTGAGCCGAAGCGGAGCTGCTCCATTTGAGCTACGCGCTGCTGTCTGTCCGTCAGTCAGCCCTTCAAGCGAGCGTTGTCAAGGAGACATCTACCTACTACTGTAGAGGGCCTCCGGTGTCTACTGTAGAGCACCTCTGGTGTCTACTGTAGAGTGGTGCGCCTCTGGTGTCTACTGTAGAGTGGTGCGCCTCTGGTGTCTGTAGAGTGGCGTGTCTCTGGTGTCTACTGTAGAGATCCTCCGATGCGGGGTCTGCTGTAGAGCGCCTCTGTTGCGCGCCTCTGGTGTCTACTGTAGAGTGGTGCGCCTCTGGTGTCTACTGTAGAGTGGTGCGCCTCTGGTGTCTGTAGAGCGGCGCGGCTCTGGTGTCTACAGCGCCTCTGGTGTCACTGGCCAGAGCATTGGACTCCCACCTGAGAGACCGGGGTTCAAGACCCGGTGGGGATGACTTTATGTTATCATCAGTGTAACTGCTTTAGCCACTGACCGCTACCATTAATGTTATGGAAGCTTCTGCTAGTTGTTGTGAGCTCATGCGCTAATTATCCCGCTCTTATTGTGCTGGATTAGCATTGGAAGCATTGGAACTGATGTGTCCAGGCGACAAGACCTATCTTCATTTATCAGACATTATTTCATGTCATTTCAATTCACAGCTATTTCAGTGGCATGACTAGCTTCCATCCTACCAGTCCTGAACAGAAACAAGCCAGCCACACACATAAACCCGGCTGGACCTGGTTTGGGTAATTTCGGGAATATGTAGTGTATACTGTATAGTACACCAGATGTAGCAGCACAATCTGGATGTAGCATGCTGCATCTGGCGTAGCCTACTTAAAAGAACCAGAAGCACCCAACAGAGGGAGGAGCTGGTTACTGGGTTCAATAGAGAATTTCGCTGCCACCACCTTTTTTAACCGGTGGGTCACCTTTTTTAACCGTCAAAACACACACACACACCACAGGCGTTAGAAAAAGGACATGGCTTTATTAATCATTTCATTTCAAATGCACACATCAGCATGGCTCGGGACGCTCCCCAAACCCCCTATAGCTGCCCCACCCCCAGGCGCTCCAGGCTTCAATTATAACACTGCACTCTCACTGCAAAATAATATAAACTGCACTGCAAAAGAATATAACTGCACTCTCACTGCAAAATAATATAAACTGCACTGCAAAATAATATAACTGCACTCTCACTGCAAACGAAACATGCGCGTGTAAAACCAAAACTCCAAAACAACCGGCCTGCCACACCGTCTGAGATCAGGACACATCACTTTCCCTCTCCGAAAGCTTAGCTTCAGTTAATATAGGATTCATTCATTAACAATGGTTATGGTTAGCCATAGTTTGTGACAGGCTGTTGACATGCGACAGCCCTGAAAATGATGTTGAAGGGCATTCCAAACGAGCGTTATTATGACACTCTACTCCCCATGCCCATTTTACAGCATTGCCACCCAGTGGATATAATCGGAATTACACACTCTATTCAAGGAGGGGAATCAGGACAAAAATGAGTTTGGTCGAGTTTTTATTACAGTGATTTGATCACGATTCAAAGACCAACCGTGCGGTTACAGTGCCAGCATCGTATATATAAGGAATACATTGATTATTTTGTATGTGGTTTTAAATGTTTAACTATGATTGGTGCATTTCATATATTCTGTAGGCTTAGTTGCCTTAGTCATATTAATTTTGTTATTTTTATAAAAAAATGTTCACAGGTCATAATAAGAATACTTCTTCCTTGACTTGAGTCAGTCATGGCAATTCTAGAATTCATGTTTGGCCATACTGTAACAGATTGTGTCACAATGATATGACATCATATTGGAACACAATCTATGACAGCCACATATTAGTTTATAGTTCACTTTTTCTCTGTCAGTGGTCAGTGACATTTTGAAGTGGTTGGTGTATGCAATGCAATCCAGTGCTCCTAACTTCTCCATGGCCTCCCTGTACGTTGGGAATCTGCACCCCGATGTGACAGAGGCCATGCTGTGTGATTTATTTAGCCCCATGGGGATGATCCATTCTATCCGGGTCTGTAGAGACAGGATCACCAGGCGCTCCTCAAGGTACGCATATGTCAACTTCCAGCAGCCAGCTGACGCCAAACGTGCTCTTGACACCTTGAGCTATGAAACAGTCATGGGCCGACAGCTCCGGATCACGTGGTCTCGACGTGACCGCACCCTGAGGGACAACGGAATTGGGACCGGCATCAGTCTCTACATAAAGAACTTGAAGGAAGAGATTGATGAGATGCGACTGAGGAAGGAGTTCTCTCCCTTTGGTACCATCATCAGTGCCAAAGTCGTGATGGAGCGCGGCCGCAGCAAGGGCTTTGGGTTTGTGTGTCTGTCCTCCCCTGAGGAGGCCACCCGGGCCATTGCAGGGCTGAACGGACGCATCCTGGCCACCAAGCCCCTGTATGTGGCCCTGGCCCGGCCCAAGAAACAGCCACGGGTGTATCTAACCAACAGATACAGGCAGCGAATGCCCGTCAGGCGTGCCACGCCCAGCATGGAGATCAAACTGCCTGCACAGCCCTCTGGATCCTCCATGGCTGCCATCCCTCACGCGTCCATCCAGTGTGTCTCCGCCCAGACCATGGGCCCTCGTCCAACCTCGGCTCCTACAGCTCCTGCGCCTCCTGCTGTCTACCCGCTGGGCATTCGGGAGCGTGCGAGAGAATGGAGGTCTCGGACGACCTCTGCTCCTACAGCTCCTGCGCGTCCTGCTGTCTACCCGCTGGGCATTCGGGAGCGTGCGAGAGAATGGAGGTCTCGGACGACCTCTGCTCCTACAGCTCCTGCGCGTCCTGCTGTCTACCCGCTGGGCATTCGGGAGCGTGCGAGAGAATGGAGGTCTCGGACGACCTCCATTCTGGCTGCCACTCCACCACAGCAGCGGAAGCAGATGCTGGGTGAGTGTAGTGGTCTGGTTGACTGTTCACTGTTAATTGTCTGGTTCACTGCCAATTGCCTGACCCACACTTAAAGCCCTTGTAAAGACTGTGCCCCCAGTTAATTTCAATTAACTGTCCAATTTTCCCCTCAAGAACACAACATGGAGCCTTGGTCCAGCCCACACGGGACCATGTCGGGTTACAAAAAGGTAAGTAACCCCCCTAAAGGTGTACATTTAATATACCATGTAAGCATAGTTAGTCAACTTTATCTGGTTTTGTACAGTCCTGGACCTAGACCCACTCTCTATTGAGACCAGACAACTCTTTAATGTCAGGCCACTATAAAGCTTCTCAGGATCTTGTCATTTCTCAATATCCATACTCAATTTCTATAGCTGAGCTTAAGATGGAGAACCTCAAGCTCAGGATTTACTTACATACCATGAGCAATGAGCAAAGAAATTATTGGATTAGCTTCAATGACTTTCTTTTCATTAAAACAGAAAACTCCACCTCAGATGATCTCCTCAACAATTGAGGATGAGGTCAACTACCTAGCGCTGCAGCTGGAGACCAAGCTGAGCCCCCCTCGCCCAAGGGAGAGTGGGAAGATGGGATTTTGGTCTTGTGTTGCCCCTGCGCCAACTCCACCTACTGGCCTGGCACTGGAGGCAGAGGGCAGGCCTCTGAGGAAGGACAGAGAGACAGGGCACTCCTGCTCCTACATCCGTGCTCCTGTGAGTGCCCTTAAGCCTGCTCCCCCTGTGATGGTCTCTCCAACACTCGAGGAGGAGGTCAACGACTTGGCACTTCAGCTGGAGGCCAAGCTGAGCCCCCCTCGCCTCAGGGAGAGTGGGAAGACAGGTTTTTGGCCTTGTGTTGCCCCTACATCCACTGCAACAATTGGCCTGGCAATAGAGGCAGAGGGCAGGCCTCTGAGGAAGGACAGACAGACAGGGCACTCCTGCTCCTACATCCGTGCTCCAGTGAGTGCCCTTAAGCCTGCTCCCCCTGTGATGGCCTCTCCAACATTCGAGGAGGAGGTCAACAACTTGGCACTTCAGATGGAGGCCAAGCTTGTGTTGAGCCGCCCTCTTGTCAGGGAGCAGGCTAGGGCTAACCCTCTGGTCAGGGAGCAGGCTGGGGCTAACCCTCCTCCTGCCAGTGGACCTGCAGGCACAACGCCTCACACCGTTGGTGCCTGTAAACCCACTCCACCTCTGATGGCCTCCCCAACAATCGAGGAGGAGGTCAACGACCTAGCCCTGCAGCTGGAGGCCAAGCTGAGCCTCCATCACCTCAGGGAGAGTGTCGCCCCAGCTGCCTCAACTCCACCGATGGGCCTGGCGCTGAAGGAGGAGGACAAGCCTCTGAGGACGGAGAGACAGACAAGACACTCCTGCTCCTCCACCCGTGCTCTGAAAGGCTCTGGACGAACAACTCGTAGACAGGAATGGGGTGAGGTCAAAACAGCCTGGACAGCCATTTGTTTTTTGATGCTTTCCATTTTGCAGGTTAAACAATATTAATTTTGTGATTTCAGATCTGACGGACATTGACGTCCAGCTGAACCCTGCATCAGTGAGCTCGAGCTTCACTATTCAGCTGGGTGTTGACTTTCAGACGAGAAAAAGCTGGTAAAGTCTATCTATCTATCTATCTATCTATCTATCTATCTATCTATCTATCTATCTATCTGTCTGTCTGTCTGTCTGTCTGTCTGTCTGTCTGTCTGTCTGTCTGATTACACTGTCAGTGAGGATAATGCACTGAAAATCTTACTATTGTCTGTTTTGACAGATTTGACGGATCCAGTTTCGGATGTTCGCCTGCCTGTGCGGACAGTGCACACATACACACACACACACACACACACACACACACACACACACACACACACACAGAACTACACACACACAGAACAACTACCCCCCCCCCACAGAAAAACACACACACACAGAACAGAACAACAACATACACGTGCACACACACACGCACACATACAGACATTTGTATTCTCATGTTAGCTTTGACACTAGACATTTCTAACATAGCACATTTAGATCAAGGTCCAAGTCAAATTACTTGAGGTACAAACCTGAGGTCATTATTTTGCTAGTACACTGCGCTACCAAGTGTGCTTCATGTTCTGCTGGAATGTTACCCGAGTTGGTGGAATGTTTTCCAGAGCTCCAGACTTCTGTGTGGAGAGCTGTCCTTCTGGTTCCTGGTTGAAAGAAGGTTCTCCAGGGTTCTAGACTTCTGTGTGAAGGGCTCTTCTTCTGGTTCCTGTTTGAAGGTAGGTTCTCTAGGGTTCTAGACTACTGTGTGGAGAGCTGATCTTCTGGCATCGTTCACATCTGTGCTACTCTCTGGTTGGGTCGTACATCAGCACCACTAATCTCTCCAGCAGTAACATTGACCCTCTACTGACCAGGGTTATAATAGTTTTGCTTTTTTCATTAGTTTTTATTTTTATATCGTTTTAACTTTTTGTGTTCAATTTCAGTTTAGTTTTAATTAGTTTTTAAAGCAGATTTGCTAGTTTAGTTTAGTTTTTATTTTTTGATAATGCTTAGCTTTAGTTTAGTTTTTATTAGTTTCAGTATTAGTTTTAGTTTTTTTTTCTGCGCTACCCTCGTGAGACCATGCTGATCTCGTGAGCTCATGTTGTTTCACTCTGTGCAAAACAAACCATCTGGCGCACGTCAGGTTACTTCTGCGCAGGGGCACAGCTAAAGAAATAATGGAGGATAGATTTAATATCCACCCAAAATACTAGGCTTATGTATGAAATGAAAAAGACTAAAACTAAGGACATTTTCTCTACAATTTTAGTTTATTTTAGTTAGTTTTGTAAACACACAATACAGTTTTAGTTAGTTATCGTTTTTTTGTAAAGCCTAGTTTTTATTTTTATTTCAGTTAACTAAAATGTTTTTTCACACCTAGTTTTCGTTTTTTAGTTAGTTTCGTTAACTATAATAACCTTGCTACTGACCTCACTGGGCATGTAGAAGAGTCCACTGAAAGCAGTGTTGACCTCTGAGGAACACGTCCACGTAGTCCAGGCGTCCTGTCAGACAGTGTAGATGTGTCCCAGCCTGTGAAAGGACTGGGTGGCTCAGACACTGGGTGGCATTCATAGTGGTAAAACATTTGGTGAACAGCTGTGTACCGCGGGTGTATGTCTTTTTATTATGGCTTCATTCAGCATACGGCTCCTGATGTAGGTGTCGGCTCAAACTTTTGGTACAGAGCTGTTCAACAAATGTTTTCTGAGTCTCCCAGTCCTTTCACAGGCTGGGACACGTCTGCACTGTCTGACAGAGGAAACAGGACACCTGGGGAATGTGGACGTGTTTCTCAGAGGTCAACGCTGCTTTAATTGATTTCCTCAGCATGTCCAGTGAGGTCAGTAGAGGGTCAATGTTACTGCTGGAGAGATTAGAGGTGCTGATGTACGACCCAACCAGAGATTAGCACGGATGTGAACGATGACAGGATGACAGCTCTCCACACAGAAGTCTAGAACCCTGGAGAACCTACTTTCAACCAGGATCCAGAAGATCAGCTCTTTACACAGAAGTCTAGAACCCTTGAGAACCTTCCTTCAACCAGGAACCAGAAGGACAGCTCTCCACACAGAAGTCTGGAGCTCTGGAACATTCCACCAACTCGGGTAACATTCCAGCAGAACATGAAGCACACTTGGTAGCGCAGTGTACTAGCAAAATAATGACCTCAGGTTTTAAAGTAATTTGACTTGAACCTTGATCTAAATGTGCTATGTAAGAAATGTCTAGTGTCAAATTTACGTTACATTTGTTACATCCGTTACATTACTACATACTGCATTTGTTGTACTGAAATAAATATTTTCAACAATATAGACTACATTTGTGTATGTGTTTTTGTGCGTGGCTGTAAGCCAGCCATAGTATATAGTATAGCATTTGTCCGGTTATCACTCCCTCCCTCCGTCACTCTGGACAATGTTGGCCTGCAGTTCTCTGTTGGCACCACAAGAGGCAGTAGTCCCAGCACACCAAAATCAAGAAGGACACCAAAACCACTGCCAATCTCCACTGCACAAATAGAGTAGTGGTGAGAGCATTGGACTCCCACCCTGGAGACTGGGGTTCAAGACCTGGTGGGGATGACTTTATGGGACTATACCCCAAACCTCCACATGTTCATCCTTTCACTCCAACCTTTACCCCTTGCCTTATAGATCAGATCCTGGCCCAACCCCAACCCATATTCTAACCCCAACCCACACTAGGGCCTGGAAGAAGGACACCAAAACCCACCCACCGATCTCCACTGCACAAGTAGAGTAGTGGTGAGAGCATTGGACTCCCACCCAGGAGACCAGGGTTCCCGGTGGGGATGACTTCATGTTGGGGATGCCGCCCATGTTTAGGATGATGCATTACATCTTAAATGGTGTTGAGAGACTCGCGTTGAGGAATCTGATTAGCGAGAGAACATTTACGCTGAGTTATTAACTATGGCAAATTTTAAACTTTAAAACATGTAAATAAAACATGTAAATAATGTAATGAAATGTAATGCATCATCCCCAACATGGGCGGCAGCAGTGAGTAGGCTAAACAAAGCGGAGAGCGCCGAATCGCCAGTAGAAGAAGACAGTCGATGCGCTGTGGATATTAGACATTTAAGTGTACAAATTTGCCTTTTATTTGAAAGGTGGGGGATTACAAACTGTAGCGACCTCGGAGAAAAGGCTTTCATCTTTCCAACGATGTTTTTACTTTGGTGAGTAACGAAACGGTTTTGTCTGTAGACTCAGACGAGCGGGCCGAGGAAGCGCATTCATAGGTAAATTGCATTGAGAGTAACAGGGCGTTATCTGTAGGATATCGCCCTGGACCAGGTCTACGACAACTCGTGCTCAAACACCACAACGCCTTTTATCAAACTGAAATAGCCCTGCCAGTGCTAACCTCTGGGCTACTGTATTTAACATAATAACATCGCATTCATAAGCCATCGTTCTGACACCATAAGGGGAAGCTTGTCAACGACATGCGACAACAGGTCCTTATCTCTCACATAGCAGCAAATTCACACACATTGCCAACATGATCAATCTGAAATGCATACGGTTGCGTGTCCACCGACAAGCTGTATTTTAGGGCGCTATAGGGACGAGAAAATAACTTACCTGATACAAAATGGGCACCGCAAATGCGGGCATTTCTGATTATGTCCTCAGTCCAGTCCGTAGGCTATGCTTAGCCACAGGCGACTCCATTTCTGAAAAGGCCGGTTTCCTCTTGAAACGAATAAAGTTTGTCACTAGAGCGCCGATTTGTAGCCTCACACTTTTAATAAATGCTGGGTTTTGAAGCCTCGGCACTACCAGTAAATAACTTATTTAGACGCGTTCTGTCCGAGTGAAATTATTTTTCTGAGGTAGTCTTCTGTGGTGGTGGCGGTGCTTTGAAGCTTCAACACAGCATTTGTTAAAATAGACCCTTTTGCTTAGGTAAGTGAAGTTTCATGTTTATCTGACACTTGTAGGCTAAATATGAGCGCCTCTCCTAACTAGGCCGACACCGATTTATTTTGACGGAAAAGTGAATGGTAGAAGTGTTTTAGAGGAAATGTTTTCGGTGGTGTGCGTGTGTGTGTGTGTGTGTGTGTGAGAGAGTTTGTTAGCAGGATTACATTAAAACGACTGGACCAATTTTCACAAAACTCGGTGGAAGGGTGTAGCATGGTCCAACCTAGAAACCATTCAAATTTGGAGCAGATCCGAAACATGGGTCGGGTCCACGGGCCGCCCAAACACGGCCGGCCGTTCATCTCCATTCATTATTTGAACCGGGATTATCGGGAAACATTCATGATGTTTAGCTAGGTAGTATGTACTTGCTAGCTAGCCAAGTCAGCTGGCTACAGCTTGCTAGCTACCTTGCTAGCTAAAAATGATGTCTTGCTTCAAAGTTAGCTAGCACTAGGACTAGCTGACAAGCAATGATCTACATACCATATTCGGGGATCATCAATCTATAAAACGTTCACAGTATTAAGATATCCCTACAGCGACCATGCTTAACAATACACCTTTGCCAAATATAAAAATAATGTAGCTACTGTTTATCATCAAATTTGATGATTTAGTTGTTTGTTGGACGCCGCCGAGGAAAACCTCCAATACCGAACTTCCCGCCCCATTTTTAGTTTCTGGCTGACCGACGGCAAGCTCAGCCAATGAGAACGGTTCAATATACCAGCGTGCCCGTTTGAAAGACACAAGAACATCGCTCAAGTAGCCAATCGGGTGCAACAATCATGACTTATTTCCTGAAGACGCTCATACTGAAATGCATTTCATATGCACAAACATTTAAAAAAACAAAAATTGGAGTTAGTCTAAGTAAACATTTTAGTTAGTTTGGCCCCGTCGAATCGTTAGGTTTAATCTTCTCATTCATGGAAGTTCCACTATCGAAATGTCTCCTCTTCTTTTATTAGGCCTCCAACCATGGATGTTTAGGGGTTGTAGACCACAGGAGGGCAACAGATGGCCCTTTGCAAGACCTGAATAACACAATCACAAACTAGGCCTATCAGAAGGAGAAAAACACTTTATTAACAAATGATTTACTACTGCAGATTAAAGATGATCATAATTGCACACAAACATTTCATGAAAACACCACAACAGAATTATCTAAGCCTCAGAGGGAGTCTGGGGGTATAACAGGAAGGTGCAGATAGTCAGTGTGGAAACTAAACTACTGCTGGTTTCTAGTGATGTGACGTTCGCGAACGATCCGATTCTTTTGAACGGCTCTTTAAAACGAACGATGGGAACCGATTCGCAGTTGTGCGAGTTCTTTTTGTGTGTTGGCTGTAAGCCGACACACCAAGAAGAGGGAATCCTATTTGTCACTCCTTCCCTCCCTCCCTGTTGTCGTTGTTGACCTGCAGTTCTATTGTTGTTACCACAAGAGGCAGTGGTCCCAGAACATCAAAACAAAAAGACTCCACAGATTTCCCAGGTCAGAGGTGGCCGAGTGGATAGTGTGCTGTTTGTATTATACCTCTGTGCGCTGCCTATCACCGCAAAGGTTGTGAGTTCAATCCTTGGTGTGGACATACCAAGGTACCATGACATATTTTGTCACTGGATGTTATAGAAGTTATGTAACGAGCGTGGGTCATATTTGTTAATTATAGACCCTTTTACAGCCTAGTCAGCACAAGTATGCGCGAGCATTCTTGAAACAGTAGCAGAGGCAGAGGAAGACAGACGAAATCGCCATTATTAAGCGTACGGACTGGACTGAGGACATCATCAAAAATGCCCGCATTTGCGGTGCCCATTTTATATCAGGTAAGTTATTTTGACTACCTGGTTTCACTGGAATGTCTGGTTGAAATGTAGCCCTTCTCAGTCCCGTTGTCGCATTCCGCTCGCTCATGCCAGACAACAGTCCTTTGCTGGTCCATTCACTTTTCCGTCAAAATAAATCGGTGTCGGCCTAGTTAAGAGAGGCGCTCATATTTACAAGTGTCAGATAAACATGAAACTTCACTTACCTAAGCAAAAGGGTCTATTTTAACAAATGCTGTGTTGAAGCTTCAAAGCACCGCCACCACCACAGAAGAAGACTACCTCGGAAAAATAATTTCACTCGGACAGAACGTGTCTAAATAAGTTATTTATTGGTAGCGCCGAGGCTTCAAAACCCAGCATTTGTTAAAATAGACCCGTTTCCTCGGGTAAGTGAAGTTTCATGTTTATCTGACACTTGTAATTATGAGCGCCTCTCCTAACTAGGCCGACACTGATTTATTTTGACGGCAAAGTGAATGGACCAGCAAAGGACTGTTGTCTGGCATGAGCGAGCGGACTGAGAAGGGGTAGTTGAAATGTGGAGTAATATCTGAAGTAAACAGTAACCCATAACCTGGCTGCACGCTAAGTTCAGGAAATGAAGCCCAATGATAGCTAGCTAACGTTAGCTAGTGCTAGCTAACACGCTAGCTAGTGTTAGCTACCTAACTCGAGGCCCGAGGAGTTGGAGATACTATACACGTTCTCTCAAAGTGCTTTAGCTAAGGTTAGCTACTACAAGCTAGCTAGTCCTTATCACCAACACTTGCCTCACAACGTACGTAGCTAAACTATTCACACAGCAAGCAACGTCAGCTGACTGGGACTGTCTCTTGTAGAATAACCAGTGTTGTGAAATACATTTAACTGGTCAGTTGATATGTTGCACAGCAATCGAGCAGGACAATATCATTAGAGCTAGGTTAGGTAGCTAGCAAAGTCAGCTTTCCCAGCTGGTATGGTTATAGGCTCATTCCTATAGGATAGCTTAGTAGTTTGTGATTTAGCAATGGGTTGACTAATCACTAGATCAATATTTTCAGTTGGGGATAGGACTACAACACCACCTGTGCTGTGGCACCAGGAATCTGCTCTGACCACTGTTTTTATTCACCACCATATCATGTTATTATGCAGATTAAATGTACTGTATGTCTACGCGACACTAAAACGGCTTTATATAAATGTTATTTGTGGCCAATATTTGAATGCACTATCTCCCTTCTGTTCTGTTGCAGCTTTGATGCTGGGATGCCTGGTGTGGTTGAGGCCAGAGAACACCGTGATGCAACACCAGTCAGGTGTCGGCTGCTGTGCAACGCTGATGTCCAGCCCCCCCAAAGATGGTCTTCAGGTACAAGCCCCACCCGGAGTGGACATGGCCAGACAGCAGTATCTGATCATGGATGGCTGTGACTGTGTCCATGATACAGCAGCCTTTCTGTTGGTAAGGTTTTGCCGTGGCGCACCACCACGGCAAGATCCTTGCCACCACACCAAACATTTGATACAAAAAACAATAATACAAATTAGGCTTTATATAAATAAAACTTTCTAAATATTTCTGCCTAAATGCGCTTTCAAAACCACTGTTGCGCCCACATTAGGACTATTTATTTCAATAAAGAGCCTATAGGCCGCGCGCTCTGTGCCGCTCCTTTCTGAGGTGATCGGAAGCGTGAAGGGATTTTTTCTTCAGTGAGCGGCATGAGGTTACAACGAAAGATAGGTAGGATATTGAAAGATAGGTAGGATATTGAAAGATAGGTAGGCTATTGTGGCTATTGCTGCTCAAATATTACCATAGTGTTAACCAGTGTTTGAATTGGGCCAAACACTGGTGCTGGCACCTAGGCCTACTCCTCAAAATGCCTAGCCTACTGTCTAAAATACATTTATGTTAGTAATCTAAGTGTTGTTATAGCTACAGTTAGACGTGCCGACAGCTCCTGCCCATCTCAAGCACGTTGGTAAAGCCTTTGGTTTTATAATTCCCTGATGACAACTAGCGGATCCTAATATATCAATACAATTTTCCAGATGGGCATACGACGATTTTTGAAGAGGAAGAGAGAGGAGAATGATGAGACCAGTCAGGTAGGCTAGGTTATTGAAGAGGAAGAGAGAGGAGAATGATGAGACCAGTCAGGTAGGTTATTGCCGGCTAGCCATGATTCACACCGGGGGATTAAGGAACAAGGCAAACTACCTGTAGTAAGCTAACAGTTTTGCCCGCTTCCCAGGGACCAGTAAACTCTGTTCGGCCAAGAGGAATGCCTCATGCAGTTGTCTGATCGGACAAGTAAAAAATGAATATGATAAATTGGCCTTGTGTTGCTAACGTTACTTAACGTTATCTGAAAATACAGTTTGAGCCGAAGCGGAGCTGCTCCATTTGAGCTACGCGCTGCTGTCTGTCCGTCAGTCAGCCCTTCAAGCGAGCGTTGTCAAGGAGACATCTACCTACTACTGTAGAGGGCCTCCGGTGTCTACTGTAGAGCACCTCTGGTGTCTACTGTAGAGTGGTGCGCCTCTGGTGTCTACTGTAGAGTGGTGCGCCTCTGGTGTCTGTAGAGTGGCGTGTCTCTGGTGTCTACTGTAGAGATCCTCCGATGCGGGGTCTGCTGTAGAGCGCCTCTGTTGCGCGCCTCTGGTGTCTACTGTAGAGTGGTGCGCCTCTGGTGTCTACTGTAGAGTGGTGCGCCTCTGGTGTCTGTAGAGCGGCGCGGCTCTGGTGTCTACAGCGCCTCTGGTGTCACTGGCCAGAGCATTGGACTCCCACCTGAGAGACCGGGGTTCAAGACCCGGTGGGGATGACTTTATGTTATCATCAGTGTAACTGCTTTAGCCACTGACCGCTACCATTAATGTTATGGAAGCTTCTGCTAGTTGTTGTGAGCTCATGCGCTAACTATCCCGCTCTTATTGTGCTGGATTAGCATTGGAAGCATTGGAACTGATGTGTCCAGGCGACAAGACCTATCTTCATTTATCAGACATTATTTCATGTCATTTCAATTCACAGCTATTTCAGTGGCATGACTAGCTTCCATCCTACCAGTCCTGAACAGAAACAAGCCAGCCACACACATAAACCCGGCTGGACCTGGTTTGGGTAATTTCGGGAATATGTAGTGTATACTGTATAGTACACCAGATGTAGCAGCACAATCTGGATGTAGCATGCTGCATCTGGCGTAGCCTACTTAAAAGAACCAGAAGCACCCAACAGAGGGAGGAGCTGGTTACTGGGTTCAATAGAGAATTTCGCTGCCACCACCTTTTTTAACCGGTGGGTCACCTTTTTTAACCGTCAAAACACACACACACACCACAGGCGTTAGAAAAAGGACATGGCTTTATTAATCATTTCATTTCAAATGCACACATCAGCATGGCTCGGGACGCTCCCCAAACCCCCTATAGCTGCCCCACCCCCAGGCGCTCCAGGCTTCAATTATAACACTGCACTCTCACTGCAAAATAATATAAACTGCACTGCAAAAGAATATAACTGCACTCTCACTGCAAAATAATATAAACTGTACTGCAAAATAATATAACTGCACTCTCACTGCAAACGAAACATGCGCGTGTAAAACCAAAACTCCAAAACAACCGGCCTGCCACACCGTCTGAGATCAGGACACATCACTTTCCCTCTCCGAAAGCTTAGCTTCAGTTAATATAGGATTCATTCATTAACAATGGTTATGGTTAGCCATAGTTTGTGACAGGCTGTTGACATGCGACAGCCCTGAAAATGATGTTGAAGGGCATTCCAAACGAGCGTTATTTTGACACTCTACTCCCCATGCCCATTTTACAGCATTGCCACCCAGTGGATATAATCGGAATTACACACTCTATTCAAGGAGGGGAATCAGGACAAAAATGAGTTTGGTCGAGTTTTTATTACAGTGATTTGATCACGATTCAAAGACCAACCGTGCGGTTACAGTGCCAGCATCGTATATATAAGGAATACATTGATTATTTTGTATGTGGTTTTAAATGTTTAACTATGATTGGTGCATTTCATATATTCTGTAGGCTTAGTTGCCTTAGTCATATTAATTTTGTTATTTTTATAAAAAAATGTTCACAGGTCATAATAAGAATACTTCTTCCTTGACTTGAGTCAGTCATGGCAATTCTAGAATTCATGTTTGGCCATACTGTAACAGATTGTGTCACAATGATATGACATCATATTGGAACACAATCTATGACAGCCACATTCTAGTTTATAGTTCACTTTTTCTCTGTCAGTGGTCAGTGACATTTTGAAGTGGTTGGTGTATGCAATGCAATCCAGTGCTCCTAACTTCTCCATGGCCTCCCTGTACGTTGGGAATCTGCACCCCGATGTGACAGAGGCCATGCTGTGTGATTTATTTAGCCCCATGGGGATGATCCATTCTATCCGGGTCTGTAGAGACAGGATCACCAGGCGCTCCTCAAGGTACGCATATGTCAACTTCCAGCAGCCAGCTGACGCCAAACGTGCTCTTGACACCTTGAGCTATGAAACAGTCATGGGCCGACAGCTCCGGATCACGTGGTCTCGACGTGACCGCACCCTGAGGGACAACGGAATTGGGACCGGCATCAGTCTCTACATAAAGAACTTGAAGGAAGAGATTGATGAGATGCGACTGAGGAAGGAGTTCTCTCCCTTTGGTACCATCATCAGTGCCAAAGTCGTGATGGAGCGCGGCCGCAGCAAGGGCTTTGGGTTTGTGTGTCTGTCCTCCCCTGAGGAGGCCACCCGGGCCATTGCAGGGCTGAACGGACGCATCCTGGCCACCAAGCCCCTGTATGTGGCCCTGGCCCGGCCCAAGAAACAGCCACGGGTGTATCTAACCAACAGATACAGGCAGCGAATGCCCGTCAGGCGTGCCACGCCCAGCATGGAGATCAAACTGCCTGCACAGCCCTCTGGATCCTCCATGGCTGCCATCCCTCACGCGTCCATCCAGTGTGTCTCCGCCCAGACCATGGGCCCTCGTCCAACCTCGGCTCCTACAGCTCCTGCGCGTCCTGCTGTCTACCCGCTGGGCATTCGGGAGCGTGCGAGAGAATGGAGGTCTCGGACGACCTCTGCTCCTACAGCTCCTGCGCGTCCTGCTGTCTACCCGCTGGGCATTCGGGAGCGTGCGAGAGAATGGAGGTCTCGGACGACCTCTGCTCCTACAGCTCCTGCGCGTCCTGCTGTCTACCCGCTGGGCATTCGGGAGCGTGCGAGAGAATGGAGGTCTCGGACGACCTCCATTCTGGCTGCCACTCCACCACAGCAGCGGAAGCAGATGCTGGGTGAGTGTAGTGGTCTGGTTGACTGTTCACTGTTAATTGTCTGGTTCACTGCCAATTGCCTGACCCACACTTAAAGCCCTTGTAAAGACTGTGCCCCCAGTTAATTTCAATTAACTGTCCAATTTTCCCCTCAAGAACACAACATGGAGCCTTGGTCCAGCCCACACGGGACCATGTCGGGTTACAAAAAGGTAAGTAACCCCCCTAAAGGTGTACATTTAATATACCATGTAAGCATAGTTAGTCAACTTTATCTGGTTTTGTACAGTCCTGGACCTACACCCACTCTCTATTGAGACCAGACAACTCTTTAATGTCAGGCCACTATAAAGGTTCTCAGGATCTTGTCATTTCTCAATATCCATACTCAATTTCTATAGCTGAGCTTAAGATGGAGAACCTCAAGCTCAGGATTTACTTACATACCATGAGCAATGAGCAAAGAAATTATTGGATTAGCTTCAATGACTTTCTTTTCATTAAAACAGAAAACTCCACCTCAGATGATCTCCTCAACAATTGAGGATGAGGTCAACTACCTAGCGCTGCAGCTGGAGACCAAGCTGAGCCCCCCTCGCCCAAGGGAGAGTGGGAAGATGGGATTTTGGCCTTGTGTTGCCCCTGCGCCAACTCCACCTACTGGCCTGGCACTGGAGGCAGAGGGCAGGCCTCTGAGGAAGGACAGAGAGACAGGGCACTCCTGCTCCTACATCCGTGCTCCTGTGAGTGCCCTTAAGCCTGCTCCCCCTGTGATGGCCTCTCCAACACTCGAGGAGGAGGTCAACGACTTGGCACTTCAGCTGGAGGCCAAGCTGAGCCCCCCTCGCCTCAGGGAGAGTGGGAAGACAGGTTTTTGGCCTTGTGTTGCCCCTACATCCACTGCAACAATTGGCCTGGCAATAGAGGCAGAGGGCAGGCCTCTGAGGAAGGACAGACAGACAGGGCACTCCTGCTCCTACATCCGTGCTCCTGTGAGTGCCCTTAAGCCTGCTCCCCCTGTGATGGCCTCTCCAACATTCGAGGAGGAGGTCAACAACTTGGCACTTCAGATGGAGGCCAAGCTTGTGTTGAGCCGCCCTCTTGTCAGGGAGCAGGCTAGGGCTAACCCTCTGGTCAGGGAGCAGGCTGGGGCTAACCCTCCTCCCGCCAGTGGACCTGCAGGCACAACGCCTCACACCGTTGGTGCCTGTAAACCCACTCCACCTCTGATGGCCTCCCCAACAATCGAGGAGGAGGTCAACGACCTAGCCCTGCAGCTGGAGGCCAAGCTGAGCCTCCATCACCTCAGGGAGAGTGTCGCCCCAGCTGCCTCAACTCCACCGATGGGCCTGGCGCTGAAGGAGGAGGACAAGCCTCTGAGGACGGAGAGACAGACAAGACACTCCTGCTCCTCCACCCGTGCTCTGAAAGGCTCTGGACGAACAACTCGTAGACAGGAATGGGGTGAGGTCAAAACAGCCTGGACAGCCATTTGTTTTTTGATGCTTTCCATTTTGCAGGTTAAACAATATTAATTTTGTGATTTCAGATCTGACGGACATTGACGTCCAGCTGAACCCTGCATCAGTGAGCTCGAGCTTCACTATTCAGCTGGGTGTTGACTTTCAGACGAGAAAAAGCTGGTAAAGTCTATCTATCTATCTATCTATCTATCTATCTATCTATCTATCTGTCTGTCTGTCTGTCTGTCTGTCTGTCTGTCTGTCTGTCTGTCTGTCTGTCTGATTACACTGTCAGTGAGGATAATGCACTGAAAATCTTACTATTGTCTGTTTTGACAGATTTGACGGATCCAGTTTCGGATGTTCGCCTGCCTGTGCGGACAGTGCACACATACACACACACACACACACACACACACACACACAGAACTACACACACACAGAACAACTACCCCCCCCCCCCCCCCCCCCCCACAGACAAACACACACACACAGAACAGAACAACAACATACACGTGCACACACACACGCACACATACAGACATTTGTATTCTCATGTTAGCTTTGACACTAGACATTTCTAACATAGCACATTTAGATCAAGGTCCAAGTCAAATTACTTGAGGTACAAACCTGAGGTCATTATTTTGCTAGTACACTGCGCTACCAAGTGTGCTTCATGTTCTGCTGGAATGTTACCCGAGTTGGTGGAATGTTTTCCAGAGCTCCAGACTTCTGTGTGGAGAGCTGTCCTTCTGGTTCCTGGTTGAAAGAAGGTTCTCCAGGGTTCTAGACTTCTGTGTGAAGGGCTCTTCTTCTGGTTCCTGTTTGAAGGTAGGTTCTCTAGGGTTCTAGACTACTGTGTGGAGAGCTGATCTTCTGGCATCGTTCACATCTGTGCTACTCTCTGGTTGGGTCGTACATCAGCACCACTAATCTCTCCAGCAGTAACATTGACCCTCTACTGACCAGGGTTATAATAGTTTTGCTTTTTTCATTAGTTTTTATTTTTATATCGTTTTAACTTTTTGTGTTCAATTTCAGTTTAGTTTTAATTAGTTTTTAAAGCAGATTTGCTAGTTTAGTTTAGTTTTTATTTTTTGATAATGCTTAGCTTTAGTTTAGTTTTTATTAGTTTCAGTATTAGTTTTAGTTTTTTTTTCTGCGCTACCCTCGTGAGACCATGCTGATCTCGTGAGCTCATGTTGTTTCACTCTGTGCAAAACAAACCATCTGGCGCACGTCAGGTTACTTCTGCGCAGGGGCACAGCTAAAGAAATAATGGAGGATAGATTTAATATCCACCCAAAATACTAGGCTTATGTATGAAATGAAAAAGACTAAAACTAAGGACATTTTCTCTACAATTTTAGTTTATTTTAGTTAGTTTTGTAAACACACAATACAGTTTTAGTTAGTTATCGTTTTTTTGTAAAGCCTAGTTTTTATTTTTATTTCAGTTAACTAAAATGTTTTTTCACACCTAGTTTTCGTTTTTTAGTTAGTTTCGTTAACTATAATAACCTTGCTACTGACCTCACTGGGCATGTAGAAGAGTCCACTGAAAGCAGTGTTGACCTCTGAGGAACACGTCCACGTTGTCCAGGCGTCCTGTCAGACAGTGTAGATGTGTCCCAGCCTGTGAAAGGACTGGGTGGCTCAGACACTGGGTGGCATTCATAGTGGTAAAACATTTGGTGAACAGCTGTGTACCGCGGGTGTATGTCTTTTTATTATGGCTTCATTCAGCATACGGCTCCTGATGTAGGTGTCGGCTCAAACTTTTGGTACAGAGCTGTTCAACAAATGTTTTCTGAGTCTCCCAGTCCTTTCACAGGCTGGGACACGTCTGCACTGTCTGACAGAGGAAACAGGACACCTGGGGAATGTGGACGTGTTTCTCAGAGGTCAACGCTGCTTTAATTGATTTCCTCAGCATGTCCAGTGAGGTCAGTAGAGGGTCAATGTTACTGCTGGAGAGATTAGAGGTGCTGATGTACGACCCAACCAGAGAGTAGCACGGATGTGAACGATGACAGGATGACAGCTCTCCACACAGAAGTCTAGAACCCTGGAGAACCTACTTTCAACCAGGATCCAGAAGATCAGCTCTTTACACAGAAGTCTAGAACCCTTGAGAACCTTCCTTCAACCAGGAACCAGAAGGACAGCTCTCCACACAGAAGTCTGGAGCTCTGGAACATTCCACCAACTCGGGTAACATTCCAGCAGAACATGAAGCACACTTGGTAGCGCAGTGTACTAGCAAAATAATGACCTCAGGTTTTAAAGTAATTTGACTTGAACCTTGATCTAAATGTGCTATGTAAGAAATGTCTAGTGTCAAATTTACGTTACATTTGTTACATCCGTTACATTACTACATACTGCATTTGTTGTACTGAAATAAATATTTTCAACAATATAGACTACATTTGTGTATGTGTTTTTGTGCGTGGCTGTAAGCCAGCCATAGTATATAGTATAGCATTTGTCCGGTTATCACTCCCTCCCTCCGTCACTCTGGACAATGTTGGCCTGCAGTTCTCTGTTGGCACCACAAGAGGCAGTAGTCCCAGCACACCAAAATCAAGAAGGACACCAAAACCACTGCCAATCTCCACTGCACAAATAGAGTAGTGGTGAGAGCATTGGACTCCCACCCTGGAGACTGGGGTTCAAGACCTGGTGGGGATGACTTTATGGGACTATACCCCAAACCTCCACATGTTCATCCTTTCACTCCAACCTTTACCCCTTGCCTTATAGATCAGATCCTGGCCCAACCCCAACCCATATTCTAACCCCAACCCACACTAGGGCCTGGAAGAAGGACACCAAAACCCACCCACCGATCTCCACTGCACAAGTAGAGTAGTGGTGAGAGCATTGGACTCCCACCCAGGAGACCAGGGTTCCCGGTGGGGATGACTTCATGTTGGGGATGCCGCCCATGTTTAGGATGATGCATTACATCTTAAATGGTGTTGAGAGACTCGCGTTGAGGAATCTGATTAGCGAGAGAACATTTACGCTGAGTTATTAACTATGGCAAATTTTAAACTTTAAAACATGTAAATAAAACATGTAAATAATGTAATGAAATGTAATGCATCATCCCCAACATGGGCGGCAGCAGTGAGTAGGCTAAACAAAGCGGAGAGCGCCGAATCGCCAGTAGAAGAAGACAGTCGATGCGCTGTGGATATTAGACATTTAAGTGAACAAATTTGCCTTTTATTTGAAAGGTGGGGGATTACAAACTGTAGCGACCTCGGAGAAAAGGCTTTCATCTTTCCAACGATGTTTTTACTTTGGTGAGTAACGAAACGGTTTTGTCTGTAGACTCAGACGAGCGGGCCGAGGAAGCGCATTCATAGGTAAATTGCATTGAGAGTAACAGGGCGTTATCTGTAGGATATCGCCCTGGACCAGGTCTACGACAACTCGTGCTCAAACACCACAACGCCTTTTATCAAACTGAAATAGCCCTGCCAGTGCTAACCTCTGGGCTACTGTATTTAACATAATAACATCGCATTCATAAGCCATCGTTCTGACACCATAAGGGGAAGCTTGTCAACGACATGCGACAACAGGTCCTTATCTCTCACATAGCAGCAAATTCACACACATTGCCAACATGATCAATCTGAAATGCATACGGTTGCGTGTCCACCGACAAGCTGTATTTTAGGGCGCTATAGGGACGAGAAAATAACTTACCTGATACAAAATGGGCACCGCAAATGCGGGCATTTCTGATTATGTCCTCAGTCCAGTCCGTAGGCTATGCTTAGCCACAGGCGACTCCATTTCTGAAAAGGCCGGTTTCCTCTTGAAACGAATAAAGTTTGTCACTAGAGCGCCGATTTGTAGCCTCACACTTTTAATAAATGCTGGGTTTTGAAGCCTCGGCACTACCAGTAAATAACTTATTTAGACGCGTTCTGTCCGAGTGAAATTATTTTTCTGAGGTAGTCTTCTGTGGTGGTGGCGGTGCTTTGAAGCTTCAACACAGCATTTGTTAAAATAGACCCTTTTGCTTAGGTAAGTGAAGTTTCATGTTTATCTGACACTTGTAGGCTAAATATGAGCGCCTCTCCTAACTAGGCCGACACCGATTTATTTTGACGGAAAAGTGAATGGTAGAAGTGTTTTAGAGGAAATGTTTTCGGTGGTGTGCGTGTATGTGTGTGTGTGTGTGTGAGAGAGTTTGTTAGCAGGATTACATTAAAACGACTGGACCAATTTTCACAAAACTCGGTGGAAGGGTGTAGCATGGTCCAACCTAGAAACCATTCAAATTTGGAGCAGATCCGAAACATGGGTCGGGTCCACGGGCCGCCCAAACACGGCCGGCCGTTCATCTCCATTCATTATTTGAACCGGGATTATCGGGAAACATTCATGATGTTTAGCTAGGTAGTATGTACAGATGTGGGAACATAAGAATGTAACTTGACCCGCGGTATTCTAACAGGCGCTTTACGTCATTCCGCACCACCGCTCGCCTGCCCATAGGGGCGCAGTAATACCACTCATTGACCCATTGCTGGCTCGCACATTAGATGAGCCTACCGTTCTCAAACTCCTTGTTGTCTGTCTGGTTGTAATTTAATTATTACGAACAAAGCCTATCTATTTATAGTTTCTATCTCTGTAACTGTCGCCGGGTCTATATCTGTTAACTGTCGGGACAAGTAGAAGTTTAATACATTAGGCTGAGTGTTCTCATATGGAACATGGCATCAGGACGAGGAAGATGGCTAACGGAGATGACCAGAGATGTGTTTGAAATGGTTCACTCACTCCCTACTCCTATTACCATGGATGTATTGAGTGCGACTCATAGTGAACTACATGGGGAATGATTTAACAGTTTTGGGACACATGGAATGTAACTGCGTAAGATATTCATGACTCAAACAAGCAGACGCGCCGATCACTGATGGCAGCAGGTTGAAATATCAGGTAGTATTCAGGTTCCATGTTTAGTTGAATGATAAATCCCATATAAATGGTTGGAATTCTAATGATGTGCAAGTGTGATTTTGTCAACTTAATGCTGTCTGCTAATAGCATGCTGTGAAGCTGCACGATGAGACCGTGATAGCACGTTAGCTCACGACAGCAGCTTCCATAATATTAACGGTAGCTGTCGGTGGCTAAAAAGCAGATAGATAACTTTACAACGTTGATTCCTGTAGCTATTTTGATGCTATAAGTTCAACTTCTGTTTCTCGGGCAGGAACGGAGACGAACTCGCATTAGCAGCAAAGCAGCTAGAGGAATGATCGCGCGGTCTCTTTAGCCCTGAGACCATCAGGCAGGCAGCAGGAGGTCGTTGAAGGCTTTATATATTATTATGATATTATGTCTAATAATACATTCGTTGAAAGTAGGCTACACAGGCTGATCTACTATACGGAATTGGACCGAGGAGTGTTCTCATATGGAACTAGGCTGCGCGCCCGCCCGCGACAAGAGCTGAATTGTAGTCAGCTTGCCCCGCTGCGCGCAGGACGCGTGCGTCCCCCTCTCCGAGCAGAACGCAGGCGGAATGTCGCTCCCCGTCTGAAACAGCCTTGACTCCTGGAATCCCAAGGTCTTTCATATTGAAATTATCTTGATGGCCTGGGAAGAGACGTGTTAAGGGAGTGCATCAGTCGTGAGCCTTGACAGTAGGCTACCAGCCTGCGCTGCGCTCAGAACAAAGTTGGATGAATGGATGGACTTTTTGGAATCCTGCAAAAATGTTTATTGCGCTCTAAAATCATGAAAGCATAAATGTAAAAATGCAGCAACAGAAGTAGGCCTAGTCTAGATGAGATGGTGGTTTAAATGAATGGCAACACATAAATTCAATGGCCGGTCATGGCAAAGCACCCGCTAACGCAGGCTACCCCCCTCCCACGATCCAGGGAAACCGGTTCCTCCAGTTTATTTGAATATAAAATAATTTTGGGGGGGGGGGGGGGGTTACAATAGTCTAGTCCAGGTTCGCTGGAGGACCTGTATTTTCAGTGTTTGCTGGTAGCGGACTGCATCGATCAATGCAATGACTCTTCAGTTTTACCCTTTTCATCAATAAAACATCATTTTTACAACCATGTCTCATTGATTGTGAAGGCATTTAGAGCTGCCGGTCTATTAGCCTACATTCGGACTCAGAGGATGACATAACTGTTTATTGAGAAACAATTGGCTATATAAAGAAATACCACAATGCATGTAGTCTAGATATATTAGGCTACATTATGGTTATACACTTTATGGTAGACTGCCCTCTCGCTCGCTAAGCAGGCTACATTATGGCTGTTTTGTTCATCGCCTATAGGCTACACATTAGAAAAATGTTTTTTTTTATATAGACCTAGAAGGAATCATTTCCTATTTTAATACAATTCAAATTCTGCTTAGAGGGAATTATTTTCAACGGACATTATGACCTGAGCATAATTAATAATTATCTAAGTTAATATAGGCCTATGAGAACGCAACGCTTTTTACGATAGGCTAGGCCTATGCGTCTTGTGATTGTAGGCTACTGTAGCCTAGGCTACAACTTAAGGCTTGCCCTATTGAATTCATTTTATAGGCTTCTAGGCTACTCATTATTATCGAATTATCTAGTTGATATATGAATAAAACAATAAGCCGTTTTAATGGCTATGGGCTACTAGTTGTAGCGATGCGCTCTGCTCTTACGCACGGTTGAGGCGGCAGCTCAAATACACAGCCAACTGGAGATGTCGCGTCTGGGGAGGCTCTGTGTCTCTCCACCAGTCCCCAGCGAGTCCAAGCTATTCCCAATGAATAATACTTAGACCTATTTATAATAGCCTACATAGCGCGAAACTGTTCATATAATAGGCTGTAGCCAGCGCGAAACTGCGCATTCCCTATAGCCGTTCATTGAACAGCTGGCGGCCGGTATAAATAAATTAAAACATACACGATATTTTATTTGAATGATCTTGAATATATATATTCAAGATCATTCAAATAACAACATATTGTGTAGCCTATGTTTTTTTCATTTATAATTTAACAATAGGGGGTGCAACAGAACACAATTTTAGGGAAAGTCATTGACAGGCGGACTTCAATGTTTTATTAAAATATAGTTATGTGCAAATGAAAACCCACAATCGTCCTATGGACCTTACCCCGATTTTGGAAATCAGATAAAGGCGTTCACAAGACCATTTCAATAATCGCATTATTACAATTATCGGTTGATGTCTCACTGTCAAACCTGCCGCTATGCACAAGATAGTTAATGTCCGGATATGATTGGCAATGAGTGATCTTTACTCATGGCGACTATTTCAATTTTGTATGGATCCACAAGTCGATCAAGCTTATTTTTTCTTTGTATCGTGCTGAAGCCATATAGCCTACTGCGCTCAGACTTGGCTACATTATGCCCTGTCTTCAAATTTACTTCCGGGGTTTACGAGTAGCCTAACAGTTGAATGCGTTCCAGAAACAAAACGCAAAACCCTCACGTTCACCACATCTTTACTAACAAATATATTTACAATACTGTTATTTTGCGCATTTGACCAAACAGCCTCCACGTCTTTACCCGACGTCAGTTGCCGAGATAGATAGGCTACTGTAGGCCTAGATATATTATAGGTGTTCGTAATAATTAAATTACATCGAGGTGGATAAAACATGTGTTTGAGAACAAGGTAATAATAACAATTAAACGTTATTTGTATAGCCCCTTTCATACAGATACCTTCAGCTCAAAGTGCTTTACAACAGAGCATTTAAATTAAAGAATGTGAAATTTAATGATGCTTCATTCGTAGACTATAGGAGAAAAACAGAGCCCAGCCTGCTAAATCTACTCAAAGACGCCACCTGGCGGTAGTGCATCACTAAAACGAAATAACACCCGTCTGAAATCCCACGAGATTTCCAACGGGATTTCCCTGCCAAATACCGCGACGTGAAATGCTGCAGCAAGTTACATTCTTATGTTCCCACATCTGTACTTGCTAGCTAGCCAAGTCAGCTGGCTACAGCTTGCTAGCTACCTTGCTAGCTAAAAATGATGTCTTGCTTCAAAGTTAGCTAGCACTAGGACTAGCTGACAAGCAATGATCTACATACCATATTCGGGGATCATCAATCTATAAAACGTTCACAGTATTAAGATATCCCTACAGCGACCATGCTTAACAATACACCTTTGCCAAATATAAAAATAATGTAGCTACTGTTTATCATCAAATTTGATGATTTAGTTGTTTGTTGGACGCCGCCGAGGAAAACCTCCAATACCGAACTTCCCGCCCCATTTTTAGTTTCTGGCTGACCGACGGCAAGCTCAGCCAATGAGAACGGTTCAATATACCAGCGTGCCCGTTTGAAAGACACAAGAACATCGCTCAAGTAGCCAATCGGGTGCAACAATCATGACTTATTTCCTGAAGACGCTCATACTGAAATGCATTTCATATGCACAAACATTTAAAAAAACAAAAATTGGAGTTAGTCTAAGTAAACATTTTAGTTAGTTTGGCCCCGTCGAATCGTTAGGTTTAATCTTCTCATTCATGGAACTTCCACTATCGAAATGTCTCCTCTTCTTTTATTAGGCCTCCAACCATGGATGTTTAGGGGTTGTAGACCACAGGAGGGCAACAGATGGCCCTTTGCAAGACCTGAATAACACAATCACAAACTAGGCCTATCAGAAGGAGAAAAACACTTTATTAACAAATGATTTACTACTGCAGATTAAAGATGATCATAATTGCACACAAACATTTCATGAAAACACCACAACAGAATTATCTAAGCCTCAGAGGGAGTCTGGGGGTATAACAGGAAGGTGCAGATAGTCAGTGTGGAAACTAAACTACTGCTGGTTTCTAGTGATGTGACGTTCGCGAACGATCCGATTCTTTTGAACGGCTCTTTAAAACGAACGATGGGAACCGATTCGCAGTTGTGCGAGTTCTTTTTGTGTGTTGGCTGTAAGCCGACACACCAAGAAGAGGGAATCCTATTTGTCACTCCTTCCCTCCCTCCCTGTTGTCGTTGTTGACCTGCAGTTCTATTGTTGTTACCACAAGAGGCAGTGGTCCCAGAACATCAAAACAAAAAGACTCCACAGATTTCCCAGGTCAGAGGTGGCCGAGTGGATAGTGTGCTGTTTGTATTATACCTCTGTGCGCTGCCTATCACCGCAAAGGTTGTGAGTTCAATCCTTGGTGTGGACATACCAAGGTACCATGACATATTTTGTCACTGGATGTTATAGAAGTTATGTAACGAGCGTGGGTCATATTTGTTAATTATAGACCCTTTTACAGCCTAGTCAGCACAAGTATGCGCGAGCATTCTTGAAACAGTAGCAGAGGCAGAGGAAGACAGACGAAATCGCCATTATTAAGCGTACGGACTGGACTGAGGACATCATCAAAAATGCCCGCATTTGCGGTGCCCATTTTATATCAGGTAAGTTATTTTGACTACCTGGTTTCACTGGAATGTCTGGTTGAAATGTAGCCCTTCTCAGTCCCGTTGTCGCATTCCGCTCGCTCATGCCAGACAACAGTCCTTTGCTGGTCCATTCACTTTTCCGTCAAAATAAATCGGTGTCGGCCTAGTTAAGAGAGGCGCTCATATTTACAAGTGTCAGATAAACATGAAACTTCACTTACCTAAGCAAAAGGGTCTATTTTAACAAATGCTGTGTTGAAGCTTCAAAGCACCGCCACCACCACAGAAGAAGACTACCTCGGAAAAATAATTTCACTCGGACAGAACGTGTCTAAATAAGTTATTTATTGGTAGCGCCGAGGCTTCAAAACCCAGCATTTGTTAAAATAGACCCGTTTCCTCGGGTAAGTGAAGTTTCATGTTTATCTGACACTTGTAATTATGAGCGCCTCTCCTAACTAGGCCGACACTGATTTATTTTGACGGCAAAGTGAATGGACCAGCAAAGGACTGTTGTCTGGCATGAGCGAGCGGACTGAGAAGGGGTAGTTGAAATGTGGAGTAATATCTGAAGTAAACAGTAACCCATAACCTGGCTGCACGCTAAGTTCAGGAAATGAAGCCCAATGATAGCTAGCTAACGTTAGCTAGTGCTAGCTAACACGCTAGCTAGTGTTAGCTACCTAACTCGAGGCCCGAGGAGTTGGAGATACTATACACGTTCTCTCAAAGTGCTTTAGCTAAGGTTAGCTACTACAAGCTAGCTAGTCCTTATCACCAACACTTGCCTCACAACGTACGTAGCTAAACTATTCACACAGCAAGCAACGTCAGCTGACTGGGACTGTCTCTTGTAGAATAACCAGTGTTGTGAAATACATTTAACTGGTCAGTTGATATGTTGCACAGCAATCGAGCAGGACAATATCATTAGAGCTAGGTTAGGTAGCTAGCAAAGTCAGCTTGCCCAGCTGGTATGGTTATAGGCTCATTCCTATAGGATAGCTTAGTAGTTTGTGATTTAGCAATGGGTTGACTAATCACTAGATCAATATTTTCAGTTGGGGATAGGACTACAACACCACCTGTGCTGTGGCACCAGGAATCTGCTCTGACCACTGTTTTTATTCACCACCATATCATGTTATTATGCAGATTAAATGTACTGTATGTCTACGCGACACTAAAACGGCTTTATATAAATGTTATTTGTGGCCAATATTTGAATGCACTATCTCCCTTCTGTTCTGTTGCAGCTTTGATGCTGGGATGCCTGGTGTGGTTGAGGCCAGAGAACACCGTGATGCAACACCAGTCAGGTGTCGGCTGCTGTGCAACGCTGATGTCCAGCCCCCCCAAAGATGGTCTTCAGGTACAAGCCCCACCCGGAGTGGACATGGCCAGACAGCAGTATCTGATCATGGATGGCTGTGACTGTGTCCATGATACAGCAGCATTTCTGCTGGTAAGGTTTTGCCGTGGCGCACCACCACGGCAAGATCCTTGCCACCACACCAAACATTTGATACAAAAAACAATAATACAAATTAGGCTTTATATAAATAAAACTTTCTAAATATTTCTGCCTAAATGCGCTTTCAAAACCACTGTTGCGCCCACATTAGGACTATTTATTTCAATAAAGAGCCTATAGGCCGCGCGCTCTGTGCCGCTCCTTTCTGAGGTGATCGGAAGCGTGAAGGGATTTTTTCTTCAGTGAGCGGCATGAGGTTACAACGAAAGATAGGTAGGATATTGAAAGATAGGTAGGATATTGAAAGATAGGTAGGCTATTGTGGCTATTGCTGCTCAAATATTACCATAGTGTTAACCAGTGTTTGAATTGGGCCAAACACTGGTGCTGGCACCTAGGCCTACTCCTCAAAATGCCTAGCCTACTGTCTAAAATACATTTATGTTAGTAATCTAAGTGTTGTTATAGCTACAGTTAGACGTGCCGACAGCTCCTGCCCATCTCAAGCACGTTGGTAAAGCCTTTGGTTTTATAATTCCCTGATGACAACTAGCGGATCCTAATATATCAATACAATTTTCCAGATGGGCATACGACGATTTTTGAAGAGGAAGAGAGAGGAGAATGATGAGACCAGTCAGGTAGGCTAGGTTATTGAAGAGGAAGAGAGAGGAGAATGATGAGACCAGTCAGGTAGGTTATTGCCGGCTAGCCATGATTCACACCGGGGGATTAAGGAACAAGGCAAACTACCTGTAGTAAGCTAACAGTTTTGCCCGCTTCCCAGGGACCAGTAAACTCTGTTCGGCCAAGAGGAATGCCTCATGCAGTTGTCTGATCGGACAAGTAAAAAATGAATATGATAAATTGGCCTTGTGTTGCTAACGTTACTTAACGTTATCTGAAAATACAGTTTGAGCCGAAGCGGAGCTGCTCCATTTGAGCTACGCGCTGCTGTCTGTCCGTCAGTCAGCCCTTCAAGCGAGCGTTGTCAAGGAGACATCTACCTACTACTGTAGAGGGCCTCCGGTGTCTACTGTAGAGCACCTCTGGTGTCTACTGTAGAGTGGTGCGCCTCTGGTGTCTACTGTAGAGTGGTGCGCCTCTGGTGTCTGTAGAGTGGCGTGTCTCTGGTGTCTACTGTAGAGATCCTCCGATGCGGGGTCTGCTGTAGAGCGCCTCTGTTGCGCGCCTCTGGTGTCTACTGTAGAGTGGTGCGCCTCTGGTGTCTACTGTAGAGTGGTGCGCCTCTGGTGTCTGTAGAGCGGCGCGGCTCTGGTGTCTACAGCGCCTCTGGTGTCACTGGCCAGAGCATTGGACTCCCACCTGAGAGACCGGGGTTCAAGACCCGGTGGGGATGACTTTATGTTATCATCAGTGTAACTGCTTTAGCCACTGACCGCTACCATTAATGTTATGGAAGCTTCTGCTAGTTGTTGTGAGCTCATGCGCTAACTATCCCGCTCTTATTGTGCTGGATTAGCATTGGAAGCATTGGAACTGATGTGTCCAGGCGACAAGACCTATCTTCATTTATCAGACATTATTTCATGTCATTTCAATTCACAGCTATTTCAGTGGCATGACTAGCTTCCATCCTACCAGTCCTGAACAGAAACAAGCCAGCCACACACATAAACCCGGCTGGACCTGGTTTGGGTAATTTCGGGAATATGTAGTGTATACTGTATAGTACACCAGATGTAGCAGCACAATCTGGATGTAGCATGCTGCATCTGGCGTAGCCTACTTAAAAGAACCAGAAGCACCCAACAGAGGGAGGAGCTGGTTACTGGGTTCAATAGAGAATTTCGCTGCCACCACCTTTTTTAACCGGTGGGTCACCTTTTTTAACCGTCAAAACACACACACACACCACAGGCGTTAGAAAAAGGACATGGCTTTATTAATCATTTCATTTCAAATGCACACATCAGCATGGCTCGGGACGCTCCCCAAACCCCCTATAGCTGCCCCACCCCCAGGCGCTCCAGGCTTCAATTATAACACTGCACTCTCACTGCAAAATAATATAAACTGCACTGCAAAAGAATATAACTGCACTCTCACTGCAAAATAATATAAACTGTACTGCAAAATAATATAACTGCACTCTCACTGCAAACGAAACATGCGCGTGTAAAACCAAAACTCCAAAACAACCGGCCTGCCACACCGTCTGAGATCAGGACACATCACTTTCCCTCTCCGAAAGCTTAGCTTCAGTTAATATAGGATTCATTCATTAACAATGGTTATGGTTAGCCATAGTTTGTGACAGGCTGTTGACATGCGACAGCCCTGAAAATGATGTTGAAGGGCATTCCAAACGAGCGTTATTTTGACACTCTACTCCCCATGCCCATTTTACAGCATTGCCACCCAGTGGATATAATCGGAATTACACACTCTATTCAAGGAGGGGAATCAGGACAAAAATGAGTTTGGTCGAGTTTTTATTACAGTGATTTGATCACGATTCAAAGACCAACCGTGCGGTTACAGTGCCAGCATCGTATATATAAGGAATACATTGATTATTTTGTATGTGGTTTTAAATGTTTAACTATGATTGGTGCATTTCATATATTCTGTAGGCTTAGTTGCCTTAGTCATATTAATTTTGTTATTTTTATAAAAAAATGTTCACAGGTCATAATAAGAATACTTCTTCCTTGACTTGAGTCAGTCATGGCAATTCTAGAATTCATGTTTGGCCATACTGTAACAGATTGTGTCACAATGATATGACATCATATTGGAACACAATCTATGACAGCCACATTCTAGTTTATAGTTCACTTTTTCTCTGTCAGTGGTCAGTGACATTTTGAAGTGGTTGGTGTATGCAATGCAATCCAGTGCTCCTAACTTCTCCATGGCCTCCCTGTACGTTGGGAATCTGCACCCCGATGTGACAGAGGCCATGCTGTGTGATTTATTTAGCCCCATGGGGATGATCCATTCTATCCGGGTCTGTAGAGACAGGATCACCAGGCGCTCCTCAAGGTACGCATATGTCAACTTCCAGCAGCCAGCTGACGCCAAACGTGCTCTTGACACCTTGAGCTATGAAACAGTCATGGGCCGACAGCTCCGGATCACGTGGTCTCGACGTGACCGCACCCTGAGGGACAACGGAATTGGGACCGGCATCAGTCTCTACATAAAGAACTTGAAGGAAGAGATTGATGAGATGCGACTGAGGAAGGAGTTCTCTCCCTTTGGTACCATCATCAGTGCCAAAGTCGTGATGGAGCGCGGCCGCAGCAAGGGCTTTGGGTTTGTGTGTCTGTCCTCCCCTGAGGAGGCCACCCGGGCCATTGCAGGGCTGAACGGACGCATCCTGGCCACCAAGCCCCTGTATGTGGCCCTGGCCCGGCCCAAGAAACAGCCACGGGTGTATCTAACCAACAGATACAGGCAGCGAATGCCCGTCAGGCGTGCCACGCCCAGCATGGAGATCAAACTGCCTGCACAGCCCTCTGGATCCTCCATGGCTGCCATCCCTCACGCGTCCATCCAGTGTGTCTCCGCCCAGACCATGGGCCCTCGTCCAACCTCGGCTCCTACAGCTCCTGCGCGTCCTGCTGTCTACCCGCTGGGCATTCGGGAGCGTGCGAGAGAATGGAGGTCTCGGACGACCTCTGCTCCTACAGCTCCTGCGCGTCCTGCTGTCTACCCGCTGGGCATTCGGGAGCGTGCGAGAGAATGGAGGTCTCGGACGACCTCCATTCTGGCTGCCACTCCACCACAGCAGCGGAAGCAGATGCTGGGTGAGTGTAGTGGTCTGGTTGACTGTTCACTGTTAATTGTCTGGTTCACTGCCAATTGCCTGACCCACACTTAAAGCCCTTGTAAAGACTGTGCCCCCAGTTAATTTCAATTAACTGTCCAATTTTCCCCTCAAGAACACAACATGGAGCCTTGGTCCAGCCCACACGGGACCATGTCGGGTTACAAAAAGGTAAGTAACCCCCCTAAAGGTGTACATTTAATATACCATGTAAGCATAGTTAGTCAACTTTATCTGGTTTTGTACAGTCCTGGACCTACACCCACTCTCTATTGAGACCAGACAACTCTTTAATGTCAGGCCACTATAAAGGTTCTCAGGATCTTGTCATTTCTCAATATCCATACTCAATTTCTATAGCTGAGCTTAAGATGGAGAACCTCAAGCTCAGGATTTACTTACATACCATGAGCAATGAGCAAAGAAATTATTGGATTAGCTTCAATGACTTTCTTTTCATTAAAACAGAAAACTCCACCTCAGATGATCTCCTCAACAATTGAGGATGAGGTCAACTACCTAGCGCTGCAGCTGGAGACCAAGCTGAGCCCCCCTCGCCCAAGGGAGAGTGGGAAGATGGGATTTTGGCCTTGTGTTGCCCCTGCGCCAACTCCACCTACTGGCCTGGCACTGGAGGCAGAGGGCAGGCCTCTGAGGAAGGACAGAGAGACAGGGCACTCCTGCTCCTACATCCGTGCTCCTGTGAGTGCCCTTAAGCCTGCTCCCCCTGTGATGGCCTCTCCAACACTCGAGGAGGAGGTCAACGACTTGGCACTTCAGCTGGAGGCCAAGCTGAGCCCCCCTCGCCTCAGGGAGAGTGGGAAGACAGGTTTTTGGCCTTGTGTTGCCCCTACATCCACTGCAACAATTGGCCTGGCAATAGAGGCAGAGGGCAGGCCTCTGAGGAAGGACAGACAGACAGGGCACTCCTGCTCCTACATCCGTGCTCCTGTGAGTGCCCTTAAGCCTGCTCCCCCTGTGATGGCCTCTCCAACATTCGAGGAGGAGGTCAACAACTTGGCACTTCAGATGGAGGCCAAGCTTGTGTTGAGCCGCCCTCTTGTCAGGGAGCAGGCTAGGGCTAACCCTCTGGTCAGGGAGCAGGCTGGGGCTAACCCTCCTCCCGCCAGTGGACCTGCAGGCACAACGCCTCACACCGTTGGTGCCTGTAAACCCACTCCACCTCTGATGGCCTCCCCAACAATCGAGGAGGAGGTCAACGACCTAGCCCTGCAGCTGGAGGCCAAGCTGAGCCTCCATCACCTCAGGGAGAGTGTCGCCCCAGCTGCCTCAACTCCACCGATGGGCCTGGCGCTGAAGGAGGAGGACAAGCCTCTGAGGACGGAGAGACAGACAAGACACTCCTGCTCCTCCACCCGTGCTCTGAAAGGCTCTGGACGAACAACTCGTAGACAGGAATGGGGTGAGGTCAAAACAGCCTGGACAGCCATTTGTTTTTTGATGCTTTCCATTTTGCAGGTTAAACAATATTAATTTTGTGATTTCAGATCTGACGGACATTGACGTCCAGCTGAACCCTGCATCAGTGAGCTCGAGCTTCACTATTCAGCTGGGTGTTGACTTTCAGACGAGAAAAAGCTGGTAAAGTCTATCTATCTATCTATCTATCTATCTATCTATCTGTCTGTCTGTCTGTCTGTCTGTCTGTCTGTCTGTCTGTCTGTCTGTCTGATTACACTGTCAGTGAGGATAATGCACTGAAAATCTTACTATTGTCTGTTTTGACAGATTTGACGGATCCAGTTTCGGATGTTCGCCTGCCTGTGCGGACAGTGCACACATACACACACACACACACACACACACACACACACACACACACAGAACTACACACACACAGAACAACTACCCCCCCCCCCCCCCCCCCCCCACAGACAAACACACACACACAGAACAGAACAACAACATACACGTGCACACACACACGCACACATACAGACATTTGTATTCTCATGTTAGCTTTGACACTAGACATTTCTAACATAGCACATTTAGATCAAGGTCCAAGTCAAATTACTTGAGGTACAAACCTGAGGTCATTATTTTGCTAGTACACTGCGCTACCAAGTGTGCTTCATGTTCTGCTGGAATGTTACCCGAGTTGGTGGAATGTTTTCCAGAGCTCCAGACTTCTGTGTGGAGAGCTGTCCTTCTGGTTCCTGGTTGAAAGAAGGTTCTCCAGGGTTCTAGACTTCTGTGTGAAGGGCTCTTCTTCTGGTTCCTGTTTGAAGGTAGGTTCTCTAGGGTTCTAGACTACTGTGTGGAGAGCTGATCTTCTGGCATCGTTCACATCTGTGCTACTCTCTGGTTGGGTCGTACATCAGCACCACTAATCTCTCCAGCAGTAACATTGACCCTCTACTGACCAGGGTTATAATAGTTTTGCTTTTTTCATTAGTTTTTATTTTTATATCGTTTTAACTTTTTGTGTTCAATTTCAGTTTAGTTTTAATTAGTTTTTAAAGCAGATTTGCTAGTTTAGTTTAGTTTTTATTTTTTGATAATGCTTAGCTTTAGTTTAGTTTTTATTAGTTTCAGTATTAGTTTTAGTTTTTTTTTCTGCGCTACCCTCGTGAGACCATGCTGATCTCGTGAGCTCATGTTGTTTCACTCTGTGCAAAACAAACCATCTGGCGCACGTCAGGTTACTTCTGCGCAGGGGCACAGCTAAAGAAATAATGGAGGATAGATTTAATATCCACCCAAAATACTAGGCTTATGTATGAAATGAAAAAGACTAAAACTAAGGACATTTTCTCTACAATTTTAGTTTATTTTAGTTAGTTTTGTAAACACACAATACAGTTTTAGTTAGTTATCGTTTTTTTGTAAAGCCTAGTTTTTATTTTTATTTCAGTTAACTAAAATGTTTTTTCACACCTAGTTTTCGTTTTTTAGTTAGTTTCGTTAACTATAATAACCTTGCTACTGACCTCACTGGGCATGTAGAAGAGTCCACTGAAAGCAGTGTTGACCTCTGAGGAACACGTCCACGTTGTCCAGGCGTCCTGTCAGACAGTGTAGATGTGTCCCAGCCTGTGAAAGGACTGGGTGGCTCAGACACTGGGTGGCATTCATAGTGGTAAAACATTTGGTGAACAGCTGTGTACCGCGGGTGTATGTCTTTTTATTATGGCTTCATTCAGCATACGGCTCCTGATGTAGGTGTCGGCTCAAACTTTTGGTACAGAGCTGTTCAACAAATGTTTTCTGAGTCTCCCAGTCCTTTCACAGGCTGGGACACGTCTGCACTGTCTGACAGAGGAAACAGGACACCTGGGGAATGTGGACGTGTTTCTCAGAGGTCAACGCTGCTTTAATTGATTTCCTCAGCATGTCCAGTGAGGTCAGTAGAGGGTCAATGTTACTGCTGGAGAGATTAGAGGTGCTGATGTACGACCCAACCAGAGAGTAGCACGGATGTGAACGATGACAGGATGACAGCTCTCCACACAGAAGTCTAGAACCCTGGAGAACCTACTTTCAACCAGGATCCAGAAGATCAGCTCTTTACACAGAAGTCTAGAACCCTTGAGAACCTTCCTTCAACCAGGAACCAGAAGGACAGCTCTCCACACAGAAGTCTGGAGCTCTGGAACATTCCACCAACTCGGGTAACATTCCAGCAGAACATGAAGCACACTTGGTAGCGCAGTGTACTAGCAAAATAATGACCTCAGGTTTTAAAGTAATTTGACTTGAACCTTGATCTAAATGTGCTATGTAAGAAATGTCTAGTGTCAAATTTACGTTACATTTGTTACATCCGTTACATTACTACATACTGCATTTGTTGTACTGAAATAAATATTTTCAACAATATAGACTACATTTGTGTATGTGTTTTTGTGCGTGGCTGTAAGCCAGCCATAGTATATAGTATAGCATTTGTCCGGTTATCACTCCCTCCCTCCGTCACTCTGGACAATGTTGGCCTGCAGTTCTCTGTTGGCACCACAAGAGGCAGTAGTCCCAGCACACCAAAATCAAGAAGGACACCAAAACCACTGCCAATCTCCACTGCACAAATAGAGTAGTGGTGAGAGCATTGGACTCCCACCCTGGAGACTGGGGTTCAAGACCTGGTGGGGATGACTTTATGGGACTATACCCCAAACCTCCACATGTTCATCCTTTCACTCCAACCTTTACCCCTTGCCTTATAGATCAGATCCTGGCCCAACCCCAACCCATATTCTAACCCCAACCCACACTAGGGCCTGGAAGAAGGACACCAAAACCCACCCACCGATCTCCACTGCACAAGTAGAGTAGTGGTGAGAGCATTGGACTCCCACCCAGGAGACCAGGGTTCCCGGTGGGGATGACTTCATGTTGGGGATGCCGCCCATGTTTAGGATGATGCATTACATCTTAAATGGTGTTGAGAGACTCGCGTTGAGGAATCTGATTAGCGAGAGAACATTTACGCTGAGTTATTAACTATGGCAAATTTGAAACTTTAAAACATGTAAATAAAACATGTAAATAATGTAATGAAATGTAATGCATCATCCCCAACATGGGCGGCAGCAGTGAGTAGGCTAAACAAAGCGGAGAGCGCCGAATCGCCAGTAGAAGAAGACAGTCGATGCGCTGTGGATATTAGACATTTAAGTGTACAAATTTGCCTTTTATTTGAAAGGTGGGGGATTACAAACTGTAGCGACCTCGGAGAAAAGGCTTTCATCTTTCCAACGATGTTTTTACTTTGGTGAGTAACGAAACGGTTTTGTCTGTAGACTCAGACGAGCGGGCCGAGGAAGCGCATTCATAGGTAAATTGCATTGAGAGTAACAGGGCGTTATCTGTAGGATATCGCCCTGGACCAGGTCTACGACAACTCGTGCTCAAACACCACAACGCCTTTTATCAAACTGAAATAGCCCTGCCAGTGCTAACCTCTGGGCTACTGTATTTAACATAATAACATCGCATTCATAAGCCATCGTTCTGACACCATAAGGGGAAGCTTGTCAACGACATGCGACAACAGGTCCTTATCTCTCACATAGCAGCAAATTCACACACATTGCCAACATGATCAATCTGAAATGCATACGGTTGCGTGTCCACCGACAAGCTGTATTTTAGGGCGCTATAGGGACGAGAAAATAACTTACCTGATACAAAATGGGCACCGCAAATGCGGGCATTTCTGATTATGTCCTCAGTCCAGTCCGTAGGCTATGCTTAGCCACAGGCGACTCCATTTCTGAAAAGGCCGGTTTCCTCTTGAAACGAATAAAGTTTGTCACTAGAGCGCCGATTTGTAGCCTCACACTTTTAATAAATAATGGGTTTTGAAGCCTCGGCACTACCAGTAAATAACTTATTTAGACGCGTTCTGTCCGAGTGAAATTATTTTTCTGAGGTAGTCTTCTGTGGTGGTGGCGGTGCTTTGAAGCTTCAACACAGCATTTGTTAAAATAGACCCTTTTGCTTAGGTAAGTGAAGTTTCATGTTTATCTGACACTTGTAGGCTAAATATGAGCGCCTCTCCTAACTAGGCCGACACCGATTTATTTTGACGGAAAAGTGAATGGTAGAAGTGTTTTAGAGGAAATGTTTTCGGTGGTGTGCGTGTGTGTGTGTGTGTGTGAGAGAGTTTGTTAGCAGGATTACATTAAAACGACTGGACCAATTTTCACAAAACTCGGTGGAAGGGTGTAGCATGGTCCAACCTAGAAACCATTCAAATTTGGAGCAGATCCGAAACATGGGTCGGGTCCACGGGCCGCCCAAACACGGCCGGCCGTTCATCTCCATTCATTATTTGAACCGGGATTATCGGGAAACATTCATGATGTTTAGCTAGGTAGTATGTACTTGCTAGCTAGCCAAGTCAGCTGGCTACAGCTTGCTAGCTACCTTGCTAGCTAAAAATGATGTCTTGCTTCAAAGTTAGCTAGCACTAGGACTAGCTGACAAGCAATGATCTACATACCATATTCGGGGATCATCAATCTATAAAACGTTCACAGTATTAAGATATCCCTACAGCGACCATGCTTAACAATACACCTTTGCCAAATATAAAAATAATGTAGCTACTGTTTATCATCAAATTTGATGATTTAGTTGTTTGTTGGACGCCGCCGAGGAAAACCTCCCAATACCGAACTTCCCGCCCCATTTTTAGTTTCTGGCTGACCGACGGCAAGCTCAGCCAATGAGAACGGTTCAATATACCAGCGTGCCCGTTTGAAAGACACAAGAACATCGCTCAAGTAGCCAATCGGGTGCAACAATCATGACTTATTTCCTGAAGACGCTCATACTGAAATGCATTTCATATGCACAAACATTTAAAAAAACAAAAATTGGAGTTAGTCTAAGTAAACATTTTAGTTAGTTTGGCCCCGTCGAATCGTTAGGTTTAATCTTCTCATTCATGGAACTTCCACTATCGAAATGTCTCCTCTTCTTTTATTAGGCCTCCAACCATGGATGTTTAGGGGTTGTAGACCACAGGAGGGCAACAGATGGCCCTTTGCAAGACCTGAATAACACAATCACAAACTAGGCCTATCAGAAGGAGAAAAACACTTTATTAACAAATGATTTACTACTGCAGATTAAAGATGATCATAATTGCACACAAACATTTCATGAAAACACCACAACAGAATTATCTAAGCCTCAGAGGGAGTCTGGGGGTATAACAGGAAGGTGCAGATAGTCAGTGTGGAAACTAAACTACTGCTGGTTTCTAGTGATGTGACGTTCGCGAACGATCCGATTCTTTTGAACGGCTCTTTAAAACGAACGATGGGAACCGATTCGCAGTTGTGCGAGTTCTTTTTGTGTGTTGGCTGTAAGCCGACACACCAAGAAGAGGGAATCCTATTTGTCACTCCTTCCCTCCCTCCCTGTTGTCGTTGTTGACCTGCAGTTCTATTGTTGTTACCACAAGAGGCAGTGGTCCCAGAACATCAAAACAAAAAGACTCCACAGATTTCCCAGGTCAGAGGTGGCCGAGTGGATAGTGTGCTGTTTGTATTATACCTCTGTGCGCTGCCTATCACCGCAAAGGTTGTGAGTTCAATCCTTGGTGTGGACATACCAAGGTACCATGACATATTTTGTCACTGGATGTTATAGAAGTTATGTAACGAGCGTGGGTCATATTTGTTAATTATAGACCCTTTTACAGCCTAGTCAGCACAAGTATGCGCGAGCATTCTTGAAACAGTAGCAGAGGCAGAGGAAGACAGACGAAATCGCCATTATTAAGCGTACGGACTGGACTGAGGACATCATCAAAAATGCCCGCATTTGCGGTGCCCATTTTATATCAGGTAAGTTATTTTGACTACCTGGTTTCACTGGAATGTCTGGTTGAAATGTAGCCCTTCTCAGTCCCGTTGTCGCATTCCGCTCGCTCATGCCAGACAACAGTCCTTTGCTGGTCCATTCACTTTTCCGTCAAAATAAATCGGTGTCGGCCTAGTTAAGAGAGGCGCTCATATTTACAAGTGTCAGATAAACATGAAACTTCACTTACCTAAGCAAAAGGGTCTATTTTAACAAATGCTGTGTTGAAGCTTCAAAGCACCGCCACCACCACAGAAGAAGACTACCTCGGAAAAATAATTTCACTCGGACAGAACGTGTCTAAATAAGTTATTTATTGGTAGCGCCGAGGCTTCAAAACCCAGCATTTGTTAAAATAGACCCGTTTCCTCGGGTAAGTGAAGTTTCATGTTTATCTGACACTTGTAAATATGAGCGCCTCTCCTAACTAGGCCGACACTCATTAATTTTGACGGCAAAGTGAATGGACCAGCAAAGGACTGTTGTCTGGCATGAGCGAGCGGACTGAGAAGGGGTAGTTGAAATGTGGAGTAATATCTGAAGTAAACAGTAACCCATAACCTGGCTGCACGCTAAGTTCAGGAAATGAAGCCCAATGATAGCTAGCTAACGTTAGCTAGTGCTAGCTAACACGCTAGCTAGTGTTAGCTACCTAACTCGAGGCCCGAGGAGTTGGAGATACTATACACGTTCTCTCAAAGTGCTTTAGCTAAGGTTAGCTACTACAAGCTAGCTAGTCCTTATCACCAACACTTGCCTCACAACGTACGTAGCTAAACTATTCACACAGCAAGCAACGTCAGCTGACTGGGACTGTCTCTTGTAGAATAACCAGTGTTGTGAAATACATTTAACTGGTCAGTTGATATGTTGCACAGCAATCGAGCAGGACAATATCATTAGAGCTAGGTTAGGTAGCTAGCAAAGTCAGCTTTCCCAGCTGGTATGGTTATAGGCTCATTCCTATAGGATAGCTTAGTAGTTTGTGATTTAGCAATGGGTTGACTAATCACTAGATCAATATTTTCAGTTGGGGATAGGACTACAACACCACCTGTGCTGTGGCACCAGGAATCTGCTCTGACCACTGTTTTTATTCACCACCATATCATGTTATTATGCAGATTAAATGTACTGTATGTCTACGCGACACTAAAACGGCTTTATATAAATGTTATTTGTGGCCAATATTTGAATGCACTATCTCCCTTCTGTTCTGTTGCAGCTTTGATGCTGGGATGCCTGGTGTGGTTGAGGCCAGAGAACACCGTGATGCAACACCAGTCAGGTGTCGGCTGCTGTGCAACGCTGATGTCCAGCCCCCCCAAAGATGGTCTTCAGGTACAAGCCCCACCCGGAGTGGACATGGCCAGACAGCAGTATCTGATCATGGATGGCTGTGACTGTGTCCATGATACAGCAGCATTTCTGTTGGTAAGGTTTTGCCGTGGCGCACCACCACGGCAAGATCCTTGCCACCACACCAAACATTTGATACAAAAAACAATAATACAAATTAGGCTTTATATAAATAAAACTTTCTAAATATTTCTGCCTAAATGCGCTTTCAAAACCACTGTTGCGCCCACATTAGGACTATTTATTTCAATAAAGAGCCTATAGGCCGCGCGCTCTGTGCCGCTCCTTTCTGAGGTGATCGGAAGCGTGAAGGGATTTTTTCTTCAGTGAGCGGCATGAGGTTACAACGAAAGATAGGTAGGATATTGAAAGATAGGTAGGATATTGAAAGATAGGTAGGCTATTGTGGCTATTGCTGCTCAGATATTACCATAGTGTTAACCAGTGTTTGAATTGGGCCAAACACTGGTGCTGGCACCTAGGCCTACTCCTCAAAATGCCTAGCCTACTGTCTAAAATACATTTATGTTAGTAATCTAAGTGTTGTTATAGCTACAGTTAGACGTGCCGACAGCTCCTGCCCATCTCAAGCACGTTGGTAAAGCCTTTGGTTTTATAATTCCCTGATGACAACTAGCGGATCCTAATATATCAATACAATTTTCCAGATGGGCATACGACGATTTTTGAAGAGGAAGAGAGAGGAGAATGATGAGACCAGTCAGGTAGGCTAGGTTATTGAAGAGGAAGAGAGAGGAGAATGATGAGACCAGTCAGGTAGGTTATTGCCGGCTAGCCATGATTCACACCGGGGGATTAAGGAACAAGGCAAACTACCTGTAGTAAGCTAACAGTTTTGCCCGCTTCCCAGGGACCAGTAAACTCTGTTCGGCCAAGAGGAATGCCTCATGCAGTTGTCTGATCGGACAAGTAAAAAATGAATATGATAAATTGGCCTTGTGTTGCTAACGTTACTTAACGTTATCTGAAAATACAGTTTGAGCCGAAGCGGAGCTGCTCCATTTGAGCTACGCGCTGCTGTCTGTCCGTCAGTCAGCCCTTCAAGCGAGCGTTGTCAAGGAGACATCTACCTACTACTGTAGAGGGCCTCCGGTGTCTACTGTAGAGCACCTCTGGTGTCTACTGTAGAGTGGTGCGCCTCTGGTGTCTACTGTAGAGTGGTGCGCCTCTGGTGTCTGTAGAGTGGCGTGTCTCTGGTGTCTACTGTAGAGATCCTCCGATGCGGGGTCTGCTGTAGAGCGCCTCTGTTGCGCGCCTCTGGTGTCTACTGTAGAGTGGTGCGCCTCTGGTGTCTACTGTAGAGTGGTGCGCCTCTGGTGTCTGTAGAGCGGCGCGGCTCTGGTGTCTACAGCGCCTCTGGTGTCACTGGCCAGAGCATTGGACTCCCACCTGAGAGACCGGGGTTCAAGACCCGGTGGGGATGACTTTATGTTATCATCAGTGTAACTGCTTTAGCCACTGACCGCTACCATTAATGTTATGGAAGCTTCTGCTAGTTGTTGTGAGCTCATGCGCTAATTATCCCGCTCTTATTGTGCTGGATTAGCATTGGAAGCATTGGAACTGATGTGTCCAGGCGACAAGACCTATCTTCATTTATCAGACATTATTTCATGTCATTTCAATTCACAGCTATTTCAGTGGCATGACTAGCTTCCATCCTACCAGTCCTGAACAGAAACAAGCCAGCCACACACATAAACCCGGCTGGACCTGGTTTGGGTAATTTCGGGAATATGTAGTGTATACTGTATAGTACACCAGATGTAGCAGCACAATCTGGATGTAGCATGCTGCATCTGGCGTAGCCTACTTAAAAGAACCAGAAGCACCCAACAGAGGGAGGAGCTGGTTACTGGGTTCAATAGAGAATTTCGCTGCCACCACCTTTTTTAACCGGTGGGTCACCTTTTTTAACCGTCAAAACACACACACACACCACAGGCGTTAGAAAAAGGACATGGCTTTATTAATCATTTCATTTCAAATGCACACATCAGCATGGCTCGGGACGCTCCCCAAACCCCCTATAGCTGCCCCACCCCCAGGCGCTCCAGGCTTCAATTATAACACTGCACTCTCACTGCAAAATAATATAAACTGCACTGCAAAATAATATAACTGCACTCTCACTGCAAAATAATATAAACTGCACTGCAAAATAATATAACTGCACTCTCACTGCAAACGAAACATGCGCGTGTAAAACCAAAACTCCAAAACAACCGGCCTGCCACACCGTCTGAGATCAGGACACATCACTTTCCCTCTCCGAAAGCTTAGCTTCAGTTAATATAGGATTCATTCATTAACAATGGTTATGGTTAGCCATAGTTTGTGACAGGCTGTTGACATGCGACAGCCCTGAAAATGATGTTGAAGGGCATTCCAAACGAGCGTTATTATGACACTCTACTCCCCATGCCCATTTTACAGCATTGCCACCCAGTGGATATAATCGGAATTACACACTCTATTCAAGGAGGGGAATCAGGACAAAAATGAGTTTGGTCGAGTTTTTATTACAGTGATTTGATCACGATTCAAAGACCAACCGTGCGGTTACAGTGCCAGCATCGTATATATAAGGAATACATTGATTATTTTGTATGTGGTTTTAAATGTTTAACTATGATTAGTGCATTTCATATATTCTGTAGGCTTAGTTGCCTTAGTCATATTAATTTTGTTATTTTTATAAAAAAATGTTCACAGGTCATAATAAGAATACTTCTTCCTTGACTTGAGTCAGTCATGGCAATTCTAGAATTCATGTTTGGCCATACTGTAACAGATTGTGTCACAATGATATGACATCATATTGGAACACAATCTATGACAGCCACATTCTAGTTTATAGTTCACTTTTTCTCTGTCAGTGGTCAGTGACATTTTGAAGTGGTTGGTGTATGCAATGCAATCCAGTGCTCCTAACTTCTCCATGGCCTCCCTGTACGTTGGGAATCTGCACCCCGATGTGACAGAGGCCATGCTGTGTGATTTATTTAGCCCCATGGGGATGATCCATTCTATCCGGGTCTGTAGAGACAGGATCACCAGGCGCTCCTCAAGGTACGCATATGTCAACTTCCAGCAGCCAGCTGACGCCAAACGTGCTCTTGACACCTTGAGCTATGAAACAGTCATGGGCCGACAGCTCCGGATCACGTGGTCTCGACGTGACCGCACCCTGAGGGACAACGGAATTGGGACCGGCATCAGTCTCTACATAAAGAACTTGAAGGAAGAGATTGATGAGATGCGACTGAGGAAGGAGTTCTCTCCCTTTGGTACCATCATCAGTGCCAAAGTCGTGATGGAGCGCGGCCGCAGCAAGGGCTTTGGGTTTGTGTGTCTGTCCTCCCCTGAGGAGGCCACCCGGGCCATTGCAGGGCTGAACGGACGCATCCTGGCCACCAAGCCCCTGTATGTGGCCCTGGCCCGGCCCAAGAAACAGCCACGGGTGTATCTAACCAACAGATACAGGCAGCGAATGCCCGTCAGGCGTGCCACGCCCAGCATGGAGATCAAACTGCCTGCACAGCCCTCTGGATCCTCCATGGCTGCCATCCCTCACGCGTCCATCCAGTGTGTCTCCGCCCAGACCATGGGCCCTCGTCCAACCTCGGCTCCTACAGCTCCTGCGCCTCCTGCTGTCTACCCGCTGGGCATTCGGGAGCGTGCGAGAGAATGGAGGTCTCGGACGACCTCTGCTCCTACAGCTCCTGCGCGTCCTGCTGTCTACCCGCTGGGCATTCGGGAGCGTGCGAGAGAATGGAGGTCTCGGACGACCTCCATTCTGGCTGCCACTCCACCACAGCAGCGGAAGCAGATGCTGGGTGAGTGTAGTGGTCTGGTTGACTGTTCACTGTTAATTGTCTGGTTCACTGCCAATTGCCTGACCCACACTTAAAGCCCTTGTAAAGACTGTGCCCCCAGTTAATTTCAATTAACTGTCCAATTTTCCCCTCAAGAACACAACATGGAGCCTTGGTCCAGCCCACACGGGACCATGTCGGGTTACAAAAAGGTAAGTAACCCCCCTAAAGGTGTACATTTAATATACCATGTAAGCATAGTAAGTCAACTTTATCTGGTTTTGTACAGTCCTGGACCTACACCCACTCTCTATTGAGACCAGACAACTCTTTAATGTCAGGCCACTATAAAGCTTCTCAGGATCTTGTCATTTCTCAATATCCATACTCAATTTCTATAGCTGAGCTTAAGATGGAGAACCTCAAGCTCAGGATTTACTTACATACCATGAGCAATGAGCAAAGAAATTATTGGATTAGCTTCAATGACTTTCTTTTCATTAAAACAGAAAACTCCACCTCAGATGATCTCCTCAACAATTGAGGATGAGGTCAACTACCTAGCGCTGCAGCTGGAGACCAAGCTGAGCCCCCCTCGCCCAAGGGAGAGTGGGAAGATGGGATTTTGGCCTTGTGTTGCCCCTGCGCCAACTCCACCTACTGGCCTGGCACTGGAGGCAGAGGGCAGGCCTCTGAGGAAGGACAGAGAGACAGGGCACTCCTGCTCCTACATCCGTGCTCCTGTGAGTGCCCTTAAGCCTGCTCCCCCTGTGATGGCCTCTCCAACACTCGAGGAGGAGGTCAACGACTTGGCACTTCAGCTGGAGGCCAAGCTGAGCCCCCCTCGCCTCAGGGAGAGTGGGAAGACAGGTTTTTGGCCTTGTGTTGCCCCTACATCCACTGCAACAATTGGCCTGGCAATAGAGGCAGAGGGCAGGCCTCTGAGGAAGGACAGACAGACAGGGCACTCCTGCTCCTACATCCGTGCTCCTGTGAGTGCCCTTAAGCCTGCTCCCCCTGTGATGGCCTCTCCAACATTCGAGGAGGAGGTCAACAACTTGGCACTTCAGATGGAGGCCAAGCTTGTGTTGAGCCGCCCTCTTGTCAGGGAGCAGGCTAGGGCTAACCCTCTGGTCAGGGAGCAGGCTGGGGCTAACCCTCCTCCTGCCAGTGGACCTGCCAGCACAACGCCTCACACCGTTGGTGCCTGTAAACCCACTCCACCTCTGATGGCCTCCCCAACAATCGAGGAGGAGGTCAACGACCTAGCCCTGCAGCTGGAGGCCAAGCTGAGCCTCCATCACCTCAGGGAGAGTGTCGCCCCAGCTGCCTCAACTCCACCGATGGGCCTGGCGCTGAAGGAGGAGGACAAGCCTCTGAGGACGGAGAGACAGACAAGACACTCCTGCTCCTCCACCCGTGCTCTGAAAGGCTCTGGACGAACAACTCGTAGACAGGAATGGGGTGAGGTCAAAACAGCCTGGACAGCCATTTGTTTTTTGATGCTTTCCATTTTGCAGGTTAAACAATATTAATTTTGTGATTTCAGATCTGACGGACATTGACGTCCAGCTGAACCCTGCATCAGTGAGCTCGAGCTTCACTATTCAGCTGGGTGTTGACTTTCAGACGAGAAAAAGCTGGTAAAGTCTATCTATCTATCTATCTATCTATCTATCTGTCTGTCTGTCTGTCTGTCTGTCTGTCTGTCTGTCTGATTACACTGTCAGTGAGGATAATGCACTGAAAATCTTACTATTGTCTGTTTTGACAGATTTGACGGATCCAGTTTCGGATGTTCGCCTGCCTGTGCGGACAGTGCACACATACACACACACACACACACACACACACACACACACACACACACACACACAGAACTACACACACACAGAACAACTACCCCCCCCCCCCCCCCCCCACAGACAAACACACACACACAGAACAGAACAACAACATACACGTGCACACACACACGCACACATACAGACATTTGTATTCTCATGTTAGCTTTGACACTAGACATTTCTAACATAGCACATTTAGATCAAGGTCCAAGTCAAATTACTTGAGGTACAAACCTGAGGTCATTATTTTGCTAGTACACTGCGCTACCAAGTGTGCTTCATGTTCTGCTGGAATGTTACCCGAGTTGGTGGAATGTTTTCCAGAGCTCCAGACTTCTGTGTGGAGAGCTGTCCTTCTGGTTCCTGGTTGAAAGAAGGTTCTCCAGGGTTCTAGACTTCTGTGTGAAGGGCTCTTCTTCTGGTTCCTGTTTGAAGGTAGGTTCTCTAGGGTTCTAGACTACTGTGTGGAGAGCTGATCTTCTGGCATCGTTCACATCTGTGCTACTCTCTGGTTGGGTCGTACATCAGCACCACTAATCTCTCCAGCAGTAACATTGACCCTCTACTGACCAGGGTTATAATAGTTTTGCTTTTTTCATTAGTTTTTATTTTTATATCGTTTTAACTTTTTGTGTTCAATTTCAGTTTAGTTTTATTAGTTTTTAAAGCAGATTTGCTAGTTTAGTTTAGTTTTTATTTTTTGATAATGCTTAGCTTTAGTTTAGTTTTTATTAGTTTCAGTATTAGTTTTAGTTTTTTTTTCTGCGCTACCCTCGTGAGACCATGCTGATCTCGTGAGCTCATGTTGTTTCACTCTGTGCAAAACAAACCATCTGGCGCACGTCAGGTTACTTCTGCGCAGGGGCACAGCTAAAGAAATAATGGAGGATAGATTTAATATCCACCCAAAATACTAGGCTTATGTATGAAATGAAAAAGACTAAAACTAAGGACATTTTCTCTACAATTTTAGTTTATTTTAGTTAGTTTTGTAAACACACAATACAGTTTTAGTTAGTTATCGTTTTTTGTAAAGCCTAGTTTTTATTTTTATTTCAGTTAACTAAAATGTTTTTTCACACCTAGTTTTCGTTTTTTAGTTAGTTTCGTTAACTATAATAACCTTGCTACTGACCTCACTGGGCATGTAGAAGAGTCCACTGAAAGCAGTGTTGACCTCTGAGGAACACGTCCACGTAGTCCAGGCGTCCTGTCAGACAGTGTAGATGTGTCCCAGCCTGTGAAAGGACTGGGTGGCTCAGACACTGGGTGGCATTCATAGTGGTAAAACATTTGGTGAACAGCTGTGTACCGCGGGTGTATGTCTTTTTATTATGGCTTCATTCAGCATACGGCTCCTGATGTAGGTGTCGGCTCAATTTTTTGGTACAGAGCTGTTCAACAAATGTTTTCTGAGTCTCCCAGTCCTTTCACAGGCTGGGACACGTCTGCACTGTCTGACAGAGGAAACAGGACACCTGGGGAATGTGGACGTGTTTCTCAGAGGTCAACGCTGCTTTAATTGATTTCCTCAGCATGTCCAGTGAGGTCAGTAGAGGGTCAATGTTACTGCTGGAGAGATTAGAGGTGCTGATGTACGACCCAACCAGAGATTAGCACGGATGTGAACGATGACAGGATGACAGCTCTCCACACAGAAGTCTAGAACCCTGGAGAACCTACTTTCAACCAGGATCCAGAAGATCAGCTCTTTACACAGAAGTCTAGAACCCTTGAGAACCTTCCTTCAACCAGGAACCAGAAGGACAGCTCTCCACACAGAAGTCTGGAGCTCTGGAACATTCCACCAACTCGGGTAACATTCCAGCAGAACATGAAGCACACTTGGTAGCGCAGTGTACTAGCAAAATAATGACCTCAGGTTTTAAAGTAATTTGACTTGAACCTTGATCTAAATGTGCTATGTAAGAAATGTCTAGTGTCAAATTTACGTTACATTTGTTACATCCGTTACATTACTACATACTGCATTTGTTGTACTGAAATAAATATTTTCAACAATATAGACTACATTTGTGTATGTGTTTTTGTGCGTGGCTGTAAGCCAGCCATAGTATATAGTATAGCATTTGTCCGGTTATCACTCCCTCCCTCCGTCACTCTGGACAATGTTGGCCTGCAGTTCTCTGTTGGCACCACAAGAGGCAGTAGTCCCAGCACACCAAAATCAAGAAGGACACCAAAACCACTGCCAATCTCCACTGCACAAATAGAGTAGTGGTGAGAGCATTGGACTCCCACCCTGGAGACTGGGGTTCAAGACCTGGTGGGGATGACTTTATGGGACTATACCCCAAACCTCCACATGTTCATCCTTTCACTCCAACCTTTACCCCTTGCCTTATAGATCAGATCCTGGCCCAACCCCAACCCATATTCTAACCCCAACCCACACTAGGGCCTGGAAGAAGGACACCAAAACCCACCCACCGATCTCCACTGCACAAGTAGAGTAGTGGTGAGAGCATTGGACTCCCACCCAGGAGACCAGGGTTCCCGGTGGGGATGACTTCATGTTGGGGATGCCGCCCATGTTTAGGATGATGCATTACATCTTAAATGGTGTTGAGAGACTCGCGTTGAGGAATCTGATTAGCGAGAGAACATTTACGCTGAGTTATTAACTATGGCAAATTTGAAACTTTAAAACATGTAAATAAAACATGTAAATAATGTAATGAAATGTAATGCATCATCCCCAACATGGGCGGCAGCAGTGAGTAGGCTAAACAAAGCGGAGAGCGCCGAATCGCCAGTAGAAGAAGACAGTCGATGCGCTGTGGATATTAGACATTTAAGTGTACAAATTTGCCTTTTATTTGAAAGGTGGGGGATTACAAACTGTAGCGACCTCGGAGAAAAGGCTTTCATCTTTCCAACGATGTTTTTACTTTGGTGAGTAACGAAACGGTTTTGTCTGTAGACTCAGACGAGCGGGCCGAGGAAGCGCATTCATAGGTAAATTGCATTGAGAGTAACAGGGCGTTATCTGTAGGATATCGCCCTGGACCAGGTCTACGACAACTCGTGCTCAAACACCACAACGCCTTTTATCAAACTGAAATAGCCCTGCCAGTGCTAACCTCTGGGCTACTGTATTTAACATAATAACATCGCATTCATAAGCCATCGTTCTGACACCATAAGGGGAAGCTTGTCAACGACATGCGACAACAGGTCCTTATCTCTCACATAGCAGCAAATTCACACACATTGCCAACATGATCAATCTGAAATGCATACGGTTGCGTGTCCACCGACAAGCTGTATTTTAGGGCGCTATAGGGACGAGAAAATAACTTACCTGATACAAAATGGGCACCGCAAATGCGGGCATTTCTGATTATGTCCTCAGTCCAGTCCGTAGGCTATGCTTAGCCACAGGCGACTCCATTTCTGAAAAGGCCGGTTTCCTCTTGAAACGAATAAAGTTTGTCACTAGAGCGCCGATTTGTAGCCTCACACTTTTAATAAATGCTGGGTTTTGAAGCCTCGGCACTACCAGTAAATAACTTATTTAGACGCGTTCTGTCCGAGTGAAATTATTTTTCTGAGGTAGTCTTCTGTGGTGGTGGCGGTGCTTTGAAGCTTCAACACAGCATTTGTTAAAATAGACCCTTTTGCTTAGGTAAGTGAAGTTTCATGTTTATCTGACACTTGTAGGCTAAATATGAGCGCCTCTCCTAACTAGGCCGACACCGATTTATTTTGACGGAAAAGTGAATGGTAGAAGTGTTTTAGAGGAAATGTTTTCGGTGGTGTGCGTGTGTGTGTGTGTGTGAGAGAGTTTGTTAGCAGGATTACATTAAAACGACTGGACCAATTTTCACAAAACTCGGTGGAAGGGTGTAGCATGGTCCAACCTAGAAACCATTCAAATTTGGAGCAGATCCGAAACATGGGTCGGGTCCACGGGCCGCCCAAACACGGCCGGCCGTTCATCTCCATTCATTATTTGAACCGGGATTATCGGGAAACATTCATGATGTTTAGCTAGGTAGTATGTACTTGCTAGCTAGCCAAGTCAGCTGGCTACAGCTTGCTAGCTACCTTGCTAGCTAAAAATGATGTCTTGCTTCAAAGTTAGCTAGCACTAGGACTAGCTGACAAGCAATGATCTACATACCATATTCGGGGATCATCAATCTATAAAACGTTCACAGTATTAAGATATCCCTACAGCGACCATGCTTAACAATACACCTTTGCCAAATATAAAAATAATGTAGCTACTGTTTATCATCAAATTTGATGATTTAGTTGTTTGTTGGACGCCGCCGAGGAAAACCTCCAATACCGAACTTCCCGCCACATTTTTAGTTTCTGGCTGACCGACGGCAAGCTCAGCCAATGAGAACGGTTCAATATACCAGCGTGCCCGTTTGAAAGACACAAGAACATCGCTCAAGTAGCCAATCGGGTGCAACAATCATGACTTATTTCCTGAAGACGCTCATACTGAAATGCATTTCATATGCACAAACATTTAAAAAAACAAAAATTGGAGTTAGTCTAAGTAAACATTTTAGTTAGTTTGGCCCCGTCGAATCGTTAGGTACGGTGGCCGACACGTGCAAATCACAACGGCAAATCCGGAACACAACGGCAAGTTCAAAAAACACAAGCGCAAAGTGCAAACACAACAACAAAGTTGAAAAACACAACAGCAAGTCAGAAAACACAATCGCAAGTCGGAAACACAACTGCAAGTCGGAAACACAAACGCAAGACAGAATACACAACAGCAAGAGAGAAAACACAATCGCAAATTGGAAACCACGATTGCAACTCCCCAAAACACAACGACAATAACCAGAAACCACATTAGAAATGTGTCAACCGGAAAGGGATTTCCTACTTGTTGAATCTGATTGGGCAGCTATAGTGTCAATAGCAGTGGGACATGTGCGGGAATCTACGCTGACTTTAAATCCTAACAGAAGAAGAAGAAGAAGAATTGGGAATTGGCCGCGTCTTGCGTTCGGTGGTCGTTCGACCGAGATCCCAAAATTGGTGAGAAAATACATTTTTCTATATATAATATTGTAAATGGTTGAAATGGTAACATGGTCAGTAACATTTTACGTTACTGAATACCCTATGAACGACGTGAAATGTAGCTGAACTCCTGTAGCTAGATAACTAGCTAGCTAGCTAATTAGCTAACGTTAGCTCATGGCAGAGTTAACGTTACTATTAAACTGAATATAAGACACGAATATAAGCCCAAATAAAGTGATTGATCTGTTTGTTTCTGATAAGGTTGAGTAATTATAACCTGCTAGGGTTAGGCAGAGGGGCAATAGAGACAGTAGTCCTAGAGGGTTAGGGCTAGTAGAGACAGTGGTCCTAGAAGGTTAGGGCTAGAGACAGTGGTCCTAGAAGGTTAGGGCTAGAGACAGTGGTCCTAGAGGGTTAGGGCTAGTAGAGACAGTGGTCCTAGAAGGTTAGGGATAGTAGAGACAGTGGTCCTAGAGGGTTAGGGCTAGAGACAGTGGTCCTAGAGGGTTAGGGCTAGTAGAGACAGTGGTCCTAGAAGGTTAGGGCTAGTAGAGACAGTGGTCCTAGAAGGTTAGGGCTAGAGACAGTGGTCCTAGAAGGTTAGGGCTAGTAGAGACAGTGGTCCTAGAGGGTTAGGGCTAGAGACAGTGGTCCTAGAAGGTTAGGGCTAGTAGAGACAGTGGTCCTAGAAGGTTAGGGCTAGAGACAGTGGTCCTAGAAGGTTAGGGCTAGTAGAGACAGTGGTCCTAGAGGGTTAGGGCTAGTAGAGACAGTGGTCCTAGAGGGTTAGGGCTAGTAGAGACAGTAGTCCTAGAGGGTTAGGGCTAGTAGAGACAGTGGTCCTGGAAGGTTAGGGCTAGTAGAGACAGTGGTCCTAGAAGGTTAGGGCTAGTAGAGACAGTGGTCCTAGAAGGTTAGGGCTAGAGACAGTGGTCCTAGAGGGTTAGGGCTAGTAGAGACAGTGGTCCTAGAGGGTTAGGGCTAGTAGAGACAGTGGTCCTAGAAGGTTAGGGCTAGTAGAGACGGTGGTCCTAGAAGGTTAGGGCTAGAGACAGTGGTCCTAGAAGGTTAGGGATAGTAGAGACAGTGGTTAGAGGGTTAGGGATAGTAGAGACAGTGGTCTAGAGGGTTAGGGCTAGAGACAGTGGTCCTAGAAGGTTAGGGCTAGTAGAGACAGTGGTCCTAGAAGGTTAGGGCTAGTAGAGACAGTGGTCCTAGAGGGTTAGGGCTAGAGACAGTGGTCCTAGAAGGTTAGGGCTAGTAGAGACAGTGGTCCTAGAGGGTTAGGGCTAGTAGAGACAGTGGTCCTAGAAGGTTAGGGCTAGTAGAGACAGTGGTCCTAGAAGGTTAGGGCTAGTAGAGACAGTGGTCCTAGAAGGTTAGGGCTAGTAGAGACAGTGGTCCTAGAAGGTTAGGGCTAGAGACAGTGGTCCTAGAAGGTTAGGGCTAGAGACAGTGGTCCTAGAGGGTTAGGGCTAGTAGAGACAGTGGTCCTAGAGGGTTAGGGCTAGTAGAGACAGTGGTCCTAGAAGGTTAGGGCTAGTAGAGACAGTGGTCCTAGAAGGTTAGGGCTAGAGACAGTGGTCCTAGAAGGTTAGGGCTAGAGACAGTGGTCCTAGAGGGTTAGGGCTAGTAGAGACAGTGGTCCTAGAGGGTTAGGGCTAGTAGAGACAGTGGTCCTAGAAGGTTAGGGCTACACACAGTGGTCCTAGAGGGTTAGGGCTAGAATTTGCCCACTTTGAAACCCCTCCCACCTTCACGCCCTCAGACAAAGTTCAAGTGGCTGTCTTTTTGTGTGTTAATCAGCCTTCTGTCTTCTGAAAGTACATTAAGATGATTAAAGAGAAGTAAGTTTTGTATGGTGTGTTCAGGTTCTGTGCCAGCTGCAGTAGAACTCAGGAGAAGGAGGAGCGGAAGAGGCCTTGTGTGTTTGAGCCCTTGGAGAATGAGGACCATAACTCTAAGGCCCTCTACGCCCTGGCCTGCCTGAAGGGAGTGCAGTTCAGGGTGGGAGACAGCGTCTACCTGCCCCCGGACGCATTTAATTTTGGGTGAGTTTCCTTATAAAGTAAGAAATAATAATAATGACATGTCTGTCTTTGTTTTGAATCCCATTTCTCTGTGGGTGTCACATAGGTGTAAATGTACTGGGTGTTGTGCGTGTCCCCTCAGGGTAAAGGCAAAGGGAAGTCCTCTGCCGCCCAGGAAACTCAGGACCAGAAGTCTCAGGAACCCACAGTCCCCAAGTTCCGACCTGTGTTCCTCCTTGAACGGTGGCTGTGCTGCAGGGGCCAAACAGTGACTAACAAAAAACAAAGGCCTCAGGAGTGCCTATAAACATAGTGCCCGTAAACATAAAAGCATAAACAATTCAAAGGATAAATAAAACACAAGACAAAACGAGAATGAGATTACTTGTTTTTTTACTTCCTGATGTTTAAACCTTACATGTACTTCTGCTGTCTTTGTTAAAAAATAAAATAAAAAGGCTAACGCTTTACAATAACTGTTTGTTCATAACGCATTCATAACATCTATAGCTGTGGCATGAAACAGTCATAACTCATTCATAACCTGGATAGGTTATGAATCAAAAAATGAAAAGTAGACAGCCCTAGTCTAAAGGAAAGAAAGAAAGCTGTCTATGGTTAATGGCACCCAAAGCCAGGGGAATTCTGAATTCCAAAGTCCATATTGTTCTTAAAATCAGTGTATGTATCCAAACGTGGGAGCTTCATTGTATTGGCGCAAGTGTTCGCCATCAGATATGGAGAGTCTAGGAACTGAATACATGGGCATGGTGCAATTCCGGCAGGTGGTAACGAGTCGACGACAATCCTGTAGCGAACATCAACACCTCCTCTAGGGTCACAGCAGTCTCATGTCCTACAAGGAGCAATAAGATAAAAATATTGCATTGTTTGGGGTGTACTGATCTCACAAAGGGCATCCATAACAATACTGTGGCTTTCCATAATGCTACAGTACCCTCCACAATTATTGGCACCCTCGCAGGCTTTTTTGCTTATCTTTACCAGGGGTGCCAATAACCGTGGAGGACCCTGTACATATGTAGAAAAGAATAGAGATTGGGGGGGGGGGTTAACTAACCTTCTTCACAGTCCTGAAGATAGTCACCCCAGAAGCTCAGGGTTTTGTCCTCCTGGAGCCTCCTGTTGCTTCCCTTCGGACTACGATCTGGTATGAACAGATTTTCCAGTTCTTCACCAGAAAGCTTCTTGTCTGTGTGGCAAAGGACGGAGGTCAGCACACTGGGATGCTGCTGTAGTGCCGTCAAGAAATGCAGGCTGGCAAGTCCAGCTTTGAATCTGAAAAACAAAAATGTGTCGGCAAACTGAGTAGATGTTAACATAATTGAAACTGCACTGTGAAAAGAGCTACATGTACACATGGTTCAGTCTGTAGTAATGGGAGAAATATGTTTTTATTAACAAAACATTACCTATCAATGACACCATGGTTTCTGTGGATGATGTACCACCTCAGGTACTCTTGCACTACTGAATGCTTCTCTTCAACTGACTTCACATGACGGAGACACCCAGCAGTTTCCAACATGGTGCTGTTCTGCACAAGGAGGTTTTGCAGAGACTCCAAAGAATCTGCATTCTGAATCTAAAAATGTGGAAAGCTTCAAGTCAAAACAACATACTGTGCCTTCACTACTTGACAAACATTTAAAGAATTAAATTTAAAGCACACTTACTTTAAGTTTTTTTTTTTTTTTACCCTAACCCCTCCCCCTACCTACCTGTCCCCACCTGTGCTTAACCCTGCACCTTTAATTAACATATCTATTACACATTAAATAGCTGCCTTATTTGAATTTATCTTCTGAACAATATCCTTTCTTCTAATGACCTTCCTACCTCATGAAGAACTTTCCCTAATTCTTCATCAGTAATGTCTTTCACGGTTGCATTCAAAGTGGACTGCCCTACGATGTGGCTGACAAGATCCCTTGACAGGAACTGTGGACCAGGTCCTCCATGCACTACAGACACAGCAATCATCTTCCCTGCCAAGTAGTACTCATCTTCCCTGACCCCTGCTTGTGTAAAATGCAGAGCAATAAAAAACTGGTGAAACAGCATCTCCTTTCATATAACAGCATTCAACAAGCACTTCATCCCAGAATGAAATGTATTCGGAATGAAATGAAATGTATTAGTGCCGAAATGAAATGTTTTAGTGCCAAAAAAAATCCATACAAAAATCTTTACATTACCTGAATTGTACACAAGGTAGCGGTTATCAGCAGGTCCAGCAAATATGGGACGATGTCGTAGACTGTTCATCAGAAGAGTCAGAAACTCTCGTTTTGGGCCACCTGAATCGACACCTTCTTCAGAATGACCTATATAAGATAGATACTTTATTGATCCACAAAGGTAAATTCTTGTGTTGCAGCATCCAACCAAAAGGCACAGGATAGGCACAGAATAGACACAAAATAGGCACAGGAGGCACAAAATATACAACAAGCTCAAACCTGCATCATCTGTGAACTTCACAAACATTTCGTTTGTTTCAGAGTATGTGCCACGATTGAATCCTCTGACTGCTCCATCCCAGATGTCTGACCGACAGATGTTAAATCTGCTGACCCTCTTGCGGTCAATGTCAACTGCCAGATTTGCAATGACTTCCGGTGCTGTTATACATGACCTCTCCCTATAACACACAGAGTAGCAATAAGTGAAGCACCACTGTAAATTATATGAAAGATAACCGGGCATGTCCCCACACAGCACTTTTACTCTGAATATTTATTGTACTTACTCAATATCCAACATCTGTGGGAAGTCTAGAGTCTCAGCATCAATGGAGTCTTCATCATCCTCAATAACAACAGGCGCATACATATTTGTGTATTCACTGTAAAATAAACACACATATAGGCTATGTACAGGAATTAACATTTTTCACACTAAATACAATAACTGGAACTTGAGAGAAAAACCCACCTGTCTCTACTAGCCCTAACCCTCTAGGACCACTGTCTCTAGCCCTAACCCTCTAGGACCACTGTCTCTACTAGCCCTAACCTTCCAGGACCACTGTCTCTAGCCCTAACCCTCTAGGACCACGGTCTCTACTAGCCCTAACCTTCCAGGACCACTGTCTCCCTCACCCTAACCCTCTAGGACCACTGTCTCTACTAGCCCTAACCCTCTAGGACCACTGTCTCTAGCCCTAACCCTCTAGGACCACTGTCTCTACTAGCCCTAACCTTCCAGGACCACTGTCTCTACTAGCCCTAACCCTCTAGGACCACTGTCTCTACTAGCCCTAACCTTCTAGGACCACTGTCTCTAGCCCTAACCTTCTAGGACCACTGTCTCTACTAGCCCTAACCCTCTAGGACCACTGTCTCTAGCTCTAACCCTCTAGGACCACTGTCTCTACTAGCCCTAACCCTCTAGGACCACTGTCTCTTATAGCCCTAACCCTCTAGGACCACTGTCTCTAGCCCTAACCCTCTAGGACCACTGTCTCTACTAGCCCTAACCTTCTAGGACCACTGTCTCTACTAGCCCTAACCTTCTAGGAGCACTGTCTCTACTAGCCCTAACCTTCTAGGACCACTGTCTCTACTAGCCCTAACCCTCTAGGACCACTGTCTCTAGCCCTAACCTTCTAGGACCACTGTCTCTACTAGCCCTAACCTTCTAGGACCACTGTCTCTACTAGCCCTAACCTTCTAGGACCACTGTCTCTACTAGCCCTAACCTTCTAGGACCACTGTCTCTACTAGCCCTAACCTTCCAGGACCACTGTCTCTACTAGCCCTAACCCTCTAGGACCACTGTCTCTACTAGCCCTAACCTTCTAGGACCACTGTCTCTACTAGCCCTAACCTTCTAGGACCACTGTCTCTACTAGCCCTAACCTTCCAGGACCACTGTCTCTACTAGCCCTAACCCTCTAGGACCACTGTCTCTACTAGCCCTAACCTTCTAGGACCACTGTCTCTACTAGCCCTAACCCTCTAGGACCACTGTCTCTAGCCCTAACCTTCTAGGACCACTGTCTCTACTAGCCCTAACCCTCTAGGACCACTGTCTCTACTAGCCCTAACCCTCTAGGACCACTGTCTCTACTAGCCCTAACCTTCTAGGACCACTGTCTCTACTAGCCCTAACCCTCTAGGACCACTGCCTCTACTAGCCCTAACCCTCTAGGACCACTGTCTCTACTAGCCCTAACCCTCTAGGACTACTGTCTCTACTAGCCCTAACCCTCTAGGACCACTGTCTCTAGCCCTAACCTTCTAGGACCACCGTCCCTAGCCCTAACCTTCCAGGACCACTGTCTCTACTAGCCCTAACCCTCTAGGACCACTGTCTCTACTAGCCCTAACCTTCTAGGACCACTGTCTCTACTAGCCCTAACCCTCTAGGACCACTGCCTCTACTAGCCCTAACCCTCTAGGACCACTGTCTCTACTATCCCTAACCCTCTAGGACCACTGTCTCTACTAGCCCTAACCCTCTAGGACCACTGTCTCTAGCCCTAACCTTCTAGGACCACCGTCTCTAGCCCTAACCTTCCAGGACCACTGTCTCTACTAGCCCTAACCCTCTAGGACTACTGTCTCTATTGCCCCTCTGCCTAACCCTAGCAGGTTATAATTACTCAACCTTATCAGAAACAAACAGATCAATCACTTTATTTGGGCTTATATTCGTGTCTTATATTCAGTTTAATAGTAACGTTAACTCTGCCATGAGCTAACGTTAGCTAATTAGCTAGCTAGCTAGTTATCTAGCTACAGGAGTTCAGCTACATTTCACGTCGTTCATAGGGTATTCAGTAACGTAAAATGTTACTGACCATGTTACCATTTCAACCATTTACAATATTATATATAGAAAAATGTATTTTCTCACCAATTTTGGGATCTCGGTCGAACGACCACCGAACGCAAGACGCGGCCAATTCCCAATTCTTCTTCTTCTTCTTCTGTTAGGATTTAAAGTCAGCGTAGATTCCCGCACATGTCCCACTGCTATTGACACTATAGCTGCCCAATCAGATTCAACAAGTAGGAAATCCCTTTCCGGTTGACACATTTCTAATGTGGTTTCTGGTTATTGTCGTTGTGTTTTGGGGAGTTGCAATCGTGGTTTCCAATTTGCGATTGTGTTTTCTCTCTTGCTGTTGTGTATTCTGTCTTGCGTTTGTGTTTCCGACTTGCAGTTGTGTTTCCGACTTGCGATTGTGTTTTCTGACTTGCTGTTGTGTTTTTCAACTTTGTTGTTGTGTTTGCACTTTGCGCTTGTGTTTTTTGAACTTGCCGTTGTGTTCCGGATTTGCCGTTGTGATTTGCACGTGTCGGCCACCGTAGTTAGGTTTAATCTTCTCATTCATGGAACTTCCACTATCGAAATGTCTCCTCTTCTTTTATTAGGCCTCCAACCATGGATGTTTAGGGGTTGTAGACCACAGGAGGGCAACAGATGGCCCTTTGCAAGACCTGAATAACACAATCACAAACTAGGCCTATCAGAAGGAGAAAAACACTTTATTAACAAATGATTTACTACTGCAGATTAAAGATGATCATAATTGCACACAAACATTTCATGAAAACACCACAACAGAATTATCTAAGCCTCAGAGGGAGTCTGGGGGTATAACAGGAAGGTGCAGATAGTCAGTGTGGAAACTAAACTACTGCTGGTTTCTAGTGATGTGACGTTCGCGAACGATCCGATTCTTTTGAACGGCTCTTTAAAACGAACGATGGGAACCGATTCGCAGTTGTGCGAGTTCTTTTTGTGTGTTGGCTGTAAGCCGACACACCAAGAAGAGGGAATCCTATTTGTCACTCCTTCCCTCCCTCCCTGTTGTCGTTGTTGACCTGCAGTTCTATTGTTGTTACCACAAGAGGCAGTGGTCCCAGAACATCAAAACAAAAAGACTCCACAGATTTCCCAGGTCAGAGGTGGCCGAGTGGATAGTGTGCTGTTTGTATTATACCTCTGTGCGCTGCCTATCACCGCAAAGGTTGTGAGTTCAATCCTTGGTGTGGACATACCAAGGTACCATGACATATTTTGTCACTGGATGTTATAGAAGTTATGTAACGAGCGTGGGTCATATTTGTTAATTATAGACCCTTTTACAGCCTAGTCAGCACAAGTATGCGCGAGCATTCTTGAAACAGTAGCAGAGGCAGAGGAAGACAGACGAAATCGCCATTATTAAGCGTACGGACTGGACTGAGGACATCATCAAAAATGCCCGCATTTGCGGTGCCCATTTTATATCAGGTAAGTTATTTTGACTACCTGGTTTCACTGGAATGTCTGGTTGAAATGTAGCCCTTCTCAGTCCCGTTGTCGCATTCCGCTCGCTCATGCCAGACAACAGTCCTTTGCTGGTCCATTCACTTTTCCGTCAAAATAAATCGGTGTCGGCCTAGTTAAGAGAGGCGCTCATATTTACAAGTGTCAGATAAACATGAAACTTCACTTACCTAAGCAAAAGGGTCTATTTTAACAAATGCTGTGTTGAAGCTTCAAAGCACCGCCACCACCACAGAAGAAGACTACCTCGGAAAAATAATTTCACTCGGACAGAACGTGTCTAAATAAGTTATTTATTGGTAGCGCCGAGGCTTCAAAACCCAGCATTTGTTAAAATAGACCCGTTTCCTCGGGTAAGTGAAGTTTCATGTTTATCTGACACTTGTAAATATGAGCGCCTCTCCTAACTAGGCCGACACTGATTTATTTTGACGGCAAAGTGAATGGACCAGCAAAGGACTGTTGTCTGGCATGAGCGAGCGGACTGAGAAGGGGTAGTTGAAATGTGGAGTAATATCTGAAGTAAACAGTAACCCATAACCTGGCTGCACGCTAAGTTCAGGAAATGAAGCCCAATGATAGCTAGCTAACGTTAGCTAGTGCTAGCTAACACGCTAGCTAGTGTTAGCTACCTAACTCGAGGCCCGAGGAGTTGGAGATACTATACACGTTCTCTCAAAGTGCTTTAGCTAAGGTTAGCTACTACAAGCTAGCTAGTCCTTATCACCAACACTTGCCTCACAACGTACGTAGCTAAACTATTCACACAGCAAGCAACGTCAGCTGACTGGGACTGTCTCTTGTAGAATAACCAGTGTTGTGAAATACATTTAACTGGTCAGTTGATATGTTGCACAGCAATCGAGCAGGACAATATCATTAGAGCTAGGTTAGGTAGCTAGCAAAGTCAGCTTGCCCAGCTGGTATGCTTATAGGCTCATTCCTATAGGATAGCTTAGTAGTTTGTGATTTAGCAATGGGTTGACTAATCACTAGATCAATATTTTCAGTTGGGGATAGGACTACAACACCACCTGTGCTGTGGCACCAGGAATCTGCTCTGACCACTGTTTTTATTCACCACCATATCATGTTATTATGCAGATTAAATGTACTGTATGTCTACGCGACACTAAAACGGCTTTATATAAATGTTATTTGTGGCCAATATTTGAATGCACTATCTCCCTTCTGTTCTGTTGCAGCTTTGATGCTGGGATGCCTGGTGTGGTTGAGGCCAGAGAACACCGTGATGCAACACCAGTCAGGTGTCGGCTGCTGTGCAACGCTGATGTCCAGCCCCCCCAAAGATGGTCTTCAGGTACAAGCCCCACCCGGAGTGGACATGGCCAGACAGCAGTATCTGATCATGGATGGCTGTGACTGTGTCCATGATACAGCAGCATTTCTGTTGGTAAGGTTTTGCCGTGGCGCACCACCACGGCAAGATCCTTGCCACCACACCAAACATTTGATACAAAAAACAATAATACAAATTAGGCTTTATATAAATAAAACTTTCTAAATATTTCTGCCTAAATGCGCTTTCAAAACCACTGTTGCGCCCACATTAGGACTATTTATTTCAATAAAGAGCCTATAGGCCGCGCGCTCTGTGCCGCTCCTTTCTGAGGTGATCGGAAGCGTGAAGGGATTTTTTCTTCAGTGAGCGGCATGAGGTTACAACGAAAGATAGGTAGGATATTGAAAGATAGGTAGGATATTGAAAGATAGGTAGGCTATTGTGGCTATTGCTGCTCAAATATTACCATAGTGTTAACCAGTGTTTGAATTGGGCCAAACACTGGTGCTGGCACCTAGGCCTACTCCTCAAAATGCCTAGCCTACTGTCTAAAATACATTTATGTTAGTAATCTAAGTGTTGTTATAGCTACAGTTAGACGTGCCGACAGCTCCTGCCCATCTCAAGCACGTTGGTAAAGCCTTTGGTTTTATAATTCCCTGATGACAACTAGCGGATCCTAATATATCAATACAATTTTCCAGATGGGCATACGACGATTTTTGAAGAGGAAGAGAGAGGAGAATGATGAGACCAGTCAGGTAGGCTAGGTTATTGAAGAGGAAGAGAGAGGAGAATGATGAGACCAGTCAGGTAGGTTATTGCCGGCTAGCCATGATTCACACCGGGGGATTAAGGAACAAGGCAAACTACCTGTAGTAAGCTAACAGTTTTGCCCGCTTCCCAGGGACCAGTAAACTCTGTTCGGCCAAGAGGAATGCCTCATGCAGTTGTCTGATCGGACAAGTAAAAAATGAATATGATAAATTGGCCTTGTGTTGCTAACGTTACTTAACGTTATCTGAAAATACAGTTTGAGCCGAAGCGGAGCTGCTCCATTTGAGCTACGCGCTGCTGTCTGTCCGTCAGTCAGCCCTTCAAGCGAGCGTTGTCAAGGAGACATCTACCTACTACTGTAGAGGGCCTCCGGTGTCTACTGTAGAGCACCTCTGGTGTCTACTGTAGAGTGGTGCGCCTCTGGTGTCTACTGTAGAGTGGTGCGCCTCTGGTGTCTGTAGAGTGGCGTGTCTCTGGTGTCTACTGTAGAGATCCTCCGATGCGGGGTCTGCTGTAGAGCGCCTCTGTTGCGCGCCTCTGGTGTCTACTGTAGAGTGGTGCGCCTCTGGTGTCTACTGTAGAGTGGTGCGCCTCTGGTGTCTGTAGAGCGGCGCGGCTCTGGTGTCTACAGCGCCTCTGGTGTCACTGGCCAGAGCATTGGACTCCCACCTGAGAGACCGGGGTTCAAGACCCGGTGGGGATGACTTTATGTTATCATCAGTGTAACTGCTTTAGCCACTGACCGCTACCATTAATGTTATGGAAGCTTCTGCTAGTTGTTGTGAGCTCATGCGCTAACTATCCCGCTCTTATTGTGCTGGATTAGCATTGGAAGCATTGGAACTGATGTGTCCAGGCGACAAGACCTATCTTCATTTATCAGACATTATTTCATGTCATTTCAATTCACAGCTATTTCAGTGGCATGACTAGCTTCCACCCTACCAGTCCTGAACAGAAACAAGCCAGCCACACACATAAACCCGGCTGGACCTGGTTTGGGTAATTTCGGGAATATGTAGTGTATACTGTATAGTACACCAGATGTAGCAGCACAATCTGGATGTAGCATGCTGCATCTGGCGTAGCCTACTTAAAAGAACCAGAAGCACCCAACAGAGGGAGGAGCTGGTTACTGGGTTCAATAGAGAATTTCGCTGCCACCACCTTTTTTAACCGGTGGGTCACCTTTTTTAACCGTCAAAACACACACACACACCACAGGCGTTAGAAAAAGGACATGGCTTTATTAATCATTTCATTTCAAATGCACACATCAGCATGGCTCGGGACGCTCCCCAAACCCCCTATAGCTGCCCCACCCCCAGGCGCTCCAGGCTTCAATTATAACACTGCACTCTCACTGCAAAATAATATAAACTGCACTGCAAAAGAATATAACTGCACTCTCACTGCAAAATAATATAAACTGCACTGCAAAATAATATAACTGCACTCTCACTGCAAACGAAACATGCGCGTGTAAAACCAAAACTCCAAAACAACCGGCCTGCCACACCGTCTGAGATCAGGACACATCACTTTCCCTCTCCGAAAGCTTAGCTTCAGTTAATATAGGATTCATTCATTAACAATGGTTATGGTTAGCCATAGTTTGTGACAGGCTGTTGACATGCGACAGCCCTGAAAATGATGTTGAAGGGCATTCCAAACGAGCGTTATTTTGACACTCTACTCCCCATGCCCATTTTACAGCATTGCCACCCAGTGGATATAATCGGAATTACACACTCTATTCAAGGAGGGGAATCAGGACAAAAATGAGTTTGGTCGAGTTTTTATTACAGTGATTTGATCACGATTCAAAGACCAACCGTGCGGTTACAGTGCCAGCATCGTATATATAAGGAATACATTGATTATTTTGTATGTGGTTTTAAATGTTTAACTATGATTGGTGCATTTCATATATTCTGTAGGCTTAGTTGCCTTAGTCATATTAATTTTGTTATTTTTATAAAAAAATGTTCACAGGTCATAATAAGAATACTTCTTCCTTGACTTGAGTCAGTCATGGCAATTCTAGAATTCATGTTTGGTCATACTGTAACAGATTGTGTCACAATGATATGACATCATATTGGAACACAATCTATGACAGCCACATTCTAGTTCATAGTTCCATTTTTCTCTGTCAGTGGTCAGTGACATTTTGAAGTGGTTGGTGTATGCAATGCAATCCAGTGCTCCTAACTTCTCCATGGCCTCCCTGTACGTTGGGGATCTGCACCCCGATGTGACAGAGGCCATGCTGTGTGATTTATTTAGCCCCATGGGGACACTCCATTCCATCCGGGTCTGTAGAGACAGGATCACCAGGCGCTCCTCAAGGTACGCATATGTCAACTTCCAGCAGCCAGCTGACGCCAAACGCGCTCTTGACACCTTGAGCTATGAAACAGTCATGGGCCGACAGCTCCGGATCACGTGGTCTCGACGCGACCGCACCCTGAGGGACAACGGAATTGGGAACGTCTTCCTGAAGGGTTTGGAGAAGTCCATCGACAGCCAGGCCCTGTATGACACCTTCTCCGCCTTCGGCACCATCCTCTCCTGTGAAGTGGAGAGTGACGAGAACGGCTCCAAGGGCTACGGCTTTGTGCACTTTGAGGCTCCGGAGGACGCTGAGAGGGCCATCAAGAGGATCAATGGCATGCTCCTCAACGGTAAAAAGGTGTTTGTTGGCCCTTTCAAATCCAGAAGAGTACGAGAGGCCGAGCTGGGCGACCAAATCAAACAGTGTACCGGCATCAGTCTCTACATAAAGAACTTGAAGGAAGAGATTGATGAGATGCGACTGAGGAAGGAGTTCTCTCCCTTTGGTACCATCATCAGTGCCAAAGTCGTGATGGAGCGCGGCCGCAGCAAGGGCTTTGGGTTTGTGTGTCTGTCCTCCCCTGAGGAGGCCACCAGGGCCATCGCAGGGATGAACGGACGCATCCTGGCCACCAAGCCCCTGTATGTGGCCCTGGCCCGGCCCAAGAAGCAGCCACGGGTGTATCCAACCAACAGATACAGGCAGCGAATGTCCGTCAGGCGTGCCACGCCCAGCATGGAGATCAAACTGCCTGCACAGCCCTCTGGATCCTCCATGGCTGCCATCCCTCACGCGTCCATCCAGTGTGTCTCCGCCCAGACCATGGGCCCTCGTCCAACCTCGGCTCCTACAGCTCCTGCGCGTCCTGCTGTCTACCCGCTGGGCATTCGGGAGCGTGCGAGAGAATGGAGGTCTCGGACGACCTCAATTCTGGCTGCCACTCCACCACAGCAGCGGAAGCAGATGCTGGGTGAGTGTAGTGGTCTGGTTGACTGTTCACTGTTAATTGTCTGGTTCACTGCCAATTGCCTGACCCACACTTAAAGCCCTTGTAAAGACTGTGCCCCCAGTTAATTTCAATTAACTGTCCAATTTTCCCCTCAAGAACACAACATGGAGCCTTGGTCCAGCCCACACGGGACCATGTCGGGTTACCAAAAGGTAAGTAACCCCCCTAAAGGTTTACATTTCATATACCATGTAAGCATAGTTAGTCAACTTTATCTGGTTTTGTACAGTCCTGGACCTACACCCACTCTCTATTGAGACCAGACAACTCTTTAATGTCAGGCCACTATAAAGCTTCTCAGGATCTTGTCATTTCTCAATATCCATACTCAATTTCTATAGCTGAGCTTAAGATGGAGAACCTCAAGCTCAGGATTTACTTACATACCATGAGCAATGAGCAAAGAAATTATTGGATTAGCTTCAATGACTTTCTTTTCATTAAAACAGAAAACTCCACCTCAGATGATCTCCTCAACAATTGAGGATGAGGTCAACTACCTAGCGCTGCAGCTGGAGACCAAGCTGAGCCCCCCTCGCCCAAGGGAGAGTGGGAAGATGGGATTTTGGCCTTGTGTTGCCCCTGCGCCAACTCCACCTACTGGCCTGGCACTGGAGGCAGAGGGCAGGCCTCTGAGGAAGGACAGAGAGACAGGGCACTCCTGCTCCTACATCCGTGCTCCTGTGAGTGCCCTTAAGCCTGCTCCCCCTGTGATGGCCTCTCCAACACTCGAGGAGGAGGTCAACGACTTGGCACTTCAGCTGGAGGCCAAGCTGAGCCCCCCTCGCCTCAGGGAGAGTGGGAAGACAGGTTTTTGGCCTTGTGTTGCCCCTACATCCACTGCAACAATTGGCCTGGCAATAGAGGCAGAGGGCAGGCCTCTGAGGAAGGACAGACAGACAGGGCACTCCTGCTCCTACATCCGTGCTCCTGTGAGTGCCCTTAAGCCTGCTCCACCTGTGATGGCCTCTCCAACACTCGAGGAGGAGGTCAACAACTTGGCACTTCAGATGGAGGCCAAGCTTGTGTTGAGCTGCCCTCTGGTCAGGGAGCAGGCTGGGGCTAACCCTCTGGTCAGGGAGCAGGCTGGGGCTAACCCTCTGGTCAGGGAGTAGGCTGGGGCTAACCCTCCTCCTGCCAGTGGACCTGCCAGCACAACGCCTCACACCGTTGGTGCCACTAAACCCACTCCACCTCTGAAGGCCTCCCCAACAATCGAGGAGGAGGTCAACGACCTAGCGCTGCAGCTGGAGGCCAAGCTGAGCCTCCATCACCTCAGGGAGAGTGTCGCCCCAGCTGCCTCAACTCCACCGATGGGCCTGGCGCTGAAGGAGGAGGACAAGCCTCTGAGGACGGAGAGACAGACACGACACTCCTGCTCCTCCACCCGTGCTCTGAAAGGCTCTGGACGAAGTACTCGTAGACAGGAATGGGGTGAGGTCAAAACAGCCTGGACAGCCATTTGTTTTTTGATGCTTTCCATTTTGCAGGTTAAACAATATTAATTTTGTGATTTCAGATCTGACGGACATTAACGTCCAGCTGAACCCTGCATCAGTGAGCTCGAGCTTCACTATTCAGCTGGGTGTTGCCCTTTCAGATGAGAAAAAGCTGGTAAAGTCTATCTATCTATCTATCTATCTATCTATCTATCTATCTATCTATCTATCTATCTATCTATCTATCTATCTATCTATCTATCTATCTATCTGTCTGTCTGTCTATCTATCTGTCTGTCTGTCTGTCTATCTATCTGTCTGTCTGTCTGTCTGTCTATCTGTCTGTCTGTCTGTCTGTCGTTCTATCGATCTATCAATTTATCTATCTTATATAATGTTCTGGGCTGAATTACACTGTCAGTGAGGATAATGCACTGAAAATCTTACTATTGTCTGTTTTGACAGATTTGACAGATCCAGTTTCGGATGTTCGCCTGCCTGTGCGGACAGTGCACACACACACACACACACACACACACACACACACACACACACACACACATACACACACACACACACACACACAGAACAACTGCACCCCCCCCCACAGATACACAGACACACACAGAACAAAAACATACACGTGCACACACACACACACACATACAAACATTTGTATTCTCATGTTAGCTTTGACACTAGACATTTCTAACATAGGACATTTAGATCAAGGTTCAAGTCAAATTACTTTAAAACCTGAGGTCATTATTTTGCTAGTACACTGCGCTACCAAGTGTGCTTCATGTTCTGCTGGAATGTTACCCGAGTTGGTGGAATGTTTTCCAGAGCTCCAGACTTCTGTGTGGAGAGCTGTCCTTCTGGTTCCTGGTTGAAAGAAGGTTCTCAAGGGTTCTAGACTTCTGTGTGAAGGGCTCTTCTTCTGGTTCCTGTTTGAAGGTAGGTTCTCCAGGGTTCTAGACTACTGTGTGGAGAGCTGATCTTCTGGCATCGTTCACATCCGTGCTACTCTCTGGTTGGGTCGTACATCAGCACCACTAATCTCTCCAGCAGTAACATTGACCCTCTACTGACCAGGGTTATAATAGTTTTGCTTTTTTCATTAGTTTTTATTTTAGCCTCGTGAGACCATCCTGATCTCGTGAGCTCATGTTGTTTCACTCTGTGCAAAACAAACCATCTGGCGCACGTCAGGTTACTTCTGCGCAGGGGCACAGCTAAAGAAATAATGGAGGATAGATTTAATATCCACCCAAAATACTAGGCTTATGTATGAAATGAAAAAGACTAAAACTAAGGACATTTTCTCTACAATTTTAGTTTATTTTAGTTAGTTTTGTAAACACACAATACAGTTTTAGTTAGTTATCGTTTTTTTGTAAAGCCTAGTTTTTATTTTTATTTCAGTTAACTAAAATGTTTTTTTGTTTTTTAGTTAGTTTTCGTTAACTATAATAACCTTGCTACTGACCTCACTGGGCATAGAAGAGTCCACTGAAAGCAGTGTTGACCTCTGAGGAATAGTCCACGTTGTCCAGGCGTCCTGTCAGACAGTGTAGATGTGTCCCAGCCTGTGAAAGGACTGGGTGGCTCAGACACTGGGTGGCATTCATAGTGGTAAAACATTTGGTGAACAGCTATGTACCGCGGGTGTATGTCTTTTTATTATGGCTTCATTCAGCATACGGCTCATGATGTAGGTGTCGGCCTCTGGTGTCGGCTCAAACCTTTGGTACAGAGCTGTTCAAAAAATGTGGGGCACGTCTGCACTGTCTGACAGAGGAAACAGGACACCTGGGGAATGTGGACGTTTCTCAGAGGTCAACGCTGCTTTAATTGATCTCCTCAGCATGTCCAGTGAGGTCAGTAGAGGGTCACTGTTACTGCTGGAGAGATTAGAGGTGCTGATGTACGACCCAACCAGAGAGTAGCACGGATGTGAACGATGACAGGATGACAGCTCTCCACACAGAAGTCTAGAAACCTGGAGAACCTACTTTCAACCAGGATCCAGAAGATCAGCTCTTTACACAGAAGTTTAGAACCCTTGAGAACCTTCCTTCAACCAGGAACCAGAAGGACAGCTCTCCACACAGAGGTCTCGAACTCTTGAGAACATCCCACCATCCTGGGTAACACTCCAGCAGAACATGAAGCACACTTGCTAGCACAACGTACTAGCAAAAGAATGACCTCAGGTTTTAAAGTAATTTGACCTGGACCTTGATCTACATGTGCTAGGCTTTTCTCATACATTCCGTTACATTACTACATACTGCATTTGTTGTACTGAAATAAATATTTTCAACAATATAGCCTATATTTGTGTATGTGTTTTTGTGCGTGGCTGTAAGCCAGCGTTAGTATAGTATAGCAGTTGTCCGGTTATCACTCCCTCCCTCCGTCACTCTGGACAATGTTGGCCTGCAGTTCTCTGTTGGCACCACAAGAGGCAGTAGTCCCAGCACACCAAAATCAAGAAGGACACCAAAACCACCGCCGATCTCCACTGCACAAATAGAGTAGTGGTGAGAGTATTGGACCCCCACAGATGGGAATGGCTGTGTCCATGCTGTGCCAGCTGCTTCTGGATGCTCATCACCTGGCCTCTTTGTTGCTACTGGGGCTACTGGGGCTGGAGGCCACCCTGGTCGCCCGTTGGCCACTACAGACCCGCAGGCTGAGAACTTCCCACTCTGCCCGCCATACCTGCATCCTGATCTGGGCGCTGGTGCTACTGGAGCCCCTGGCTCTGCAGGCCTCCCAGTCCCACCAGGCCCAGGCGCCTCCCTCTGCTCCTTCACTTCCCCCAGGCTCTGTGGCTGCAGCTCCACCGCTCCACACTGCCTCCTCCTACCTGAGGGGGGCGCTGTGGCTGGCAAATGCATTGCTGCACTATGACGTCCTCTACCACAAACCACGGAGGAGCAAGAGCTGCTTCCATTAGATCCACAGACTGCCCCCCCCCCCCCAAACAGGCTCCTAAGCCCTTCCCCCTACACTTTTATGGAGATCTGAATGGATGGGATTGGTCAAAGTGATATGGTGGCAATTACAACCTGCCAATCAGAGAGGAAATTGGAGATATTGCGACATTGCTCAGGTGTATCAAATACCCTAAGATCTCTACAAGTTCTTAGGGGGAGACAGTTTTCTGTGTGCATGTTTGGTAAGACTTTTGGACTGTATCAATGTATTTATATGTATTTTATCACTAACTGCTTATTTACCTCAAAGATAACAGTTAACAGGTTGACAGAATCAGAATCAATTAAATGAACTTGAGCCTTGAGTGTTGGTTTTGTTGTTCTCCACTGAAGAGAGTATAACAATAAGTTGCTTTACATTTGAGTCATTTACTGGCTTTAATGGTGAGTTTATGTGGAAATGTGTGTGATTGTTATTTTGAGGCCTTAAATGGCCATTGCACACAAAAAATATTTTTCTAAGCATCTCTATTTATTAAATCTATTTTACTCTGCATCCTTACTTTTCTATTCAATATCAAAAAATGCTTTCCTTATTTCTTGCAAGATTTAGATTTGATTATTGTGTAAGATTGTTTACTGAGTAAAGTTGACATGTGTGCTGTACAGGTCGCATCAAATTCTCACCAGGGAGGTAACAATTGAAAAAAGAACAGTTCAAGTTTACCTTAACGTTAACTAGCTAGCGCTAGCTACAGTAGCACTGGCTATCTCTTGTCACTTTGGGCATCATTACATACATATAACAGATTGTAGTGCATAATCGTTTGTATTATTTTGATTACAACGTACAGATTTACTTTACGTTGCCCTAAAGTGATCTTTGTCGCCATACCCATGTGGGCTACCATCTTGTTCAGAGGGCTGTGTGACGTCAGAGTGCGCAATTGGGAGTACATCGATCTGGTACGAGTTCACAGGTGGGAAGTTACGGGTTTGACTGCCATTCCAGTGCATTTTCACGTGTAGAAGGTCGGAAAAACACGGGTTACGGGTTGCCTGGAATGCGGCATTATTCTAATAATTCACAATCAACTCAGTCCAACAGTTCATTCGAATCCAAAACAGTTCAGTTCAGTTCACTCTTCGAACCTGCTCCAAAGCAAAGAACGCAAGACTTACCGTTTGTCCACCGTCTGTCAGTCAGGTAGGCTAGTCGGGTCGGGTCGGTCCGCGCTGCCTTAAGATGAGCAGCTCACTCAAGCCCCCAGGATTCGAAATCTAAAGTAAAACCCTATTGAACCGCGCCATCTTGTCTAAATTTGTAGTCATTTGGCTATTTCCGGTGACTTTTGTACTTGCGCAGTTGTGCTTTTCTGTCCTACACGCGTCCACGAACAAGTTTTTGTAAAATGCAATGAAATGAAAACCGGCTTGCATGTTAACCTGTTTTTGTCAAATATATCCATTGGAGACATTCTTTTTTTATCCAGGCATCTTAGTTTTAACAGGTTAATTATAGCTGAACATGTTTTGTTTGCTAGTAGATGGTATTTATTCCATTCGCGATAACTTTATTGCAGCCAGGCTAAATTCCTCCAGGGAGCCAGTGACAGGCAAGTTGAAAAGCTTCATTCCCCGCCACAGGAGCTTTGGCCACTGCTACCGCATCTCGGATAACCCGCTGAGTTCGTGGCTGCTATTTCACATTCGCCCTTGATCAATCCCAATACCGATCCATGGTAATGGACACCTAGAGACACCTAACCCCAAATTGCTCCCAATGAGCAGGTTAGCACCTTGCATGGCAGCTACTGCCATTGGTGTGTGAATGAGAGGCCATTGTAAAGCTCTTTGAGTGCCGCTAAGGTGGAAAAGCGCTATATAAGTGCAGTCCATTTACCATTTACTCGTGGCCCTGGAACAGAAGCTCTGCTTCCCAGTGGAGATCGCCACAACAAACCTCAGACCAGACCTCAAGGCTTTGGTCCACCTCACTTCGCTACATGGTCTACATCGTAGAGCTGACAGTGCTCTGGGAGGATGCTGTGGACAAGGCCTTCGAACGTACTCTGGGCTGGCAGCCGACACCGAACAACACGGCTGGAAAGCTAAGGTTTGCCCAGTGGAAGTTGGCTGCAGAGGCTTTGTGGGCACATCAACTACCAGGCTGCCAAAGGACATGGAATTCTGAGGCCAGGCTCAACGTCTAGCCATCAAAGCTCTCTCCTGTGATGCGGAAAGGGCAAGCCAGTGGCTTTGGATCAAGAGGAGAGACAACGCCTGGGCTCTGAAGTAACATAAAGGATGAGATTACGTCAAGGAGGGTGAGCCTGGGACACCAGGCCTCATTGCTGAACTCTCTGGAGGTGTAGTGGGCTCATCAATGAAATGCTGAGGAAGGAGGGAGCCCAGTTGAAAACCCTGAGATGTCATCATTGTCCTCACTCACAACAACAAGATATGTGCAAACAAGGGATAGTATCACCTAGTCCTCTCCAGAACTGATTGCTACTCATGCAATCTTACTCTTATGCTCTTAGAGCGGTAACACGTGTGTGTGTGTGTGTGTGTGTGTGTGTGTGTTTGTGTGTGTGTGTGTTTGTGTGTGTGTGTGTGTGTGTAGGGAGGGGGCTAGCCATCTTTGTCAACGAGAAATGGTGCAACACCGGACACATACTGTAACTCTGAAGGAGAACATCAGCACTTGATGATGGGAAGAAGGCAAGCAGGCTCCAGAGCTCCAGAGCTCCACAAGCCATGCGTGCTCCATCTCACCGTTACATAATCATGTAGTATTATACAGCACCTGATGTCACCACAGGTAAAATACAACACTTCACTGTCACATGGTCCGCCAAAGTCTTTGAGATGGAGAAAAAGAGCGCGCTGGACTGGGCTGCAGCGCTGCAATGCAGCCAAACACAAGTTAATGAACCATATGATGGATCATTTCTCCATTTCTCCTCCAGGTGGTGGTCGGAGGGCGTGACGAAGAGGGACTGGTCTGAACTGGCGAGCATGTCTGGGTAGGACGGCTGCTGCTGGTTTCTGAGGCTGGAGAGAGACAGAGAGATGTGGAGGGTAGAGAGAGAGAGAGACAGAGAGAAAGAGAGAGAGTAAGAGAGAGGGAGAGAGTGAGCGAGAGAGAGAGCAAGCGTGAGAGTGAGAAAGAGTGAGAGAGAGCAAGTGTGAGAGAGAGAGAGCAGGTTAGAGATGAACTGCAAATAAATAAACCATTTCTTTGTCCCCTATAGGAGATAAACGTAAACATATGCTTCTCTATTCTCCCGGCCTGTCCACCTTTTCATACCATCTCCTCCTCTAACCTTCGGTCCCATTCAGGAGCTCACACACACTGATCTTTCACCTGGGTCTGGACCGCTGCCATTACAGTGAGGCTCCGCAAATGAAAAAGGTTCCAAATGAGTGATCAGTCTGGAGGCGTTGGGCTGTGTTGATATTTGTGTATCTGGCTGGTGCAGACAGACGGATCAAAAGAAAAGCAGCCTGACCTCCCTAGATGCTCCCTTGTCTCTCTTTGTGCTGCGGTTGGACTGGATGATTCACACTGCTAATAACGAACACAGAACAAGGACTGGGGGGGTACGGGGAGGGGGTTATGGGTTGGAATGGCCCAGAGAATAATCACAAGGGATTCTATGGGCTTTTCTTCTAGGCAGTACAGAGCAAATTATAGATTATGAATGATTTTGATTCCTTGACCCAGAGGACCACATGATTCTCTCTCTCAGGTAGTCTGTTCTGTTGTATGGGGCTAAGTAGACAAGACTGGAAAACAGTGGTTTAATGCAAGCCTGTCTGAGAGGAAACAAGGCTATTTCCATAGAGCAGCAGGGGCCGAAATGAACATTATTACAGGGATGTGAGAGCTAAGGCACAGGCAGAGTGACTCACTCATCAGCAGGGCTCTCCAGACATGGACTGGAGGCATCTTGCCTTTAAACCCATCTTGAAGGACACCAACTGAAAAAGGCCACAGGACTATTCCAGTTGTATACAGTACTGTAGTGCTACTGTTGCATCGTGTTACCTCATGACTTCACTAGACTACATACGGTCAAAGACAGAAAGATACGTCATGGAAGAAACCTGTAAGTTACATGGTAATCAATAATGACAACCAAACAGATGCTGCAGGTCATCCCTTTCATCCCACACAATAGAGCAGGGGTATGTATGTAGAATTGCAGCCTCCCTAGTGAATCAGAGCAACTTATATCCAACAAATATCATCCAGTATCGATATATAAAAACTTTTTTTTTTACTTCTAATTTTTTATCATTATATTTTAATGTAAATAATCTTGCACAAACTGGTTTCCTATTCCCCAAGTTGCTGTAATAATGAATTGAGTTGAATTTGCGCGGATTCCTTGAGTGAATATTACCGATGGGGCTAAATAAAGAAGAGGTTCTGATGAGCCAAGAGGGGATGGGGTCTATGCATGGGAACGATCCCAATCATCTTTCTGCTCGCCGAGCTCTATGAGTCTATACTGAGTCTATAGTATACTATCTCTACTGTCTATACTGAGTCTATAGTATACTATCTCTACTGTCTATACTGAGTCTATAGTATACTATCTCTACTGTCTATGCTATACTGAGTCTATAGTATACTATCTCTACTGTCTATACTGAGTCTATAGTATACTATCTCTACTGTCGGATTGAATCCCTGTATATATATATTCCGCTACCTGCGGAAACTATGACTTCAAAATGCTAAATGATCACACCAGGTGACATGTCCATCGTCTCACTTCTGAATCTGACACATTTCCATAAGACACAATCGTATTGTTTCATTCCTTTTCGTTCTTTCTTTTCAGTTGATACACCATGCGCAGTAGGCTCACCTGATTCGAAACTGCGTTGACTTATAGTATATATTAAAAAATATCAGGCTATTTAAAGATTGAAACGTGTGTAGATCAGTGTAACAGCAGGTATGGAATTATGAGTCTAGTCTATTTTTCATTTCCCCACTAGATGGAGGACTTATCCCATCACAAAGACTGTCAATCTAGTTCCAGTGCCAGTTTTAGTGCAGATAGACTGTAATATTGAAAGTTAATATGAAAGCAATTGCATGTTAAAAACAGCTACGTATTGTGGTGTTACATATGTAACAAACGAATTACAGTCTGTCTTTTGGGATTTTGTGTTAATTGTCCTTCAGTGTACTGAATTGTATTCTAACAAATAAAATATCACTATTATACATTTTATCTGGTTTAAGTTCAAAGTGTGTGTGTGTGTGTGTGTGTGTGTGTGTGTGTGCGTGTGTGTGTGTGTGTGTGTGAGATCCACATCAAGCTAATCAGAACTGAACACAGACTACATGACAGCATAGAGTGCTCACACCAGGGACTGCCCACCTGTTCTAGAACATTGAGATGGAATTTGAGCGGCATGTCCATTATTGAGTGTGATATTCTTTGATGACATCATGACACAATTCTGTTCTTTTTTTGTTTGTTTGGAGTTACTATGGACATTTCAGCAGTACTTTGGCATTCACACTCACCAACTCTCAAACAGAATAGCTACTTTAAATGTCTGGTTCAACATGATACACCGTAACCCATCACATTTGATTGATGTCAGGGGGCAGGAAGAACAGTAAGTTGTTTATATTTCCAGGTTTGGAATATCTATTTTAGTTTATGAAGCAAAAGCTCACAATCTCTCTCAATTCAATTTAATTCAATTCAACAAGCTTAAACATACACAGTACATTAATATTGCCAAAGCATAGAAGAAATCAAATAACAAAAAAGACAAAAACATGCATTCTCTCTCTCTCTCTCATCAAGGGTCAAGACTCATCTGGCCCAACAGAAAGAAAGGCATGCCTCTTCTGTCTATAAGGTAAGACAAGAGTGCCCTGTTTTTGAAATAATGCTAATACAGTACATAGAGTGAAGTGGATAGGAACATGAAGCCCAGCCAAGCATACCATTCCCCAGGTACTGCAGAGACAGAGCTGAGCAGTTTGAAGTAGGGCTTAGGCCAGCAAGGACCCACCATATTAATAGTAATCTTAATAGGGTAAGAAGATGTAGAGCATGTAGCAAATGCAACTGTAATATCAAATCTGGTCATAGGCCAAAATTGCTCCAATGTTGGCATTGTTTGTTTCTATGGCAACCTTTCTGGTGTCATGGAAACCTCCCTGACTGAAATCTGGTGTTTGCTATGACGATATGGTGATTTCTCCATGCTGCTTTGGATGATATGCTGTGGCTGTGTGTGTGTGTGTGTGTGTGTGTGTGTGTGTGTGCATGCTTCTGTGTATGTGTTAATACCAGTATTTTGTTTTCTCAGAGCAAGTTGAGGTACCCTCAGATCCCCCTAAGCATGATGGATACCACAGTTACCATGGCAATAGACCGCGCCCTGCAGTTCACAAAAGCCTGCTTAGGCCGGGAACGGAGAGCTACAGCCTCTGCCAACCCTGGCTGGTAATTGACAATATCAATATGTGAACATATTGACAGTCATATCTCCCAATATGCGTGCTTTCCAATTTTATCCTGTCAACCAAAAACAGGATAACTCCCAACAGCCATCCTGTGATGGCATCCTCCTGTCCCTGGCTGGAGTCGGAGGAGGGAGCCACGTCTGCCCCTGCTCCTGTCCCTACCCCTGTCCCTGCCAGTGGAGCCATAGGTACCAGGTCCATGACAGAGAAGGCAACCCAGACCGTGGCTCTACTGATTCCCATCACTAAGACCTGTAGTGTGATGACACCGGGGCAAAGGCAACAAGCGGAAAAGCAAGTACCAGTATTACTCTGAGACAGCGAGTGTACACAGTTACTGCGACCTCTCTATAAGATATTTATTCATGTCATCTCATACTATAGGCAAATTAATATTATGTAAGCTACAGGTGTAATGACTGATATCATAACTTATAGGCAGCTGGCCAAACGTGCGCAGGCGCTCCTGAGCCAGCGTCGCCTTGCTGAGAGGCTGCTGGCGTTTGAATGCCAACTAGATGCCATGAAGGAGTCCGTGCTCTGCTTGAAGGTGGACCTCGTGGGGATTTTCGATGACATGACGGAGGAGGTGGCAAGTGAGGTGCCAGAGGAGATGGTTGGGGAGGAGATGCAGGAGGGGAAGGCTGCCCTTACCCCTGCTCCTCCTCCATTGCCAGTCCCTGCTCCTTCCTCTGCTCCTGCCCCTGTTTCCAACCCTGCGCCTGTTCTCGCCTCTGACCGTGAAGCCATGGCTATAAGTTCCATAGATGACAAGGGCAACCAGACCTGTCCTCTGTCGATGCCGGACACTGAAACCAGCAGTGTCATGATCCTGGGCAAAACACAACAGGTGGAAAAGTAAGTCTTTCTTGTGTGTGTGTGTGTGTGTGGGGGGGGGGTGCAACCACCCTTAACTAATATCACCCACAGTGCTCGTGATATTGATTTGATGTCTTTTATGTAATTTATATTATAGGCTGCTGCTGACAGTGACATCTCAAGCAGAGTGCATTGTGGATGACAAGAGGGAGGTGCCACATGTGACAGTTGAGGAGAGGGCCACGCCTGTCTCTGCTAGAGAGAAGGCTGAGACACATGGCCTTAGAGAGACCTTTGAGGACACGCACAACTTTCCTGACGACCTCTCTGATGACTTCTGTGGTGACCTTGAAGACTTCCCTGACGACTCTCTGTTTCTTGAAAAACCGTGCCTTGATGCTCTGGGCGCCTCCAAAGCAGAGGTCTCCGCGGTAAGCAGGCTGGTGCAGATGGCTACTCAAGAGTTCTGGAAGACCTGTGATCTGAACCAGAGGCCATGTCTGCTGAGTGAGAAGGACAAGCCCTCCCTCCCTGCCTACTACCTGAGCAACGACACCCACCATCAGGGGCCCAGCTTGCATAACTCCTACCGGGTGGTGAGTTGTGTTGCCGACTGAACCTAAGAGCAGAACTGCTGGAGAAACTTGGTTTGTCTTTAACGCTGCTCTGAATGACTGTATTTTGTTTGTTGATGTGGTGTGTGTTCTACAGGCTGTGTTTGACTGCACATGGAAAGTGTTGAGAGAGAAGCTGGCAGGTGACACTACTTGTGATAGCCTCAAAGAGCTCCAGGTGAGTCTGTGTGAGTGTATGTCTGGGTCTGTGTGTGCCGTGTGTGTATGTGTCAGAGAGAGACAGAGTCAGTCAGACATACAGGTATGACGAGAGACACAAACCAAGGAAGGCATATTTTTTAAGAAGAATATGTTTACTGAGTATTTGCTGTTTGTGTATTTCATGTAGGATTACCTTACTCAAGCGGTTCTGTTCTACTACGGACTTCTGGAGAACACAGAGACTCCCAAGAAGGAGGAAGTGGAGGTGGCCAAGGAGATCAGGGTGGGGGAGGACTGCGTTGTGGAGACGGAGAGAGAGACTGACCTGGAAGAGGAGATGAAGGATGTCAGTGAGGACAGTGAGATCCCAGAGGAGATATTTGAGGAGGAGGAGGAGGAGGGCTTTGTGGAGGAGAAGGAACTGGAGGTGGAGGAAACAGAGGGAGAGCTTGGCCCTCTGAGCGAAGCGCCGTGCCTCTTCAAGGACGCCCCGACTCTCAACAGCCAAACGGCAGAGAAGAGGCTGGTTAGCGATGACAAGGTACGTCAACGATAGTTGACTGCTATATTGACTATACAACTTAAAGTCACAGGCTCTCAGTAATAGCCTCTTGCTGTGTCATCCCACAGGCCGATGGCAACCCTGAGGTGGCTGCTGAACGGCCTGCTGGGGAAAGCAAAGAGGAGAGGAAAGAGAGCGCAACAGATGTAAGCGAAAGAAAGCAAGATAGTCATTCTGTATATCTTGACTTGTAAAGCATCAATGAATACATTCCGTCCCCCTCCAAACACCCCTAGAATGATGACGAGGACTATGAGGTTTCCTTCGAGCTCCCCCTGGTGGAAGGTGTGGAGGAAGAGAAGGTGGAAGAGGTAAAGGGTCTTTGGCTAAAAAAACAACAACTGTAAAATTAAGATGCATTATCCAGGGGTGATGCATTATGGCCTGATTCCCACCCTCAGGCTGAGGCTGACTATGAAAATGACTTTGAGTCGTCTGAGGAGAGTGAATCTGAGGACACTAGCTCCAGCTCTAGCACCCGCTCACCCCCCTTCCCTCATCAGAGCCCCTCCCAGGTGAGCAGCGTTAGTTGGTTCCTGATCACTCTAAGTCTCAGTGACCCCACGTTAACTCTTGATTAAAATATCAAGCTTATGTAATAACACAGTCTTTCGATGTACATTCAGCTTTTCCATGTCCTGTCCTGCCAGGTCAAGGAGGCTGAAGGCACAATCCAACCTGGACCATTGGCTGTGTGGAAAGCGGACGAGCTTGACGGTCTCCTGGAAGAGTTTGACAATGACATTTTCCATCATGAGCCCTCCAAACCAAACCAAGCCAAAGCCAAAGCCAAAGCCAACGCCAACGCCAAAGTCCCCCTGGTGGTGCCACACAACATGGCAGAGGTGACCAGGCTGGTCCACTTGGCCAGCGAGGAGATGTGGAGGGGCTGCCAGCTGGGCCAGGGACCCCGCGTCCTCACTGATGCCATGAAGCCGCACGTCCCCCTGGGCATCTACGCAGAGGGCGAGGACCTGGAGACCAGCAGCAAGCGCAGCTACCGTATGGTATGATGACAAGTCATGACTCAAAAGTAGCCCAAGGACAGTGTAAAATGCAACTGTAGTATATTAAAGGTTATGTTAAAGGGTTTGCAAGGAGGTTTCTCTTTGTAGTTGTGACAGTGACATTGTAAGTCATTTTTCTGTTTTCTCTGAAGGCTGTGTTTGCCCTCACCTGGGAGATCCTGAAGGACATCTACCCAGAGGGAAATGTACCCACAAAGCCATGGGAGAAGCCTGTGCCCAAGCAGCGCATGTATAAGTGCAACATCTGCAACTTCAACAACCTGCAAGAGGTTCAGGTAAGACGGCAGCAGTAGATACATTCCTCTTTCTTTACTGCTCTCTTAGTTTCTGTCTATCAGTGTTGATCTCTCTCCTTCTCCCACTTTAACAGATTTGCCATGCATATTAATTTCTATCTAAGCCTTTCTCTCTTTCCTTCTTTTTTCTTTCTTGAAGGATTTCATTACTGAGGAGGTCCTGATAGCATTCGGGCTGAAGAAGGTTGAAGTTGATTTATCCAAAAAGTTTGGAAAGACCTTCGGAGCCAGCCTCAAGATGAAAAAACATCACAGAGTCGATAACATTTTGGTAAGATATTGTGTTGCTTCTCAGACCATACCAGTAACTGCTATGTGCTCTCTCTCTATCCATCTCTCTTTCACACACACAAAGACACACAATGAATTCTCCTCCTCTATTTCAGCTCCAAGAGTTACCTATGGAGCAGCAGCAAATGCAGAATTGGCAAGAGGATGAGTACAAATTTAAGATGAAACTGGCAGACGACCTTCACAAGTACCTATTAGACAACACTGTTGAAGCCCTGAACAAAATCTGGGAGAAGAAAGCCAATGACCAGGCCAATGACCAGGCCACCTCTCATCCTCCTGCACCTGCTCCAGTCCCTGCCCCTGTTTTCAACCCTGCGCTTGGTCTTGTAACCCCGGGACTCGATGCTCTGAGTGCCTCTGAAGACAATGCCAAGATTGATGAAGGGAAGGGTGCCCAGTGTGAGGTAGAGGAGAGTGAGGATGAGGAGGTTGAGGAGGAAATCAAGGAGGAGATTGTTGAGGACAACAGAGGGATTGTGGAGGACGCCAATATGAAGGGAGAGAAGGCTGAGACACATGGCCTTAGAGAGACCTTTGAGGACACGCACAACTTCCCTGACAACCTCCCTAATGACTTCTGTGGTTACCTTGAAGACTTCCCTGACGACTCACTTTTTCTTGAAAAAACGTGCCTTGATGCTCTGGGCGCCTCCAAAGCAGAGGAGGTCTCCGCGGTAAGCAGGCTGGTGCAGATGGCTACTCAAGAGTTCTGGAAGACCTGTGATCTGAACCAGAGGCCATGTCTGCTGAGTGAGGAGGAGAAGCCCTCCCTCCCTGCCTACTACCTGAGCAACGACACCCACCATCAGGGGCCCAGCTTGCATCACTCCTACCGGGTGGTGAGTTGTGTTGCCGACTGAACCTTAGAGCAGAACTGCTGGAGAAACTTGGTTCGTCTTTAACGCTGCTCTGAATGACTGTATTTTGTTTGTTGATGTGGTGTGTGTTCTACAGGCTGTGTTTGACTGCACATGGGAAGTGTTGAGAGAGAAGCTGGCAGGTGACACTACTTGTGATAGCCTCAAAGAGCTCCAGGTGAGTCTGTGTGAGTGTATGTCTGGGTCTGTGTGTGCCGTGTGTGTATGTGTCAGAGAGAGACAGAGTCAGTCAGACATACAGGTATGACGAGAGACACAAACCAAGGAAGGCATATTTTTAAAGAAGAATATGTTTACTGAATATTTGCTGTTTGTGTATTTCATGTAGGATTACCTTACTCAAGCCGTTCTGTTCTACTACGGACTTCTGGAGAACACAGAGACTCCCAAGAAGGAGGAAGTGGAGGTGGCCAAGGAGATAAGGGTGGGGGAGGACTGCGTTGTGGAGACGGAGAGAGAGACTGACCTGGAAGAGGAGATGAAGGATGTCAGTGAGGACAGTGAGATCCCAGAGGAGATATTTGAGGAGGAGGAGGAGGAGGAGGAGGAGGAGGAGGAGGAGGAGGGCTTTGTGGAGGAGAAGGAACTGTAGGTGGTGGAAACAGAGGGAGAGCTTGGCCCTCTGAGCGAAGCGCCGTGCCTCTTCAAGGACGCCCCGACTCTCAACAGCCAAACGGCAGAGAAGAGGCTGGTTAGCGATGACAAGGTACGTCAACGATAGTTGACTGCTATATTGACTATACAACTTAAAGTCACAGGCTCTCAGTAATAGCCTCTTGCTGTGTCATCCCACAGGCCGATGGCAACCCTGAGGTGGCTGCTGAACGGCCTGCTGGGGAAAGCAAAGAGGAGAGGAAAGAGAGCGGAACAGATGTAAGCGAAAGAAAGCAAGATAGTCATTCTGTATATCTTGACTTGTAGAGCATCAATGAATACATTCCGTCCCCCTCCAAACACCCCTAGAATGATGACGAAGACTATGAGGTTTCCTTCCAGCTCCCCCTGGTGGAAGGTGTGGAGGAAGAGAAGGTGGAAGAGGTAAAGGGTCTTTGGCTAAAAAAACAACAACTGTAAAATTAAGATGCATTATCCAGGGGTGATGCATTATGGCCTGATTCCCACCCTCAGGCTGAGGCTGACTATGAAAATGACTTTGAGTCGTCTGAGGAGAGTGAATCTGAGGACACTAGCTCCGGCTCTAGCACCCGCTCACCCCCCTTCCCTCATCAGAGCCCCTCCCAGGTGAGCAGCGTTAGCTGGTTCCTGATCACTCTAAGTCTCAGTGACCCCACGGTAACTCTTGATTAAGAAGTCAAGCTTATGTAATAACACAGTCTTTCGATGTACATTCAGCTTTTCCATGTCCTGTCCTGCCAGGTCAAGGAGGCTGAAGGCACAATCCAACCTGGACCATTGGCTGTGTGGAAAGCGGACGAGCTTGACGGTCTCCTGGAAGAGTTTGACAATGACATTTTCCATCATGAGCCCTCCAAACCAAACCAAGCCAAGCCAAAGCCAAAGCCAAAGTCCCCCTGGTGGTGCCACAAAACATGGCAGAGGTGACCAGGCTGGTCCACTTGGCCAGCGAGGAGATGTGGAGGGGCTGCCAGCTGGGCCAGGGACCCCTCGTCCTCACTGATGCCATGAAGCCGCACGTCCCCCTGGGCATCTACGCAGAGGGCGAGGACCTGGAGACTAGCAGCAAGCGCAGCTACCGTATGGTATGATGACAAGTCATGACTCAAAAGTAGCCCAAGGACAGTGTAAAATGCAACTGTAGTATTTTAAAGGTTATGTTGAAGCCCTGAACAAAATCTGGGAGAAGAAAGCCAATGACCAGGCCACCTCTCATCCTTCTGCACCTGCTCCAATCCCTGCCCCTGTTTTCAACCCTGCGCTTTGTCTTGCATCTGACCGTGAAGCCATGGATATCAGTTCCATGGATGACAAGGGCAACCAGACCTGTGCTCTGCCGATGCAGGTCACTGAGACCAGCAGTGTCATGATCCTGGATGATATGTGACAGGTGGAAAAGTAAGTCTTTCTTATGGGAAACCTCTCTGATGATTTGTTGATGTGGTGTGTGTTCTACAGGCTGTGTTTGAATGCACATGGAAAGTGTTGAGAGAGAAGCTGGCAGGTGACACAACTTGTGATAGCCTCAAAGAGCTCCAGGTGAGTCTGTGTGAGTGTATGTCTGGGTCTGTGTGTGCCGTGTGTGTGTGTCCGAGAGCTTTGTGGAGGAGAAGGAACTGGAGGTGGAGGAAACAGAGGGAGAGCTTGGCCCTCTGAGCGAAGCGCCGTGCCTCTTCAAGGACGCCCTGACTCTCACCAGCCAAACGGCAGAGAAGAGGCTGGTTAGCGATGACAAGGTACGGCAACGATAGTTGACTGCTATATTGACTATACAACTTAAAGTCACAGGCTCTCAGTAATAGCCTCCTGCTGTGTCATCCCACAGGCCGATGGCAACCCTGAGGTGGCTGCTGAACGGCCTGCTGGGGAAAGCAAAGAGGAGAAGAAAGAGAGCTCAACAGATGTAAGCGAAAGAAAGCAAGATAGTCATTCTGTATATCTTGACTTGTAGAGCATCCATGAATACATTCCGTCCCCCTCCAAACACCCCTAGAATGATGACGAAGACTATGTGGTTTCCTTCCAGCTCCCCCTGGTGGAAGGTGTGGAGGAAGAGAAGGTGGAAGAGGTAAAGGGTCTTTGGCTAAAAAAACAACAACTGTAGAATTAAGATGCATTATCCAGGGGTGATGCATTATGGCCTGATTCCCACCCTCAGGCTGAGGCTGACTATGAAAATGACTTTGAGTCGTCTGAGGAGAGTGAATCTGAGGACACTAGCTCCAGCTCTAGCACCTGCTCACCCCCCTTCCCTCATCAGAGCCCCTCCCAGGTGAGCAGCGTTAGCTGGTTCCTGATCACTCTAAGTCTCAGTGACCCCACGGTAACTCTTGATTAAGAAGTCAAGCTTATGTAATAACACAGTCTTTCGATGTACATTCAGCTTTTCCATGTCCTGTCCTGCCAGGTCAAGGAGGCTGAAGGCACAATCCAACCTGGACCATTGGCTGTGTGGAAAGCGGACGAGCTTGACGGTCTCCTGGAAGAGGACCGTGAAGCCATGGATATCAGTTCCATGGATGACAAGGGCAACCAGACCTGTGCTCTGCCGATGCAGGTCACTGAGACCAGCAGTGTCATGATCCTGGATGAAATGCGACAGGTGGAAAAGTAAGTCTTTCTTATGGGTAACCTCTCTGATGATTTGTTGATGTGGTGTGTGTTCTACAGGCTGTGTTTGACTGCACATGGAAAGTGTTGAGAGAGAAGCTGGCAGGTGACACTACTTGTGATAGCCTCAAAGAGCTCCAGGTGAGTCTGTGTGAGTGTATGTCTGGGTCTGTGTGTGCCGTGTGTGTGTGTCAGAGAGCTTTGTGGAGGAGAAGGAACTGGAGGTGGAGGAAACAGAGGGAGAGTGTTACGGCTCCGCCTCCGCCTGGGCGCTCTCCAGCTCCCACCACCGTTCCCGCAGCACGCACGCCACGGCCTTCTACTTCAGCGCGCGCTCTGCACGCCCTCCGACGTAATCACCCCAGCACACCTGAAGACGGTTCTGCTAACCAGCTCCGAGGGCGCGGCTCACCTGCTGCCACTAATCATCCAATCACCTCCCCTATAAGAACCCGGTCTTCCCAACGTTCGTCGCCAGTTCTTCCCTAAGATTCCTTGTGGCAAGTTGTGGTTTTCTAAGTTCTCGTGCTAGTAGTTATCATAGTTGTATTTTTCCGTGTTACTCATTCTACTCTCCACTCCTCCAGATTCCGGTTTGTTTGCTGCTCTTTCCCTGGACTGACACACGGCTTCCCCGACCCATTCTCCCCGGACCTCGACCACGGCTTGGATTACATTTTCTGGACATTGTTTGTTGATCGATTGACCCCTGCCTGAACTTGACTACCCTTTGCCTTGCCCTCTGCACCGTCGCTATTGTATTAAACCGCCCTCTGGGCTTGGAACTGTCCGTCTGTGTCCGTGGTCCTGCATTTGGGTCAGCTAGCCAACCAGCCCCCTTACAGAGAGCTTGGCCCTCTGAGCGAAGCGCCGTGCCTCTTCAAGGACGCCCCGACTCTCACCAGCCAAACGGCAGAGAAGAGGCTGGTTAGCGATGACAAGGTACGTCAACGATAGTTGACTGCTATATTGACTATACAACTTAAAGTCACAGGCTCTCAGTAATAGCCTCCTGCTATGTCATCCCACAGGCCGATGGCAACCCTGCGGTGGCTGCTGAACGGCCTGCTGGGGAAAGCAAAGAGGAGAGGAAAGAGAGCGAAACAGATGTAAGCAAAAGAAAGCAAGATAGTCATTCTGTATATCTTGACTTGTAGAGCATCAATGAATACATTCCGTCCCCCTCCAAACACCCCTAGAATGATGACGAAGACTATGAGGTTTCCTTCGAGCTCCCCCTGGTGGAAGGTGTGGAGGAAGAGAAGGTGGAAGAGGTAAAGGGTCTTTGGCTAAAAAAACAACAACTGTAAAATTAAGATGCATTATCCAGGGGTGATGCATTATGGCCTGATTCCCCCCCTCAGGCTGAGGCTGACTATGAAAATGACTTTGAGTCGTCTGAGGAGAGTGAATCTGAGGACACTAGCTCCAGCTCTAGCACCCGCTCACCCCCCTTCCCTCATCAGAGCCCCTCCCAGGTGAGCAGTGTTAGCTGGTTCCTGATCACTCTAAGTCTCAGTGACCCCACGTTAACTCTTGATTAAGAAGTCAAGCTTATGTAATAACACAGTCTTTCGATGTACATACAGCTTTTCCATGTCCTGTCCTGCCAGGTCAAGGAGGCTGAAGGCACAATCCAACCTGGACCATTGGCTGTGTGGAAAGCGGACGAGCTTGACGGTCTCCTGGAAGAGTTTGACAATGAAATTTTCCATCATGAGCCCTCCAAACCAAACCAAGCCAAAGCCACAGCCAAAGCCAAAGTCCCCCTGGTGGTGCCACACAACATGGCAGAGGTGACCAGGCTGGTCCACTTGGCCAGCGAGGAGATGTGGAGGGGCTGCCAGCTGGGCCAGGGACCCCGCGTCCTCACTGATGCCATGAAGCCGCACGTCCCCCTGGGCATCTACGCAGAGGGCGACGACCTGGAGACCAGCAGCAAGCGCAGCTACCGTATGGTATGATGACAAGTCATGACTCAAAAGTAGCCCAAGAACAGTGTAAAATGCAACTGTAGTATATTAAAGGTTATGTTAAAGGGTTTGCAAGGAGGTTTCTCTTTGTAGTTGTGACAGTGACATTGTAAGTCATTTTTCTGTTTTCTCTGAAGGCTGTGTTTGCCCTCACCTGGGAGATCCTGAAGGACATCTACCCAGAGGGAAATGTACCCACAAAGCCATGGGAGAAGCCTGTGCCCAAGCAGCGCATGTATAAGTGCAACATCTGCAACTTCAACAACCTGCAAGAGGTTCAGGTGAGACGGCAGCAGTAGATACATTCCTCTTTCTTTACTGATCTCTTAGTTTCTGTCTATCAGTGTTGATCTCTCTCCTTCTCCCACTTTAACAGATTTGCCATGCATATTCATTTCTATCTAAGCCTTTCTCTCTTTCCTTCTTTTTTCTTTCTTGAAGGATTTCATTACTGAGGAGGTCCTGATAGCATTCGGGCTGAAGAAGGTTGAAGTTGATTTATCCAAAAAGTGCATTGTGGATGATAAAAGGGAGGTGCCATATGAGACAGTAGAGGAGAGGGCCACGCCTGTCTCTGCTAGTCTCCTTGCACCATCGGCTGTCCCTGCACCTGCTCATGCCTTGGCCAGTGGAGCGATGGGGGAGTACCAACGCAAGATAAAACTGGCAGACGACCTTTTAGAGTACTGACTAAAAGACACTGTCGGGGCCCTGAACAAAGTCTGGGAGAAGAAAGCCAATGACCAGGCCAACGACCAAGCCACTGGGGAAACCCAAAAATAGGCTTAATGGCCGCCAATTTCCTCTGTTTACATTTTCAATGCCTGAGGAGTAAACTCCGGCTCATGAGAATGATTTAAATCTATTAAAACCGCATTCCGTTTCTGTCTGAAGTTCACCGTATCCACCACAGTCTCTGATCTTGTCTATGGGTCAGACAGCAGACAAGGCCAACCTTTAAGAGGACATGCACTGTAGGACACTAAGCAATATATATATATACACACACACACAAACACACACACACACATACATACACACACGTCAGCACAACCAAGGAACCACCAGGACGTGTAAAACTTTTTTTGTCTGTTTTGTCTGTCTTGAGGCTGTCCATAGGTTTCTATGGTTGTAGGAAGATGTTAACCAAAACCTGAACCTGAAATGACAGGAACATGCCAAAGTGGTAGAAGCTGTGAGATACATCCTTCTCTTTCTCTATTGAGGATGAGGTCATTATCTTTCCACTATCCCTCTATGCATCTCTCCTTTCATCTGGAGCCAAAGAGTCTCTTGCATCAATCAGCGTTATGAGGACTGGGATGAGGAAGGTACATAGTCATCAGTGTAATAAGGTTTGGACTGGTTCTTCTGATGAGAGTAAATTACCATAAGTCTCCTCTCCTCCCTCCCCCCTCTTCTCCTCCTCTTCTCCTCTCCTCTCCTCTCTTTTCCTCTCCTCTCCTCTCCATCCTCCTCAGTCTGACTCGGTTATCTGCCAATGCAGCAGTGTTGAGGAGGGAAAAAAGGCTTTGTTGCAGCTGAAATGCAAACACTCGCTCAAACGCAAACACACATGCTCAGAGGCCACATAGTGTACAGTACGTGCGGGTGCATGCAAATCACGTGAGCACACACACACACACACACACACACACACACACAGATGCCCAGAGACACTTCTACAGTAGTGTATCTGGGTCATACTGACAAGTGATAGAGGAAAGCAAACATTGTAGATTAAGCAAACATTGTAGATAAAGCAAACATTGTAGACAAAGTAATATTAGCCTACATACTATAAATATGTCATTCTTATCCACCCCAACACCCACAGATCTGTCTGAGAACACATAAGTTCAGCTGATGATCAGTTTTTTAAATTGAAATTACATACCAGGAAACATTTCATGAATGTTCAATGAATTCAACAAAACAAGACTTCAGGGAAATGCCAAGACTGTACATAGGATTGAGTTTCCTGGTGACTACGCAGAGAAAGGGGTCACTGGCTCTGTGCACTCCCTGTTTGCAACCTACCTGACAGGCCGCTCCAACCAGGTGACATGGAGAGGGTCGATGTTGAATCCACGTAGTTTGACTACGGGGGTTCCTCAAGGGTCTGTCCTGGGTCCTCTCCTTTTTGTGCGTGGCTGTAAGCCAGCACCTAGGATAGCGTTTGTCCGGTTGTCACTCCTTCCCTCCCTCCGGTCAATGTTGACCTGCATATCTCTGTTGGCACCACAAGAGGCAGTAGTCCCAGCACACCAAAATGAAGGACATCAACATCAACCTGCTGATCTCCACTGCACAACTAGAGTAGCGGTGAAACTATTGGACTCCCACCCGGGAGATTGGGGTTCAAGATATGGATGCGCATCGAAAACCGGTTCTTGTTGAGAACCAGTTCCCAGTGAATCAAATCCTTGGAATTGTTAGCCAAAATCCTTAACGATTCCGCTATCGATTCCTGTTGTTGCTGCGATGACGTCGCACGCACGATGCCTTGTTTTGTTTTATTAGAAGAAGAGGCCAGCAACATGTCGTCTAGGCATAAACGTTCGAAAGTGTAGTTACATTTCACGCGACAAGATGTCAACACGGCCACTTGCAATGCTTGCAAAAAACATATCAAAGGGGGGAAATACTACAAATATGCAAAAAAAATTGGCCACACAGCATGCGATAACTTTGCAGGAATGTCCCGTTTTTGATGCGCTCCAGGGTGACGACAGCAGCGCAGCTAACGTGTAGTCGAAGGTAAACTCCTCCAGAGTCCCTGTCTATTGTGTTAGTGCCATTTGTTGAATTGTGTAAACCAGCTTTCACTATATGAATAATCTCCATTTCCATTCATGTAATTTAGATGATGACGTTCAGAGTCGGTCACGTTCTGGTCGGTCTGGGTCAGAGGCTACTTCTTGTAGAAGTAGTAGAATTGTTAATTCTCCACAGTTGATGGTTGCAGACCTACTCAGTTCCATTTGGACTTCACTTGATTGTATTTGTTGCCAGTTGCCGCTGCTAGTTTTATTTTTGTCAGCTCAGCTCATATCCCTTTTTAAATGGAAGGAGCATTGTAATTTCTACTAGTAACATGTTAGACTGTTATTGGATTTAAAATTCAACAGAATAATTCATAATTCAAAATTTCATATGATGGTTCATAGGACTTATTACCAGACTTTTATGTTGGCTTTTTTGAATACCTTGAGTAGACTAATTTAGATTTTATGTGACATTTAAGCTGTAAATATGTGCATTCGTCATGAATGATAGAATGACCGCGGATAGGATCCTCCCTCTTAAGCCCCTGTTGTATTTTTTGTTTGCTATTCTTCACTTTGTCTTCAGCACTAGATTATGCTCTTACTCACTAATACTCACTGGTCAGTAGTAGAACACTGACGTTTTCTACGTTTAATGCAATTATTGTAAGTCACTGGATAAAGGCATCCGCTAAATTACTGTAATGTAATGTAATCAGTTGTTAAGTTGTAATGTAATGTAATCAGTTGTTAAGTTGTAATGTAATGTAATGTAATCAGTTGTTAAGTTGCCATCAGTAGTAGGATGTGCTAAGAGGCTCACTCTAGAAGCAGCTCTGATCAGTCCATCACATGCAAACCTAATCCTGTACTCTGGAAATCAATGTTCAATAACTGGCATGGGCTGCGAACAACGCATTGTAGACAGAACAAGTGTTCCTCTGAACGACTGAAACCCAACGGACAGTAGGCTATAGTGACACGTGAGTCATACTACACAGAATCCTTTGCTTTAGTTGCGGACATTTTACAAATGCAGGGACAGCATAACTGCATCTGAATACCGTTGCCACGATGCAAACACAAAACTGACTGGTGCACACTGCATCTTTACCGGACAATTGAGGAGAGTCATTTGTGTGGTTTCCTGGATTTCCAGAATTGAAAGGGCCTCATAGAGACTTTAGAGCTCCAGGAGCAAATAACACTTAAAACATTTCATATATTCATATTCATGAAGAAACAATCACGTTTCCACTCCTTCATTACCACAAAGGAACATGCATCGTGTGTGGGGGGCAACATGTTTACTGTTTACATCTGGCTTGTTGATTTGTGGCTCATAGCTTGTGGCAATAGGATACTTGCCTGCTGCAGTGCATTGTTTTTCCAGCAGGAGGCAGCACATCACTACAGACCTCAGGTCATGGCTGCTGTTGCTTTTTTAGTGTTGGTGTAAATGGAGAGGAGAGGGAGGGGGAGAAGAAGTGAAAAGAAGAGGAGAGGAGGAGAGGGAGAGGAGAGGAGAGGGAGAGAAGTGAGAGAAGAGGAGAGGGAGAGAGAGAAGGGGAGAGGAGAAGGAGAGGAGCGGGAGAGAAGGAGAGAGAAGAGGAGAAGGAGAGGAGTGGGAGAGAATGAGAGAGAAAAGGAGAGGGAGAAGAGAGGGATAGAGAGAAGGGGAGAGGAGCGGGAGAGGAAAGTAGAGGAGAGGAAGTGGAAAGGAAAAGGAGAAGAGAGGAAGAGGAGAGGAGAAGAAAAGGAGAGGAAGAGTAGAGGGAGATACTCTCCTCCTCAGTGGCCGCTACATGACTACCAGGCCACGGCTGCCACAGAGGATAATGTGTGTGTGTGTGTGTGTCTCTCTCTCTCTCTTTCTCTCTCTCTCTTTCTCTCTCTCTCCCTCTCTCTTTCTCTCTCTCTCTCTCGCTCTCTCGCTCTATCTCGCTCTCTCTTTCTCTCTCTCTCTCTCGCTCTCTCTCTCGCTCTCTCTCTCGCTCTCTCTTTCTCTCTCTCTCTCTCTCTCTCTCTCTCTCTCTCTCTCTCGCTCTCTCTCTCTCTCTCTCTCTCTCTCTCTCTCTCTCTCTCTCTTTCTGGGATGATTCTGGTGGACCAGGCCTCAGCTGAGCTAAGACAGCTGGAGCATGCTGACTGCAGGTCATAATCTCTCCCACACACACACACACACACACACACACACACACACACACACACACACACACACACACACACACACACACACACACACACACACACACACACACACATTTGTTACGAACTTTACTTCCTTTGAACTATGACCCCATTCGGATTCCCAAAAACACAACCTCCCTTCCTCCCTTCCTCCCTTGGAGAGATCGCTGATCTGAAATGAATGGATTGGTGACATGTAAATGTTTACACCTATCCAGTCATGTTGGATCAGTGATCACTTCAAAGGAGCAAAGGAAGGAAGTAGTAATTTTAGAGACCTTAGTTTATTTGTTTATTTAGCAGGGACAGTGTACACACACTGTACTGTAAATATATCAGAAGGCTAGTTTTCATCTGTAGCTGTACCCTGATAGTACTTCTTGGTATTGCCTATCGCCACTGTCAGATCTAGGACTGACAACACAGGGAGGGAGGCAGAGAGAGGGGGGGGTAGTGACAGATGGAGAGAAGGAGAAAGAGATACTGTGGAGAGAGGGAGAGAGAAAGAGAGGGGGCATAGTAACAGAAAGAGAGATAGAGGGAGAAAGAGAGAGAGAAGAAAAGTAAGAGAGAAAGGGGGCATAATGACAGAAAGAGAGAGGGAGAGAGAGAGAGAGAAGAAAAGTAAGAGAGAAAGGGGGCATAATGACAGAAAGAGAGGGAGAGAGAGAGAGAAGAGAAGTAAGCACAGCAGCTTCCTAGCCTCAACTTGAGCATTGCTGCTCCGGTGCCTTTATCTGTAGCTGTTGTCAGGGCAGAGGTATGTCCTGCCGCTCACTCCCTCCCACACACACGTGAATGAGAGGAGAGGACAGGAAACATCAATTTGCTGAGGGGAGACGGTCTTACGGAGAGGAGGGGAGAGAGATTTAAGGGAGAGAGAGCCAGAGAGAAAGGCTCAGTAATGGGGTCTTTGTTCTGGGGTGGTGTGACTCACAGTGCCTTGGCCAGGACAGCAGAACTTAGTGACCATTACCAAACTGTGTGTGTGTGTGTGTGTGTGTGTATGTGTGTGTGTGTGTGTGTTTGTGCGTCTGTGAGTATGACTTTTGCCCAATCCAATGCACGTGTGTGTGTGTGTGTGTGTGTGTGTAGCAGCATCTGATCTAAAACAATGCCCAATGCCCACAGCTTTTGCAGAAACTACTATAAATGGTGCTCAGAGAACACAGACCTCCGCCTCTGAATGCATTTTGTGGCTGTGCGCTCCAAAATTGAATGGGTTCTAAATTGTCCCATGCTACACCCCTCCACCGAGGTTCATGAAAAGCTGTCTGGTAGTTTTCGCGTCATCCTAGCCGGCGCAGGGCAGTGCGGTGTGCTCCGGGCTGCCCCCCCGCACACCCCAGTCCAAACCCGTGCCTCTAGCACCCTAACACAGGGAGCCCCCCCCCCACACACACACACCCCAGTCCAAACCGTGTCTCTAGCACCCTCACACAGGGAGCTGGCTTTGTTCTAAGTTTTGTTTTCATTCGTGGATTCAGTCCGTGATTCAGATCTGCTACAAAATTGAATTTGCTCTAAAGTGGCCCATGATACACCCCTCCACCGAGTTTCATTAAAATCGGTTTGATAGTTTTTGCGTAATCATAGTCCAAAAAATGAATGGAAGTGAATGGCCAGTCCGGCTGTGTTTGGGCGGCCCGTGGACCTGACTCTTGATTCAGAGATGGGCAGAGTAAAGATGAGTACAGAAGGTTCTAAACCAGGTCATCTTAACAGGTACATAGCACATGCAAAATTTACGACAACATATTTGCTTGAGTATACAATTTACGACACTGTCTATAAATATATTTGTCTTCAGAAAGATCATTAGAAATAAAATACCCAAGGTATTTAAGTTACCCTCACTGAGTGCAGAGCCAGATACAAAGAAAACTGGGAACTTTGATCAGCGATCATCTCTACTGCGCACAATCATAATGTTGTTCTTTTTGGCATTATATTGAATATTGGCATTATATTGTAGACCAGCAGTACACGGGCTGAATATGACCAGATCATCTGCGTACATAAGGTGATTGATTAGACTATCACCCACTACATCCTGTGCGACATGCATTAAGTCTCTACGAAAGAGCATCCATATAGATATTGAAAAGGAATGGAGAACGAATGCCTCCTTGGCGAACACCATTGTTCACATGGAATGGGGCAGATGTTGACTTGCCCCATTTTGCTCTCATGGTCTGATGAGCATATCAATATACCTAGATTCTGACAAGATATCTAGGAACCCCTCTTTTACTCTGTTTCATAAAAAGTTTTTCTTGATTAATACGATCAAATGCCTTGGAGGCATCAATAAAACAAAAAAACAGTAGAATTCTGCCTATTGTAGTTATCTAAAATCTCTTTCAAAGCAAAAATACACATATTATTGCCATGTTTATGTTTAAACCCAAACTGATTCTCAGAAGTGAGGATGTGTTTCTCCAGACAGATCACAAATAGGGCTAAATGTCCAAAATAGCACACTACCCCTTTAATGTGTGTGTGCGCATGTTGCATGTGTGTGTGTGTGTGTGTGTGTGTGTGTGTGTGTGTGTGTGTGTGCGTGTGTGTGTGTGTGTGTGCTGGTGAAGAGTGAGCAGGATGTCCTGTCCTCCCTGTTGCTATTGAGAGCTCAGTCCGCCCGACTGCGACACCAGTCCAAGGACCATGTCCCCTCAAACACGAACACACACACACACACACACACACACACACACACACACACACACACACACACACACACACACACACTGAGTATCCCCAAGCCCCGTGCCAGGTCAAACACAATGGGCACCTCCCCAAAGTTGAGCCCAAAGACCTGGCTAAATATAGACCTGTGATTAGACATGTAGACTGTGAGGTTTCAACAATATTCAGACTAGCAGGCCTAACATGATAACATGCAATGATCTTACAGCCACACACTGTTCTAGACCTATGACTCTTGACTCTGGGCCGCTATTTAACACCAGGCATAAGATTAAATCTGTCATTCACCCTCACGATTTACCAGACCTGGGCCTAATAACGCATAGTCATACTATTACTAGCTTTTTGTTGTAGGAGATAAAACATTTGTGTGTGTGTGTTAAGAATAAGGTAGGTCTAGGCTCTAAGAAGAAAGGCTTGAGCCTGATCCAACAACAATCAGCTACCCAATTTAGCTACTGATGACACCAGGCAGCCTCCCCCTCCCTCCCCCTCCCTCCCAGCCAGCCATTCCGCCCCCCTGTCCCCCACTGGAGCGACCGAGGGGCTATTGTCTCGTTTCCTGTCCTGTGGCCATGCAAGCCGTCGTCCAGCCCACAACACGCACACGCGCGCGCGGACATATACATCAACGCAATAGTGACCACAGTCCAACACGCACGAGAGGCTGCGGGTCCAACACGCACGAGAGGCTGCGGGTCCAACACGCACGAGAGGCTGCGAGTCCAACACGCACGAGGCTGCGAGTCCAACACGCACGGGAGGCTGCGAGTCCAACACGCACGAGAGGCTGCGAGTCCAACACGCACGGGAGGCTGCGGGTCCAACACGCACGAGAGGCTGCGAGCTGGACTTCATCCACATTCTCGCTCCGTCGCGATCTCGCATGGAGACTTTTGAGGAGTCTCTTTATCACGGCAACCAGGGAAGTGAGTTCCCGATGATGTTTTGCCATGTTCGAGATGAAAGGCTCAACGGCGGACCGCTGAAGACCGCAGATTTGGAATAACGGGGCGACATAACGGGAGCAAGTTTTGCGTGTAACCGCAGCTGATCGGTTGTTCTCGGGACGGGGGTTCGTTGTGGTGTTGAACTGAAACACAGGCGAGAACGAGGTGAGCTGTCATCGTCACTCAGTACGATCATTCATGTGGTTCTACCACCCACAGGACAGAAACTGTTTATTTACAATCACTCGGCTAATGTTTATCTAGGCTACTTTGTTGCCCAAATAAGTGCCCCCACAGTTCGTTTGTTTTTCATTTATGTCCTGTCAAGGAGAAATGTTCCTGATTAAATCCGATCTGCAGGCACATATTGTAACCCCGCACCCCCCAGGTGCTAAATTGTTCTTATTGATTATATGGGCCCATTGGGTCTTCTCAAAGTTGCCTAAACAGGATTCTTTGTTTTGAGGGACTGCTAGTCATTCTTGGCACGTATGAACTCGAGAGTGGACACACTTCTCCAGCCCCATCTGTCATCTTTCCCAAACAATGTGACAGCGTCGCCTGTCCAAATCTCCCGTTGTCGACGTCGTTTTACTGGGCCACTTACTAGGCGTGTGGGAGAAGTCAGACATGGCCACACGTCTTTCTGTCCGGGAGAAGTCAAACATGGCCACACGTCTTTCTGTGCTCATCTCCAGTGTTTAACTCGCTCCGATGGCAGCTCCCTTCTGGCCCAGAGGCTGAGAGAAGGGAACAGCTGCATCAGAGGAGAGACTGAAGCTGATATCTCTCTACAGCAGGTCCCATAACACGTTTCTCAAACCACCTCAATGCAGCCGCTTATCGGGTTAGGGTTGTGAGCAGCTGTCCACAGTCCAGGACCTGGGCCCTAACCCTAGGACCTGGGCCCTAACCCTAGGACCTGGGCCCTAACCCTAGGACCTGGACCCTAACCCTAGGACCTGGGCCCTAACCCTAGGACCTGGGCCCTAACCCTAGGACCTGGGCTCTAACCCTAGGACCTGGGCCCTAACCCTAGGACCTGGGCCCTACCCCTAGGACCTGGGCCCTACCCCTAGGACCTGGGCCCTAACCCTAGGACCTGGACCCTAACCCTAGGACCTGGGCCCCAACCCTAGGACCTGGGCCCTAACCCTAGGATCTGGGCCCTAACCCTAGGACCTGGGCTCTAACCCTAGGACCTGGGCCCTAACCCTAGGACCTGGGCTCTAACCCTAGGACCTGGGCTCTAACCCTAGGACCTGGACCCTAACCCTAGGACCTGGGCCCTAACCCTAGGACCTGGACCCTAACCCTAGGACCTGGACCCTAACCCTAGGACCTGGGCCCTACCCCTAGGACCTGGGCCCTAACCATAGGACCTGGACCCTACCCCTAGGACCTGGGCCCTACCCCTAGGACCTGGGCCCTACCCCTAGGACCTGGGCCCTACCCCTAGGACCTGGGCCCTAACCCTAGGACCTGGGCCCTAACCCTAGGACCTGGACCCTAACCCTAGGACCTGGGCCTAACCCTAGGACCTTGGCCCTAACCCCAGGACCTGGGCCCTGCCCCTAGGACCTGGGCCCTAACCCTAGGACCTGGACCCTAACCCTAGGACCTGGGCCCTAACCCTAGGACCTGGGCCCTAACCCTAGGACCTGGACCCTACCCCTAGGACCTGGGCCCTACCCCTAGGACCTGGGCCCTAACCCTAGGACCTGGGCCCTACCCCTAGGACCTGGGCCCTACCCCTAGGACCTGGGCCCTAACCCTAGGACCTCCTCCTCCTTCTCCTCCTTCTTCTTCTTCTTCTTCTCTATCTATCTTCTTCTTCTTCTTCTTCTTCTTCTCTATCTATATTCTATCTTCTTCTTCTTCTTCTTCTCTATCTATATTCTATCTTCTTCTTCTTCTTCTTCTTCTTCTCTATCTATATTCTATCTATATTCTATCTTCTTCTTCTCTATCTATATTCTATCTTCTTCAACTTCTTCTCTATCTATATTCTATCTTCTTCTTCTTCTTCTCTATCTATATTCTATCTATATTCTATCTTCTTCTTCTTCTCTATCTATATTCTATCTTCTTCTTCTTCTTCTCTATCTATATTATTTCTTCTTCTTCTTCTCTATCTATATTCTATCTTCTTCTTCTTCTTTATCTATATTCTATCTATCTATAATCTACAGTCTATATTCTACAGAAGTCAGATGGATGCGTCAAGCAGTGTCAGTGTCTGACTGAGCCACAGCACAGAGGCCACAGTGTGTGTGTGTGTGTGCGTGTATATGAGTGTGTGTGTGCGTGTGTGCATGTGTGTGAGTGTCCGCTTGTGTGTGTGTCTCTGTGTGCATGTGTGTGCATGTGTGTGTGTGAGTGTCCGCTTGTGTGTGTGTGTGTGTGTCTGTGTGCATGTGTGTGTGAGTGTGAGTGTCCGCTTGTGTGTGTGTGTGTGTGTGTGTGAGTGTCTGTGTGCATGTGTGTGTGAGTGTGAGTGTCCGCTTGTGTGTGTGTGTGTGTCTGTGTGCATGTGTGTGTGAGTGTGAGTGTCCGCTTGTGTGTGTGTGTGTGTTTGTGTGTGTGTGAGTGTGAGTGTCCACTTGTGTGTGTGTGTGTGTGTGGAGCTGAAGGGTACAGTGAGGGCATTGTGAGGAGCAGTGAGGGCTTTTTCGAGAGGCGTGTGAAAACGCAGTAAAGATGTCACATTGCAGCTGGCATTGAACTTGACTGATAGACTGCCTGCTTATACTTACAGACCGGCCTCTGTGTGTGTGTGTGTGTGTGTGTGTGTGTGTGTGTGCGTATGCGTGTGTGTGCGTGCGTGCGTGTCCGCATACAGTTCATGTAGTGCGCTTAATTTTGCTACACTTTAACACTAGTTAAACTCCAAAAAAAAGCCCTCCAAAACAACCTGTTCCCTCAGTCAAATCAACCTGTTCCCTCAGTCAAATCAACCAGTCAAATCAACCAGTCAAATCAACCAGTCAAATCAACCCATGCGGATCATCTACATGTTTGATCCAGACGTCCGTGCTCACTGGCTGGCCTTGTTGAGAAAGCGAGGAGTCACAGTAGAGATTGACCCTCCTCTAATCTACAGGGGAATGTTTGTGAGCCCAGGTCCAGTCAGGCAGAGGGATGGGCAGACAGAGCTCTGCTTCTCCTCAGACCGCCACCTCACACACTCCTGCTGATGCCCACACACACACACACACCACTCTGCCCTGAGAACATGCCACCCTCCGGCTGTGAAAGAGACCACACACACATAAGCGCACACACACAAGCACACGCACAAGCGCACACACACACACACACCCAAGCGCACACAAGCACACACAAGCGCACACAAGCGCACACACACACATACCCAAGCGCACACAAGCACACACACAAGCGCACACACACACACATACCCAAGCGCACACACACACACGCACACACACACACACACACACACACACACACACACACACACACACACACACACACACACACACACACACGTACACTTTGAGCCAAATCCATGTCCAACTAAATCCAGGTGTTGGACATAATAAGTAAGCAAATCATCTTTATTCAGGCCTGCTGGCTGGATGGAACTCGGGGGGGGGGGGGGGGGGGGAGAGAAGGAGGGAAGGAGGGAGGGAGGGAAGGGGGAGGGAGAAGGAGAGAAGGAGGGAGGGAGAGAAGGAGGGAAGGAGGGAAGGAGGGGGGGGGGGAGGGAGGGAAGGAGGGAGTGGGGGCGGGTTATTCAAGGCCCTGGATTCAATGCCAATCGGCCAACTGAGAATCAGTAAAATATTCAACTGTCCTTGCCGAGGAGTTGAGAATGCTGACACCCTTCTTCCCCTGGTTCTTTTCACAGGAGACGCCCTGCGGTGTGTGTGAGGAGGAGAGAGAGAGCGAGTGTGTGCGCCGGGGGTTGTTGTTGTGTGTGTGTGTGTGTGTGTGTGTGTGTGTGTGTGTGGCCGTGATGGACAGGAGGAGGCTCGCCTGTTGGATCCCTCACTGACACCTCACCCCCCCCTCCCCCCTCCCTCGCCTGCCTTACCCCCCCTCCTCAACATCTGGACTTCTGAACTGAGCAGAACCCCCCCCGCCGGCGTGGTCATGGCCAGCTTGGTGCTGAACGAGACGGGCATGGAGGACTGCGGCATCGACGACTCCTTCAAGTACGACCTGTACTCCGTGGTGTACAGCGTGGTGTTCGTCCTGGGCCTGCTCACCAACTGCGCCGCACTGTTCGTCTTCTGCTTCCGCATGAAGCTCCGGAACGAGACCACGCTGTTCATGACCAACCTGGCGATGTCGGACCTGGTCTTCGTGTTCACGCTGCCCTTCAAGGTGTACTACAACGTCAACCGCCACTGGCCGTTCGGCGACGGCCTGTGCAAGGTGTCGGGCACGGCCTTCATCACCAACATCTACGGCAGCATGCTCTTCCTCACCTGCATCAACGTCGACCGCTTCCTCGCCATCGTCTACCCCTTCCGCTCGCGCCTGGTGCGCACGCGGCGCAACGCGGCCCTGGCGTGCGCCACCGTCTGGCTGACCATCGTGGGCGGCGGCATCTCCGTCACGTTCTTCTCCACCATCAACCGAGCGAACCGCGCCACCGCCTGCTTTGAGGGCTTCTCCAAGAGCACCTGGAGGACATACCTGTCCAAGATCACCATCTTCATAGAGGTGAGATATGGAGGGAGGGGATGGAGAGAAGGAGGGAGGGAGAGAAGGAGGGAAGGAGAGAAGGAGAGAAGGAGGGAGAGAGAGAAGCACAGAAGGGGGGAGGGAGGGAAGGAGAGAAGGAGGGAGGGAGAGAAGCAGAGAAGGAGGGAGGGAGAGAAGGAGGGAGGGAGAGAAGAAGGGAAGGAGTGAGGGAGAGAAGGAGGGAGAGAAGGAGGGAGGGAGAGAAGGAGCTAGGGAGAGAAGGAGGGAAGGAGAGAAGGAGGGAGGGAGGGAGAGAGAGAAGGAGGGAGGGAGAGAAGGAGGGAGGGAGGGAGAGAGAGAAGGAGGGAGGGAGAGAAGGAGGGAAGGAGGGAGGGAGAGAAGGAGGGAAGGAGGGAGGGAGAGAGAGAAGGGGGGAGGGAGAGAAGGAGGGAGGGAGAGAGAGAAGGGGGGAGGGAGAGAAGGAGGGAGGGAGGGAGAGAGAGAAGGGGGGAGGGAGAGAAGGAGAGAAGCAGAGAAGGAGGGAGGGAGAGAAGGAGGGAGATAAGGAGGGAGGGAGGGAGAGAAGGAGGGAGGGAGGGAGAGAAGGAGGGAGGGACGGAGAGAAGGGGATGGATGGATGGAAGTTAAACTCTTGCTCCACTCTCAGGTAGTAGTTTGTTTCCGGTTGTTGTTGTTTGTTTGTTTGTTTACGCTTTGTCGTCGTTCCCCCGTCCAGATCGTGGGCTTCCTCCTCCCCCTGCTCATCAACCTGGTGTGCTCCTCCCTGATCCTCCGCACGCTCCGGCGCCCCGCCGCCATCGGCCACGGCTGCGACAGCAAGCGCCGCGTCCTGCGCATGATCCTGGTGCACCTGGCCATCTTCGTCGTCTGCTTCGTCCCCTACAACTCCATCCTCTTCCTGTACGCCCTGGTGCGGACCCAGGCGCTGGCCAACTGCGGCGTGGAGCGCTTCGCCCGCACGCTCTACCCCATCACGCTGTGCCTGGCCACGCTCAACTGCTGCCTGGACCCGGTGGTCTACTACTTCACCTCCGAGAGCTTCCAGAAGAGCCTGACCACAGCCGGCAAGAGTCCCGGCGGTGGGGGGGCGCGGCAGGAGAGCCACCCGCGCAGCGACACGCACCCCAGCAGCGACACGCACCTGAGCGCCGAGGAGGACGGCGACGCCGACGCGTTCGCCGGGAACGACGTGCGCGCGCTGGCCATCAATGGCAAAGAGGCCGGGCAGTCAGAGACGCGGTTCTGACCTCCGACCCCAGATGGGGGAAGTGAGTGAACAGGATGTTGTGTTTTTAACCCCCTGGCAGAAGGGGAACTGGGACAGAGATGAAGATGGACAGAGAAGGACAGACGAGCCCACAGAGACGGAGAGGACAAGCGGACTTCAGGGACTTGAGGTCTTGAACTTGAGCCTCACTTGAGAAATAAATCAACAGTTTGGTCCTGGAGGTGACAAACACATAACTGAACAGATTAGTTAAGTCCTGAGGTACGGCCCAGGCTTTAGGGATTAACCGCCATAGGAGAGGTATGTGTGTGTGTGTGTGTGTGTGTGTGTGTGTGTGTGTGTGTGTGTGTGTATGTGTGTGTGACTGAATAGGACATAAGACTGGTGAACTCGACCTCTGACCCCTAGAGACTCACACACCTGCATCGCTGTGATGGACTAGAGACTTCGAGACTATTACACTCAGGCTAAACACACACTACACACACGCACACACATATAAGCGCGCATGCGCACACACGCACACTACACACACGCGTAAATGCACTGTATTGCAAATAAGATCTTTTGTCATTGTTCTTTAATGAGCGTGTAGCACTGTTGTTGTAACTGCGCTGAAGCTGTTGCTGTATTATTGTCCACTCTGTTGTGTTGTTCCATAGACGTCAACCCTGTTTAATAAGGTTCCACTATTGTCCTAACGCAGTGGCAGTTTGACCTGCTGAGTTGAGTGTGTTCCACACTGTCTGTCCGCAGCCTGACTGAGGCCATTAAAACCCTTTTCAGAACTGCAGGCTGGGCTATATTAATGTCTTCCTTCCATTTCCCCCCTCTCCTGCAGTTGGTACAATCCATTCCGTATCATAGGGGTGCAGCCGTGGGCTGCGCTACTGTAGATTTTGTGGGCGATATAGAAGGGTTTTTGATGGCTAGGTTTTTTTTTTTGTTCTCACCAATTACCCATTCTGAGCTTGTCCTGGGATCCGGAGAGCCGTTCTTAGCCAATCAGAGGGCCTGGCCTGTGAGAGGCTGGAGGGACTCCGAGCCAAATGCTGATTATGAGCAGAGCAAAGGCCCATTGTCTGCCTCCAACGGGCTCTCTGCCTTAATCTGGCCTGAGACTACAAATCTGCTCTAAATCTGTTACATACAGACGATACATACACACACACACACACACATGGGTACACACACACAGGCTTGCACATGCATGCACACAGACACATGGGTACACATACACTCAGGTACAGTACACTTACAAACATGTCAGTAGACATGTCATAGACACATGCACACACACGCACACACACACACACACACACTTCACAAACTGTTATAGTGTAGCTGGCTCTGGCACAGAAGCTTCATGAGAGAAGCTAGTGAGCCCTGGTGGTTGAGCTTTTGGTGTTGTGTTCAAGTCCATTGCGCACCCGTGTGTGTGCGTGTGTGTGTGTGTGTGTGTGTGTGTGTGTGTGTGTGTGTGAGAGAGAGTCACAGTGAGTGCTAGTCTCTCTAGCCGAACGGTTGTGTGAGCTGGACAGTGGAGACACACATTAAGCTACCGCGCATCCACCTGCTAGCTACCGCTAGAGAGAGAGAGAGAAAGAGAGAGAGAGAAAGAGAGAGAGAGAGAGCAGGGTACAGGGTTCTGCTACAGACTGGTGTTAGTCTACAGACTGGTGTTAGTCTGGAGAGAGAGAAGGAGGGCAGAGGGGCAGGTACTGTGAGTCCATTGCTATAGACAATTCGGGTGTTAGTCTAGACTGACAGAGAGAGCGTGTGTGTGTGTGTGTGGGGGGGGGGGGTAGTTACTGTGCTACAGACAGTTCTGGGGTTAGTCTAGACTAAGACAGAGAGAGCGTGTGTGCGTGTGTGTGTGTGTGTGTGTGTGGGGGGGGGGGGGGGGGGGGGTAGTTAGGACAGGTCTGGGGTCTAATCCTATCTGTGGGACTGGAGGCCTAGTGACGTGTGATTGGCATGACCATGTGCACAGCAAGCGCTCTGGAGTGAGGGGGTGGGCTGCAGGGTGGAGGACGTGGATATGAAGGAGAGGAGGGAGGGAGGGAGGAAGGGAAGGACAGGGAGGTCACAGGGAATTATGAGCGGACAGCACAGACCCGGGTGAGAGTGAGCGAGACAGAGAGATATAGAGCGGGGGGAGAGAGAGATCGCGGGGGGGGGAGAGACTTGAGTCTCAGAGAATGCAGGATGGAGTAAATCTTTTGAATCTTGAAGAAAATGTGACTCAAACATGCCTCTGTGAGGACCGTTATGAAAGATCTGCGTTGATGATGAGGCCGCACTGCCCTGGCCTTCCCCCTGGTGGTGAGAGGGTGAAACTGCAGCGGCTCAATTGTCTTCTAACTCCAACCTGGCCAGCTCTCTCCGGACCCACCAGGAGGTGGCGCCATGAACCTGGCCTCTAACTTCACCCCGCTTCACAATTATCCTTCCTCCCTTTTGGGCTCTTTCAAAACATATGACTGACTGGTAGATGAGCCCATTCTTTAACCAAGGGTGCAGACTTCAGGGCCTTAGGATGGAGGACTGGGACGTTGGGCCTTGTGGACCCACAGCTGGAGGCGTTACGACAATAAACTGCACACAAGTAAAGCAGTGATGGTATACCGAGTATCTATATCTATCTACAAACGATGGGCAGCTTCCAAACCACCTCTGCCTGTGCCGCCTAGTACCGCCATCTCTACGAGGAGAACAGAGAGCGCTCATCTGATTTGGCGCTGCGATGATGGAATGAGCTTCCCACCACTGCCAGGATAGTGGAGTCACCACCCATCAGGAGACTCGTTTAGGCTACGTGCGTCTAGCACTGTGACTGTTGGCGTCACTTGTTCTAATAGAATGCTTTATTGACGATGACTGGGGTAGGCCTAGGGCTAGGCCTATGGTCGGTTCACTAGGCCTAGGCCTACTCTATAAAATACTAACTAACAAAATAGGCTGCTTATTGTAAGTTGTACATGTATGCATGTATTCAGGCTTCAAGCAACATAGATAAAATAAACAATACGTTAGTAGTTGGGCAGAGCAGTGTGAAGTGTGGATGGATCAGTGTGTAGTGTGGATGGAGCAGTGCTTAGTGTGGATGGAGCAGTGTGTAGTGTGGATGGAGCAGTGTGTAGTGTGGATGGAGCAGTGTGAAGTGTGGATGGAGCAGTGTGAAGTGTGGATGGAGCAGTGTGTAGTGTGGATGGAGCAGTGTGTAGTGTGGATGGAGCAGTGTGTAGTGTGGATGGAGCAGTGTGTAGTTGGCTGTTCGTAGATGTCAGTGAGGACATAACGTTTGAGGTGCAGAAACCGCAAAGACCGGACGGTTTTCTTGAAGTCACGTGCCTTTCTGAGTACTGTCCTCTGATGCTGCGTATCAACAGATAGATAGATAGATAGATAGATAGATAGATAGATAGATAGATAGACAGACAGACAGACAGACAGACAGACAGACAGACAGACAGACAGACAGAGACAGACAGGTAGATAGACAGACAGATAGACAGACAGAGAGACAGAGAGACAGACAGACAAGTAGATATATAGATATATAGATAGACAGACAGAGACAGACAGGTAGATAGACAGACAGACAGATAGATATCAACATTATGTATTATTTCCTATCTCAGACTAACAATATAATATTAGAAAACAGTTACTGTACAGCGTTTGCAAAATGTGTACCTACAAATATGAGTGTTGAGGAAACGGGGACACAGCTCTGTGGCTGTTCAGACGTCAGCAGATCAGTCCTGATTAGAACCCTCCCTCTCAATTCAGGTTTGAGTCGACGCTCAAGACAGACAGAATAAGGAAGTTACACATGTCATAACAGGAAGCAGATTAATATGTTGTACATTCTCTTTTCTCTCAGCTCTGAAATGAGCTGTGTGCAGATGGGGTGGATTGTAAGTGTTGCCTCAATAGTTTAATTGACGTTAATGTGCTGATCCATAATCCTCCATACAGTAGGTACAGGTTCGTCCGTCTGTCCCCTTGCCTGTTTGCTGTCTGTCTTGCCTGATCGGTCTTGATCTCAGGCCGCAGCCCCGTCTCTCTCGTGAGCGTTACCAGGGGCTGTCTGACACATAATGGTGTGAATAGCATCGTCATACTGTACCTACAGTACTGGTGACACTTCCTCTCACGTCAGGGAAAGTGCCACGCCCACCGATAGCAGCTCTGCACCAGAAAGCAGCATGCCGCCCTGCACACATCTCCCCACCAGGCTTCCAGACGCTGTCAGCCAGCTGCACATGAACAAAAAAACAGGTTGGTACGTTGTTGTTTTTTGAGTCATATAAAAACGTTTTGCTGTTGTGCGGACGTTTCTATTTTTAGAACTACAACTATTTCGTGAACTAGTGTTTTGTTATTTTTTAGCTGTGTTTGCAGATGAAGCTTTTAAGTGTGTGTGTGTGTGTGTGTGTGTGTGTGTGTTTTAGTTGATGTTGCTACTGGGATTCAGGCTGATGACCTCTCACCTCGACTCTGACCAGACCGATAGAGGAGAGCTTCAGGTAAACGCTGCAGCTCTGGTGTCCTTACTGCAGCTCAGATATGTGCGCTACATATGGACTTACCGTACCTACTGTACTTTCCTTAACACACAGTTGTTAAGGACAGTAGAATCCATCCTGACAGCACCCATCCATTTCACCTAGAGATTCAGATCTGACCTTTGGGTATCCGCTTCAAATACCCGCTACAACCAACAGATACAACCATTCCACACCCTCAAATACCCACTACAACCAACAACCTACAGATACAACCAACAGATACAAACACTCCACACCCTCAAATACCCACTACAACCAACAGATACACAAATACCCACTACAACCAGCAGATACAACCAACAGATACAAACGCTCCACACCCTCGCCGATTGCTGAATTCCTATAGTGAAAGGTAAAACCAGCTGTTTTTTTTAGTTTTGCTCTGTTTTTGAATTTGTGTGTTTATTGTGTATTGTTATCTTGTGTGTTTTTTACTGCTGCGAAACCAGTTGCCCCGCTTGGGGATGAATACAGTTTTACTACTACTGTAGTGTGGGTTTATAGATAAGGTTGATTATATCTGATCAAAGGAAAGCAATCTGCAAGAGCACCCATGTGTTCATTTGCACAGATAGGGAACTGTAGGCAGGTTGGTGGTGTTAAGGTCTAGGTGTGTTGTAGGCAGATTGGTGGTGTTAAGGTCTACTGTACTGTAGGTGTGTTGTAGGTATATTGGTGGTGTTAAGGTCTAGGTGTGTTGTAGGTAGGTTGGTGGTGTTAAGGTCTAGGTGTGTTGTAGGCAGATTGGTGGTGTTAAGGTATACTGTAGGTGTGTTGTAGGTAGGTTGGTGGTGTTAAGGTCTAGGTGTGTTGTAGGCAGATTGGTGGTGTTAAGGTCTAGGTGTGTTGTAGGTAGGTTGGTGGTGTTAAGGTCTAGGTGTGTTGTAGGCAGATTGGTGGTGTTAAGGTCTAGGTGTGTTGTAGGTAGATTGGTGGTGTTAAGGTCTAGGTGTGTTGTAGGCAGATTGGTGGTGTTAAGGTCTAGGTGTGTTGTAGGCAGGTTGGTGGTGTTAAGGTGTAGGTGGGAGACCATGTGATCTGTCTGAGTGGGATCAAGCTTTCTGAGCACACTGTGTGTGTGTGTGTGTGTGTGTGTGTGCGTGCGTGCGTGCGCGCGTGTGTGTTCTGTGCTCACCAAAATAGAATGGCTTCTAAATTGGACCATGCTACACCCCTCCACCGAGTTTCATGAAAAGTGGTCTGGTCATTTTTGCGTAAATCTGGTCTAAAAAATGAATGGAGTTGTGTTTGGGCGGCTTGTGGACCCTCCCCCCCCCTCCCCCCCCGTGTTTCAGATCCGCTCCAAAACTGAATGCGTTCTAAGTTGGCCCATGCTACACCCTTCCACGAGTTTCGTGAAAATCGGTCCTGAAGTTTTTGTGTAATCTTGCTAACAAACACAAACACACGTATGCATGTACGAACACACGCCAGCGAAAGCATGACCTCTCACCCTGCTGCCCCTGGGGCAGAGAACATCATGACCTCTCACCCTGCTGTCCCTGGGGCAGAGAACATCATGACCTCTCACCCTGCTGTCCCTGGGGCAGAGAACATCATGACCTCTCACCCTGCTGTCCCTGGGGCAGAGAACATCATGACCTCTCACCCTGCTGTCTGTCATGTGACTCATTTTGCTTGATTAAGACCCTATTGAGTTGAAATTTTGCGTTCTCTCACACACATTCTGTCATTCTCTTTTTCTATTCTCTCTCTCTCTCTCTCTCTCTCTCTCTCTCTCTCCCTCTCTCTCTCTCTCTCACCCCCCCCCAGTTCAATTAAATTCAGTGTGTTTTCTTGTGGAGGAAAATGCAATCATAAATCAACACTGATACAGCTCCTATGATCCCATGTGAGAACATAGCGAGTGCAGGTGTATGTATCTTATGAATTCAAATCAACTGAATCATCTCTATCTCTCTGGGGATGGTGCAGGAAGGGAGTTGGCTTGTGGTGCTGGAGAGAGGAGATCTGAGAACTGTCATAGTTACAATAAGCACAGCAGCTCTCTCTCTCTTCCTCTCTCTCTACCCCCCACACTCTCTCTCTCTCTCTCCACCTCTCTCTCAAACACACTTCCTGCTTTGGCAAGTGATAAGGTGGGGTGAGGCCTCTTTCTGTAGAATTGGCCAGGCACTGCTTGCAAGACCTGTGGTGTGTGGCCTAGTAGTATGGCTGCTAGTATCCACTCTTAATAACACTGGGCCTCATTCACCAACGAAGTAAAGAAGTTCTTAAGAAGCATTTCTTCTTAAACTGTACTTATGGCGTTTGTAAGAAAATTCTGGCATTCACCAATGGTTTCTCATCTGGGATTTGTTCTCAGCTAAGAAAGGAACGAACACTGAATAGCAGTCGCAAGTAGGCCTACGCCATTTGAGTGCGGAAATGTAGACTATGCAAAATTGGTGATTGCGGTCACCTAAATTCTACAGTTGGATGATTTGTGATTGAAATACAATTATATTTGCAATAATTCCCAATAACATGTCCTAATCATAACCATAATTCCCATTGTAAACGTGTGCGTCAGAATATCATTTATGTCATCGTTTAAATCATTTCGCTCCAGATTGCTTGTTATTCGTGTTGATCAGTCTTGAAGTTGTCGATAAAAGATTTCGATTGTGTGTTAGTAATTTGTGATTTTGGTGTAAATTAATGAGTGTTGTGTTTTGTTTTAATTCTTTGACCGTTCTGCAAAAGCACCGTGAGATTTCGCTGTATAGGCCTACATACAGTATAATACCAACAAATCCATGACCATTTCATCAATTGGTGATTGCGGTCACCTCAATTCTACAGTTGGATGTGTGTTAGTGCGCTAGACGGAGAGTCTGCTGTGGAGAGGGTGGTAGTCCGTGTCCCTGGTGTCTGTATCCATATCCCCAGCGGGTCCCTATTATGGCACCAACGCGCTGGTCGAACTCGGACAACGGTGGGCACGCTGGCCCCCCTCTAGCCTGCATATCTCTCCTCAAGATTAAACATTCACAATTCCTTTATTTGTCACATGCAGCCTAATGTCCAGTCACAGTGAAATGTTGCTGCCGGCTCCAAGGTTATGGTCATTACAGATACATTCCAATACTCAATTTACAAATGACACAACAGGGACCATTTCTATACAGTATGTAGGCCTAGATAAGATCAGATAAGTGGGGTACCTCTTTGGTCAACTGCTAGCGTTAACAGCTGTGTAGGCTATTTGTTAGCCACGGAGGTAAAGTTGGTTTCACGTTCGACATTCGTCAGACATTCATATTCGGAGTTTTAGGGACCGTGGAGAAAGTACAATTATAATCAGGAAAAAAAATCAATAACTGCCAATATTGGACAAAGACACCACAAACCACTTGCAAATTAATCTACTAATCAATATCTATCTGTGACAGTTTTTGGAGTTATGAAATTATTGATTACCAATTTATTAAAAATCAATAAATCAATTAAAGCAATATTTAATGTGGTTAGGATCAATAACTCTGCCAATTTTGGGCAGACACCTCAAACCACTTGTGAATTATTCTACTAATCAATATCTATCTATGACACCTTTTGGTTTTCTGAAAATATTGAATACAAATTTATTGAAAATCAATAAATCAATAAAACCAATATTTTATGTGGCTCAGATCAATAACTTTGCCAATTTTGGGCACAGACACCTCCAACCCTTTCTGACTTATTCTACTAATCAACATCTATCTATGACAGCACTTGATTTTATTAAATCTAAGTTATTGATCAAGGGGTTTGAGGTGTCTGTGCCCAAAATTGGCAAAGTTATTGATCCTAATCATATTAAATATTGGTTGGTTGGTTAAATTTTGTCATAGATAGATATTGATTAGTAGAATGATTCAGAAGTGGTTTGAGGTGTCTGTGCCCAGAATTGGCAAAGTTATTGATGAAAAAATATTATTGAATATCTGTCTGATTAATGAATTGGTAATCAATATTTTCTGAAAACCAAAAGGTGTCATAGATAGATATTGATTAGTAGAATATTTCAGAAGTGGTTTGAAGTGTCTCTGCCCAAAATTGGCAGTTACTGATCCTAACCACATTAAATATTGGTTTAATTGATTTATTGATTTTTAATAAATTGGTAATCAATAATTTAATAAATCCAAAAGCTGTCACAGATAGATATGAGTGATCTCGACTGAAATTGTATTCTATCACGCTGACATTTTGCACTGTTCTGCCTCGCTGTGTTTATGCACCAAGGCAAATTCCTCGTAGTAGGAAGCCTACTTGGCTGAATTAAAATCAGATTTTGATTGCCCATGCTGGATTCGACATGCAGTCCTCTGACTTGCTAACGTAGGCTACCTGACACAACCCCACCTAAACCATTATGCTATCGAAAAGCTGGCGAGTCGAGGGCGCAAATGACCGGTATTCATTCAGAGAAGTGACATCTGCACACAACCCTGTAGTTGCATGTCCTTATATGGGGCTGGCGGGGAGTTTACCTACACTAATGCAGGTGAGCGGCCACAAGCTTTGAACTTGAGAAACCATGAGATTCACCATTAGGAGAAGGCAGGTGAGAACTCTTCCAGCGGTTTACGAACACGTCATGAATCAGACAGGAGCTTTCCTTAGAAACGTTCTTAGGAAGAAATTTAAGAACAGAACTTAAGAAGAACTTAGGAAGATATTGGTGAATGAGGCCCATTGTTATACAGTACACCAGGCGGTAGGCCTCTCTTCCTCTTTCCCATTGTAATAAGCCATTGTTTGTGTTCCGTCCAGCACCTGCCAGGCCGGAGTCTGACCTCCTGTTGCTCTCCGCTCTCTCCACCTCTGTCACAGATGAACCTGCTGTCCCCACGATTATGCAAGTGTGTTTGAGAGTGTAAATGGTACATGATAGTATATTAATACTGTAATTCAGGTGTGTGTGTGTGTGTGAGAGTGAGAGAGAGAGAGGATGAACGTGTCACTGTCGCTGGCTGACTCCGCCTCCTCACCCTGCGTGGATGACCTGATTGGCTGGGAGCAGCACATGGACGAGCTCTATACTTACTTCTACCTGCTCATCTTCATACCCGGACTCTTGCTCAACACCATCGCTCTCTGGGTACTCTGCACACACATCAGGTACACACACACACACACACACACACACACAAGACTATTATGACTTAGCATACACACACACACACACACACACACACACAAGACTATTATGACTTAGCATATAGTACACACACACACACATACAACACTATTATGACTTAGCATATAGTACACACACACACACAAGAGAACATTATGACTTAGCATACAGTACACACACACAGACACATGCATAGTAAGAGACTATGACATAGCATACGATACACCCACGCTACACCTCCACCTCTGCCTCCTCTCTCCCCCCCTGCAGGAAGAAGACCAAGGCGGTGATCTTCATGATCAACCTGGTGGTGGCCGACCTGGCGCACCTCTTCTCCCTGCCGCTCAGGATCTACTACTACCTGAACCACACCTGGCCCTTCGGACAGACGCTCTGCCTGCTCTGCTTCTACCTCAAGTACCTCAACATGTACGCCGCCATCTTCTTCCTGGTGAGGAGCGCGTCGGGCTGCCGGGCGTCCGGGGAGGGCGGCGGTTACATCAGACAGGAAGTGGTGGACAGACCGGAGAGTGGTTCTCGTCGATGTTGATTTACGGCTCCCTTCTCCTTTTTATATAGCGCAGACTTCCTTTATTGATCAGGACCCCGCTCAACGGTTTCCAGTCAGTCAGTCAGTCAGTCAGTCGGTCAGTCGGTCAGTCAGTCAGTCGGTCAGTCAGTCAGTCAGTCAGTCAGTCAGTCAGTCAGTCAGTCAGTCAGTCAGTCAGTCAGTCGGTCAGACAGACCGCAGGCCAGGCCTCCATGAAGCTCTCAGCAAAGACTCTTGTGATGATGGCAAAACTAAAAATAAAAACTTAAAGTCTTAAAGATCATTGAGATGGATGGATGGATGGATGGATGGATGGATGGATGGATGGATCGATCGATCGATCGATCGATCGGTAGACAGTAGACAGACAGACGGACAGACAGACCAACTGACCGACTAACCGACAGACGGCAAGACAGACAGGTCGTCACTGACCGTTCCCCCTCCTCCTCTCCCCCCAGGTGTGTATCAGCGTCCAGAGGTGCGTGTTCCTGCTGAAGCCCTTCTGCGCCCGTGTCTGGAGACGGCGCTACGACCTGCTCATCAGCGCCTGCGTGTGGCTGGTGGTGGGAGTGGGCTGCTCGCCGTTCATAATCATGAGAAGCGGCGGCGGCTCCGACGCCGGTCCGAACGCCAGCATCTCCGACGCCCCCTACACCAACGCTGGCCTCCGCGTCATGTCCGGCGCGCTCACAAGCCCTGGCGCGCTGGCCGCCCGCCACGACGACCAGCCCGGTGGCGGCTGTTTCAAAGACCTCCCCATTCGCCGCCTGTCCCTCCCCCTGGTGGTGGGCATGATGTCCGTGGCCGAGCTGTTCGGTTTCCTGCTGCCACTCTCCGCCATCGGCTGCAGCTCCTACCTCATCGTCCGCTCGCTCGGCCGGAAGCGGGGGCGGGAGCGGACGGACTCGACGCCCGCCGCCTCCAGCCCCGCCGCCCGGAGCCGCTCCGCCTCCTCCTCCGAGAGGCCAGCGAGGGAGCGCTGGGGGGACGGCGGTGGCGGTGACTCCCCGGACGGCGAGAAGCACCGCGCCCTCCGCATGGTCCTGAGCTGCTCCGCCCTCTTCCTGGTCTGCTTCGCGCCCTACCACATCAACTTCCTGCTCTACATGATGGTGTCGCAGGATCTGGTGTCCCACTGCCCCACGCAGGTGGTGGTGCGACAGTTCCACCCGGTCTCCCTGTGTCTGGCCAGCGTCAGCTGCTGTCTCAACCCGCTCCTCTACTTCTTCCTCACGGCCGAGTTCAGGATGCACCTCCACAGCCGGACCTCCTCCTTCTCCTCCTATTTCCTCTCCTCCCCCAAGTGCTCCTCGCAGCGGCAGGCCCCCCTCAACAGGGGGCGGCTCATGAGCGTGGAGAGCGCCTCCTCCTTCAGGGGTCAGTAGCGCCTCCTCCTGCACCTCGAGGGCCTCCTCGGGATGTTTTGGCACTTATAGAGTGGAGAACCTCCTCCAACAGGGAGCACTCCTCCTCCTCCTCCTATTTATCCTTCTCCTCCCAAGTGAATTTGGCTGTAATAAACAGAGTTAAAACATCATAACAGAGTCAGAACACACATCATAACAGAGTCACAACACACATCATAATGAGGGATTTCCCACGAGGATGTGAGGAGAGCGTCTCCCCATGTCATGTGACTGCAGTCTGTATACACTGACCCCAGAGCTGGCCTGAACGTGTGTGTGTGTGTGTGTGTGTGTGTGTGTGTGTGTACTCCCAAAGGACTGCTGGAACGCAAACAGCTCAGGAAACATTGAACTACATGGAGAGGTCTGTAGGACAGTAGTGGACAGTACAGTGTGTGTCAGTTAAACTCTGATCATGCTAGTGTATCTAAATATGTTGCTCCTGTCTTTGCCATTGTGCGTGTGCATAGGTGTGTGTGTGAGAGAGAGAGTGTGTGTGAGAGTATGTGTACAGTACAAGCACTGCAATCATGATGCATGAAACTGTTTCATAATCTTACACAGATACTGTATGAAGACACAAGACCATACACGCACACACACACACACACACACACACACACACACACACACACACACACACACACACTCGCTCTGTTGGTTGTCCCTCTAGCAGGCTCAAGACCAGAGGTGACAGAGCCTTTGAGTCTGTAGCACATAGATTGTGGAATGCTCTCCTCAGGACTTGGGAGCTTTGGCATCTGTGGACCTTTTCAAGAAGCAGCTAAAAAGGCTTCTGTTTAGACGAGGGGTTCCCAACCTTTCTTCCCCAGAGCCCCCCTAACTTATACTCCATGGAACTTGCGCCCCCCCCCCAAAAAAAATGCTGTGAACGTCCAGTCTGTGTGTGTATGTGTGCAAATTCCATCAGGTGTAAGTTAGGGTACAATGAAGCGCTTCGCAAGTGTAGCAGTATTATTAATGTTGACACGATTCATAGTCTCTGATTAATTTCTTTAATTTATATGGTATTGTAGTGCCGTAAATACAAGGCTTTTTGACCCTTCATCAGATATAATCATGTATTTTGTTGAAATTGCTGTGTGACATGTCAATAACATGATTCTTTGTCTAGCTAATATTAAGGCCTCAAATTAACTGGGGCCTGGCGCCCCCACTGCGATTCCCCAGGTTGGGAAACCCTGGTTTAGACAGGTGTTTGTCTAATCAATTTGACTGGATGTCTAACTGTCTGACTATTGTCCTGTTTCCTGTGTTTTAATTTTATTCTTTGTATGCATTTTAACCTGTGGGAAGTACTTTGTGAGTCAGTTTTGGGAGAAGTGCTAGGTTATATTAATAAAATGTACTTACTTACTTACTTATTTACTTACTTACTTACACACACGCACACACACACACACACACACACACACACACACACACACAACATAATCATGTGACAGAATAAGCTCCCGTGTACCCATGCACTGGAGGCCAGTGAGAAGCATTGCTGCATGTGCTGCTGTTGCCAGACCAGGATGATAATAAAGACTCTGCTGCTGTTCCCAGACCAGGGTAATAATAAAGACTCTGCTGCTGTTCCCAGACAAGGATGATAATAAAGACTCTGCTGCTGGTCCCAGACCAGGGTAATAATAAAGACTCTGCTGCTGGTCCCAGACCAGGATAATAATAAAGGCTCTGCTTAAGAGCATCGCTGGAACACCCGTCTTCTGTCTGCTTCCTTCCACTGGGCCTGTGGGAACCGACCGTAGATAGATAGATAGATAGATAGATAGATAGATAGATAGATAGATAGATAGATAGATAGATAGATAGATAGATAGATAGATAGATACTGACAGACAGGCAGACAGACATAGATATGGATAGATGGACGGACAGATAGATACATAGATAGAGTAGATACTGTACTGTAGACAGACAGACAGGCAGATACTGTAGCTTGCTAGATAGATAGATAGATAGATAGATACTGTAGACAGACAGATAGATATGGATAGATGGATGGACAGACAGACAGATAGATAGTGTAGCTAGATAGATAGACAGACAGATAAATAAATAGATAGAGTAGATAGATACTGTAAAGACAGACAGATAGATAGATAGATAGATAGATAGATAGATAGATAGATACTGTAGCTAGCTAGATAGAGAGATAGATACTGTAGAAAGTGAAAAAAAGTTTTCCAACGGATATATTTGACGAAAGTAGATTAATAAGCAAGTCGCTTTTCATCGCTAACTCAGAGCGGGGAGAGCCATGTACGCAATCTGTTCGTGGACTACAAGAACGCATCATTGATACCTTTGACTGCGCATGTCAAAGGTATCAGTGCCGCATTTTTTTCAAAGATGACGCAGTTCAATTGACGTTATTCACACGGCGGCCATTTCGCTCTTACGTCACGCTCAGGGTGGGAGAATGCGGAAGTATCCATAGATTATATAGTACAAGTTCATTATAAAAATAACACTTCAAGATTCGAAATAGTCAGAATACACTACTGGAATTACAAACTCATGATTACCGGACTCTGATTGTTTTTCACCGCGGTAGTTTTCACGTTATGAAATATATGGACGGGAATGAGCTGATGACTAATGCGCTCCTATGTATTTCATAACGTGAAAACTACCGCAGTGAAAAACAATCAGACTTTTCCACTAACCCTCAAATGCGTCTTGGTCGGCTGGTTCAGGCACACGGACTGTATATTGACTGTAACTTGAATGGCACCCCCTGTAGAGCCCTGGTTGACATGGGGTCCACCATCTCCCTAGTTCGCCCCGGAACTTTACCTGGCACCACGGGCCGTAGGCTACGGGGTTGGCAACCCACGAAGGTTTTCATCACCACAGTCACCGGTGAGGAGGCTAGAATGCACGGGATGGGCTCCTCAGTGTATCTGTGGCGGGCTGCTGCATCGACCACCAGTTCTAGCTGGCCAACATCCAGGATCCCTGCATCATCGGACTGGACCTGCTGACAAAATGGGAAAATGGGACACTGGTAATGCCCTCCCCATTCGCCTTCGCCCTCGTCGTCTGCCACTCGCCAAGCGGTTGGCGGCAGAGCAGAAGATCAGAGAGATGGCAGAGGCGGGTGTCATCAAACCTTCCAGTAGCCCCTGGTCAGCCCCAGCTGTCCTAGTTTTTGTGTGGACTACCGTCGCCTTAATGACATCACCGGCAAAGCTGAGCTGACGCCGGAGGCCCGCCCTAAGACTGCCTTCTCCATACCCTCAGGCAGGCTTTGGCAGTCCAAAGTGATGCCATTCGGCTTGTGTAACGCCCCGGCTACCTTTGAGCGCCTCATGGAGAGAGTGCTAGCTGACATCCCTCGGAGCCGCTGTGTGGTCTATCTCGACGACCTCCTCGTCCACGCTGCAGACTTTGGGGGCACCCTAGCCAACCTGAGAGACATCTTCTGCAACATCCGCTGTGCAGGCCTGTGCCTCCACCCAAGAAAGTGCCACCTATTCCGGCGAGAGACAGGCTTCCTCGGGCATGTCATCAGCGGTGAGGGGTTGGCCTCCAACCCAGCAAAAGTAGCTGCAGTGAGGGACTGGCCCATTCCACAGAACATCGCAGGGCTGAAAAGCTACCTGGGTCTGGCCTCATATTACCAGCGGTGCGTTAAAGACTTCTCCACCGTCGCCGGGCCGCTGCACCGCCTTACTCACAAAGGGCGTGTGTTTCAGTGGGAGGAGGACTGCACTGCTGTTCTGTCTCTCACTGCGCTCCAAACAGCACTCATCGAGGCCCTGGTGCTGGCCTGCCCAGACCCTCGAAGATCATTCATTGTGGACACCAATGCCAGCAACTTGGATCTCGGGGCAGTGCTGTCCCAGGAGGGTGAGCATGGAGAGCAGGTTGTTGCTTATTTCAGCTGAATGCTTAACCGACCAGAGAGGAACTATTGTGTGACACGCAGACACGTGACTCCGCTGGTGGCAGCCCTGCGGACCACCTCGGCAGAGGGGGGCAGCACTGCCCCCACTGACAGTGGCCACGGTCCCCAAGTTCTACCAGGTGACGACAGCCTGGAGACCCTTGACCCCCAACAGCTCCGCCAGGACCAGAGTCAAGACTCCGTCCTCTCTCGTGTCCAGGTCTGGGTGGAGTCGGGCTAGCGACCAGCATGGAAGGAGGTATCAGCCCTTGACCCCGAGGTCAAGGCCCTCTACTCGCAGTACTTGAACCTCACCATCCAAGACAGCCTTCTGCATCGACGATGGCAGTCCCCAGGGGACCACTGCGACGTTCTCCAGCTCCTGGTACCTCGGCAGTGGTGCCCCCGCGTCCTCCAGCTCATCCATGGATCGGTGGGGGCCGGCCACTTTGGTGTCACAAAAACCCTACACCGACTCCAGTCCCGATTCTACTGGCCAGGGTGTCACCGGGATGTAGAGCTCCTCGTCCATCGCTGCGACTCCTGCACTGCCAAGAAGGGCCCCACACAGCGCTCACATGCCCCACTGCAGCAGTACCAGGTGGGTTTCCCCATGGAATGGGTGGGGGTCGACATCCTGGGCCCATTCCCCACCTCAGACCAGAGTTAACCGTTACGTGCACGTGGCCATGGACTATTTTACCAAGTGGCCAGAAGCGTACGCGGGCCCCGACCACCACCGCTGAGTACTTGGTCAACGAGATGTTCTGTAGGTTTGGTGCACCTGAGGAGTTGCACAGCGATCAGGGGCGGAACTTTGAGGCGGCTGTGTTCAGTGAGGTCTGTCAGCGGCTGGGAGTCAACAAAACCAGGACCACGCCCCTACACCCCCAGGGCGACGGACTTGTAGAACTCTTTAATTGTACTCTGGCCACACAGCTCGCAATCCTGACCAGCTGCCGACAACAAGACCACCTGCCCCTGATCTTGTGGTCATACTGAACGGCATTTCAGGAATCCACCAAGAGCACCCCTGCCATGCTCATGTTTGGGCATGAACTCCGTACCCCGGTCGACATGAGCCTGAGGTACAGGGGAAACCTGAGCATGAGCTACCTCTACAACCTGCGTGAAAGGCTGCGTGAGGTACACTGACCAGGCAGGCCTTAACGGATGCCCGGGTCCCGACAGAAGCGGGCCTACTGTACGACTCCCACTGCCGAAGAAGGGACTTTGACCCTGAGGCCCAAGTGTGGGTCTACTGCCCAGAGAGGAAGAAGGGTGTCTCTCCCAAGCTAATGAGCCAGTGGGTTGGCCCTTGCACCGTGCTGGAGAGACTGTCAGACGTGGTGTACAAGGTGAAGATGGTCAAGCGGAACCGGGTGGTGGCGCTCCACCGAGACCGACTCGCTCCTTACCAGCCCCTGGCCCCAACTGAGGAAGTGTCGGATGTGGAGGACCAACCCCACATAACGACTCCTACCGCTGTTGCTGCAGAGGGGTCCCCTAGGCGGGCCCAGCGGCAGCGTCGACTCCCACACCACCTCAGGGATTTTGTTCTAGATGCCTGGGTTGCTGAGGACAGCTAACCTCTTAGGTGGGGGCAGTGAAGTATCAGGGGGGAAGTTAACTACATTCCCAGCGTTCCCTGGGTAGAGAGGGGCGGTGTGGGCGCTCAGCCAGTTCAGTTGTTGCTATGGACGCTGCTACGTTTTGTTGCTATGCGCGTGACTATGTGTGGGTTGTCAGTTGAAGAATGAGCTGCTAACGTGTCTTACGGTTGAGAATAAATACGCCCGTGTTTGTGGCTAAAAGTGACTACCGGTTCTTCCATTCTCGCCACAATACACTTGCCATAACTGCATTACTTGTGATTGTATTGTATATAGGATTGTATTGCATATAGGATCATATTGTATTTGCCTCCTCACTATTGTATCCTGCTGCCCTGTCTTGTCCTTGTGTCCCCCTTCCATTATATGCCCGTCGTCCCGCCCAGAACCCCTCGACCACGACCTCCATAGAGAATGAATGGGGAAATGTATTGTATCAATTCAACAGTAGTCAATGGACAATTATTCTCTATGCTTATAATGACAGTCATTGAATCCAAACTGCTCAAAAGCAGATAGCCAGATTCTCTAGGCTGAAAGCAATCCAACCATGTCCACCTCTTGATATTTGGTTGACTTCACTGACTGCTAGCCCCACCTGCCTGCCCTACCTGCCTGCCTGCCCTACCTGCCTGCCCTACCTGCCTGCCCTACCTGCCTGCCCCACCTGCCTGCCTGCCCTACCTGCCTGCCCTACCTGCCTGCCCCACCTGCCTGCCTGCCCTACCTGCCTGCCCTACCTGCCTGCCCCACCTGCCTGCCTGCCCTACCTGCCGTACCTGCCTGCTTGTCACGCCCTGCTTGTCTCCCTGGACTTCCTGGTTCCCATGTTGTGATTGTCTTGTCAAGTTTATTCTTGTTTGTGTCTGCCTCTCCAGTCCCTCTCTGGTCCCCCTGCAATTCCCTTCTAGTCCTTAGACCCCCTCTAGTCCCTAGTCCCCTTCTAGTCCCCCTTTAGTCCCTTTCTAGTCCCTAGACCCCTCTAGTCCACAGTCCCCCTGCAGTCCTTCTCTAGTCTATTGACCCCTCTAGACCCCTCTAGTCCCTCTCTAGCCCCTAGTCCCCTTCTAGTCCCCCTGTAGTCCACCCCTAGTCCCTCTGTGCTTCCTTGAGACTTCCCCCTCTGCCCTGTCCTGGCGTTGGCATGTGTTCCCTCTGCTTTTGTGCCCCCTGTTGGTGTCTCTGTGTTTGTGTTCCCTGTTTTGTTAGAGTCTGTTTATCCTTCTCCCCCTGCCTTGGAAGGAGTAGTAAAGGGAAAATGCATGTTTAGCCATGTTTTAAGGTTACTAACGGGGGACTCACACGCTTGCGTTTGATGCGTCAACTTTGACGGATGGCGGAAGGCGTGTCTGCCGCACGCAACAACAACCAATCACATTGTCCAAAACTGCGCTCGCAACAGCCGAGTATATTCTCCGAACCTGCTAGCGCGAACTATTTTGAAAACCCACCCGGCTTTTCGTTTAGTGCTGTCATGGATGCTAATCTGGTCGAACGTGTGGCGATCGTTTATGCATTGTGGTTGAGGCAACGTGAACGTGGTGCCCGCAGGTATTGGGTACATCCTATCCTGAAAACAAACAATTCAAACAGCGATTGTCCTCCATCTTGGTATCTAAAAATGTGAAATCCCGCCTTGCGATGACGTCTTTCTCCGTCAAGACATCTGATTGGTCGGCAGCTCCGGCAACGCATCTGAAAGTTGAAAATGTTTTAACTTTCGACGCTAGCAACGCTGGCAACGCAACGCACCGGGACAACAACGGAACCAGAATGCCATTCGGCTGCGGCCATTGAAAGTGAATGGCATCCGTCAAAGTTGACGCATCAAACGCAAGCGTGTGAGTCCCCCGTTATGATCATGTACAATGGTTCAGATCAAAACGTTGACAAAACTAGCACTTTTGAGAAAGTCTGATAATTGCTCTACCACTGTTTTGGTCATACAATGGATGTGGGTGGGCACCTTGAAAAATCATTTAAAAACATGTTAAACTCTCAATTTCAAAGACAAGAAGCTCACCGAGGGGGTAATTGGTGTCCGTTAGTGTTCTGACATCAAATTCGCCGTATGAATCCTGTAGGGTTTTATTGATCATTTTATGAAATCCATTGACTTGTCTGATCGATTGAATTGATGCGACCGTTGTAGATGTGTAGATCAATCCGCAGAGGGGATTCAGGAAGCGGAACTACTTACGGTAGCTATTGTTATTGTTTATGTTGCTAGGCTACCTAGTTTGCGGAAGTTTACACACGTATGTGCTGTGACTAAATAGTTTAAAAAGCCTTTCCAGATGAACTAGAATCTTGCTTTGATAGTTTATAGAAATGGAGAGTTTAACATGTTTTTGAATGATTTTTCACGGTGCCCACCCACATCCATTGTATGACCAAAACAGTGGTAGAGCAATTATCAGACTTTCTCAAAAGTGATAGTTTTGTCAACGTTTTGATCTGAACCATTGTATATGATCATAAGTAACCTTAAAACAGGGCTAAACATGTGCTTTCCCTTTACTACTCCTTTAAGGGAACTCGATTCAGCTGTGAGTGGACTACAAAACAAAGTGCACTCGTTGACAGTGCAAATGGTGAGGGACTGGATTTGGAAAGGGCCCTTTTTTGTCTGTGTCTGTTTATTAGTTTCACCTGTTCCTAGCTGTGTTTAGTCTCCACCTGCATCTCGTTGTCTCGTTAGTCCTCCCTGTGTGGACACGCCCTACTGTTGTCTCGTTAGTCCTCCCTGTGTGGACACGCCCTACTGTTGTCTCGTTAGTCCTCCCTGTGTGGACACGCCCTACTGTTGTCTCGTTAGTCCTCCCTGTGTGGACACGCCCTACTGTTGTCTCGTTAGTCCTCCCTGTGTGGACACGCCCTACTGTTGTCTCGTTAGTCCTCCCTGTGTGGACACGCCCTACTGTTGTCTCGTTAGTCCTCCCTGTGTGGACACGCCCTACTGTTTCCTCGTTGTCTCGTTAGTCCTCCCTGTGTGGACACGCCCTACTGTTGTCTCGTTTGTCCTCCCTGTGTGGACACGCCCTTCTGTTTCCTCTGGTCATTGTCAGGAACTTGTTTGTCTTGTGAGTTTTCCAGCTGTTTTCGCTCGTGTTCTAGTTTCTCAGTTTTTGGATTTCTGTTTTGTGTTTTGGTCTTTCATCACAGCTACTTTCCTGCCCGCTGACCCTGGACTGCGGTAGCTTTTTTTCATTAAGTTCTCTAAACTGCCTTCGCTTGCCTCAGTTGTCCTGCATACTGTACAACCCTTGCCTCTACACACACTGCCCTGTCTGTCTGTCTGCCTGCCTTGCCTGTCTGTCTGTCTGTCCCGTCTGTCTGCCTGCCTGCCTTGCCTGTCTGTCTGTCCCGTCTGTCTGCCTGCCTGCCTTGCCTGTCTGTCTGTCCCGTCTGCCTGTTTGTCTGCCAGCCCTACCTGCCTGCCATACCTGCCCTCTCTGTCCTACTGTACCTGCCTGCCTGTCTGCCCTGTCTGCCCTACCTGTCCTGTTTGCCTGCCTGTCTGTCTGCCTGCCCTACCTGCCCTGTCTGTCCTACCTGTTCTGTCCGTCTGCCCTAC